>NC_092688.1:330269-655538 GCF_964275005.1 Diadema setosum
CCAGCGCATACGCACACATCACATGCGAACAAATTTCAAATCCATGAACGGATAAGATGTTTGTGTGCGCATGCGCTGGCCGTCAATTCAGTGTAGCTCTCCCAAGGTCCTCTCGACCGAGTCACATTCAGTCATCAATTCGAACAGAAAGGGACTATTGGCAAAACCAAACGTTGCCCAAAGCCTGTTTTCAATACTTCAACTTAACTGGTAAGTCTTCAAATTGAAGAAATTTTTGGATTTTCAGTTGATATTTACCCGCGATACTAAATCTGTCATGATCCTGTAAGCTACAATGCGAAGCCCCATTTAGCTATGCGTATGGGGCTGCTGGTCGCAGTTCGCTACACAGTATGCGTATGGGGCTGCACGCTGCTGGTCGCAGTTATCTCGCACAATACGTGTACTACCTCGCCGCCGTCATACGGCGGCGGCTCTGGTACGAAACCATTATTGAATGATTACTAAGACATGAGAGCACTTTGGGGCGAGTAAGTCTCACAGTGTTAGTTATATGAAAGGTACTTTAACCTGAAACACAAACTAAGACAAGGAAATTCAGGGAATCTTTTGAGGTAATACCAAAACTTTATATTATCTTTAAAAATTTTCATTGTGTGTTCAGGTCATTAATGCAATGATGTAACACGGCTCTGTCAGGACATAAAATGCACCTCGGCATCCAACACTCAAAAGCACAAATTTTGTTCTTCAACATAAGCAGGCACAAAAATGAAAATATGACAAAGATCCACAGGCTTATCATACAGAAGGCTGAATATCCAGTTGCTTATTAGTCGTAAAATATTATACAGTGCTAGGGTTTCCTTCAAGGTATGTCATCAAATGTAGTCTTTAGCCTTCAAAAGCAACCGTGTAGAATATTCAACCTGTTCCAAGGTGACATATCATCTTGCTTGTGACATACTAACCAGCACAGCCCACTCAGTCCCAGAGCGCTGACTGACATCACCAAAGGCATGGCGGACTACAGCACATGTCCAACATAACAAGACATATGGAATAGATCCAGTGCCCTTCCTGCAATTGGTAATGATAAAGTAAGACTTTATTGTTCCAAAGCACACAGCACATCTGTGTCATTTTGCAAGAAGTCACACAAATTCTATGCAAGATTTGGGTGACCTCGATTACACACTTGTACTTATGCTGTTGCAAATAGATGCTCTGCTTTGCTTGGCCTCTTCCTTCTCAGTAACACAGGGCAAAGGGAAAGATGACAGTTGATTACAAGATCTATGAATATGTACAATTATATATAAACTGTGTCAGATTTAAATTAATGGTTACACGGTGACTCTACTATGTATCTTATATAAAGGTGACAATGTGTTGAAATGCTCATTACTATTAGCTTTCATCACATTTCAGAGTAATATAAACAGCAGTTGAGTTGTGTACTCTACAAACATACCAAGGTTGAACATTTTTGATGCCTTCTGCCTTTGAGGAGATGATCTCATTGAGAGTCTTGACAGTGGCATCCCTGTGTCTACCACACAGTGAAGAGATGACAGCCAGGACATCCTTCCGTGATTTACCATCCTTACAGATGTGGACTGTCTGAGACAGAACTCTGCAGATGGGCTTCACTGCTGACTCAGGGAAAGCTGGAAAGAAAACACAAGTACCAGTGCGTACCAGGTCTCTGGCAATGGCATTGCATGCATGATTTTTTTTTTTTTTTTTTCATATTTGACATCATCCCACATTTCTTTTTTGATGTTTCTGACATGTTCTGAACATTTTAATTCTAACAACCTTTTTTTTTTCTCTCTCTCTTGGTCAGGATCATTGGAAAGTTTGTCAATATTGTAGGAACGATGCAATGACTTGCAATTGGGTCTTTTCAACCAAGGCAGTGTATACAACCACACGCGTGTGTCTTTACCATCCAGCCACACGAGTGTGGTTGTAGCCATGGCCCGAGTCGCTGGATACAGCCACACTCATGTGTAATGTACATGTACATATAACTATACACAGCCCAGTCGCCGCTGTACATACGTAGCGCGATTCGCGTAGCGTATTAACAGCATCTGGTCGGGCTAATGTACATAGGGATACAATGTACACACACGGTGCGGAGAAGATGATCGCCGTGCGTGCATGTCAAACACGTAAACGCCACACAATCAGCTTGCTCACAAAGTGATGAAAGTAACCTCATTTTCATACCTTTTAATATTGTTATTTTACAAATATATTTTTCGCTCCATTCTCATCTTGTTTGCTTGATATGATGGGTTTAGAATTAATAGCGAAGTTACAACTGCCGCTAAATTGGGGGACTTTGGATTGACATTGCTAAACTGCTGGTGGTGTGCTAGCGATCGCTCAGTGCAGCTGCAGCCTAACCAGCGCAGTTGTGCCGCCTGCCCCGCCCCAGGAGGGAGCCGGACTCGCGCGCCGGCTGCATGTGTACGCTGGATCGTGGATGCGCTATTTGCGAGTACCCGAACGAACGACACGAAGGTGAAGTGGGTGAATTGGGTCTTTTCAACCAAGGCAGTGTATACAACCACACGCGTGTGTCTTTACCATCCAGCCACACGAGTGTGGTTGTAGCCATGGCCCGAGTCGCTGGATACAGCCACACTCATGTGTAATGTACATGTACATATAACTATACACAGCCCAGTCGCCGCTGTACATACGTAGCGCGATTCGCGTAGCGTATTAACAGCATCTGGTCGGGCTAATGTACATAGGGATACAATGTACACACACGGTGCGGAGAAGATGATCGCCGTGCGTGCATGTCAAACACGTAAACGCCACACAATCAGCTTGCTCACAAAGTGATGAAAGTAACCTCATTTTCATACCTTTTAATATTGTTATTTTACAAATATATTTTTCGCTCCATTCTCATCTTGTTTGCTTGATATGATGGGTTTAGAATTAATAGCGAAGTTACAACTGCCGCTAAATTGGGGGACTTTGGATTGACATTGCTAAACTGCTGGTGGTGTGCTAGCGATCGCTCAGTGCAGCTGCAGCCTAACCAGCGCAGTTGTGCCGCCTGCCCCGCCCCAGGAGGGAGCCGGACTCGCGCGCCGGCTGCATGTGTACGCTGGATCGTGGATGCGCTATTTGCGAGTACCCGAACGAACGACACGAAGGTGAAGTCTCAATAACGACACGATGTATCAAAATCAATTGTAACTTTAAATTTACCTCATCAAATCAAGAAAATGAGAATAAAGTTAAAAATGAAAAAAAAGTAAATTTGTCTACACTGTAGATGGTGTGATAATCTAGGACTCTAGGAGGCAGGTTCATGTTCATTGCTTTGCAGTGTTGCATGATCGCGTGTTGATGTGGCCGGCCACACCACACACATTCCCGCTACGACGCGTTTGTGGATATGTACATAGTACAGTACATTATACACACGAGTGTGGCTGTATCCAGCAACTAGGGCCATGGCTACAACCACACTCGTGTGGCTGGATGGTAAAGACACACGCGTGTGGTTGTATACACTGCCTTTCAACCAAACTGGGAAACATTTATTATAGTGGCACTGGCCGTGGCGTGGTGGGTGTAGTTAGACGTGTCCAAGAGAATAGAGTCATGTTAACTTCTAAGATCATAAAACTGCGCGTGGCATGCCCCTCTAAACCCCTGGATTGTCTGGTTCCATTCATCTTCCTTTTTTTGCGGAGCGTGGCCTCACAAAGTTCTCACACACGAATAATAATACATGGGACTACGAATAGGCTTACCTTCACTAATTACGCACGATCGAACTTCCGATAGCAGCTGACATCTTTCTTTTGTATTTGACGAGGCAAATTTAGTAACAAAGGTCTTCAGAACAGGGCCAATCTGTGAAGAAAGTTTGGAGAAAATGCAAATTTTACTTTACTTCATCAATGATCACAGACACCTCCTCATTCAGCATTTAAATATTTCCACGTGTACTTACACCACTGCTGTCAGTCGCCATGTTCGAGACTCAGTAGTAGGATGCCTATGGCGTTGCCGGTCCATCCTTATTTCGTGTGGAGCCGCGGCGCGGCGTTGAACAGACAGAAAGAAAGAAAGAAAGAAAAAAAAAAAACGGCGTTGTGTGTTTCTGTTACAGGTTGATGTTGTAATAACGGAATTTAGCCTTAGAATCGGCCTATCGTTATTGTTTTTGAGGTGCAAAGAGTAGTCCTATTCCTGCATCCTCGGTCTTAGGCAATATTCAACTCTTTTTGTCTTTGATTTGAGTTTGAAAGGAATATATAACTTGCATATGTGATGTATAATAGCCTACACTCAGCAAAAAAAAAAAAAAATGAAAGAAGAAGAAGAAGAAGAAAGTAAACCCTTTTCAAGTTCATCTTTCTCATATAGATTATCTGGCTAATAATAATGTTTTATATACCATATTTAAGGTAATTTAATTGGTTATCAACCTCATAGGTCCATAAAAAGAGAAACTTTACGCGTGAGTGAACACATTTGTTTTTCTCTTCCAAGGCGCAAAATTAAGAATTGCAAAAATGGTCAAGTTGTCATTCAAGCGTATACGAGTGCTCTTCTATATCAAACAATGAGAACAAAAGGCAAATTCATCACAATAAGAAATGCAAATTAATATGCAAAAATCAACGTATTATCTCTATTAAATGTCTCTGTGACCCTCCAAAGATAAAGGCAAAAAAATAATGGAATATGAGAAAATGGCCCAAAACCACTATTTCGGCACAATTGGACAATCGCAAAACGCGAAAATTAAAGTTTTTAGAATAGGTTTCATTTTCATACCAATCCATGACACAATTAATATTCAAGTTTGTAGTTGAAAAATATGAACACACAATCTTGCTTTATTTTTGTGGTGTGTTAATTTCTTTCATAGGGCGTAGATTTCATCATGTAACATACGTTACCAATGTCATTCTATTTCAAATGCTTTAAGATTGGTGACTACAGTCTATGATTGAGATAATTATGCGTCAGATGTGAAGTATACCATCGGCTGCCATGTTTGTAAATGCTGCCTGCAGATGGGAAGGATGGCAAATGACCTGTATGCTATACTGAACACAGCATGTCCTATTGTGTTAAATCTTATTTCATGTAATGTTCATTTGTTTTCTCGATAAGTTGATGTCAGACTTTCTTCAGAAAATATTTTCAACATTTATCAGTCCCAAATTGCCAGCCAATTCTTGAGTATCATCGATGAAACATGTGAATCTATGTGCGCAAAAATATATTCGTCAGATTCCACGTAACGTATGTTTCACGTTAATGTAACGTAAGTTACAAAGATAATACTACTACATGTGCAACTGATTTTGGTACTTTTTCTTTTTGGTTTTGGTATATATTCTTACATTAATTTCTCGTCAACTCTCAGTGAACGTATATCATAACAAGATGTCGCAATATCATGGTGATACAATTCTCAAAAATTACAATTGAAATAGTTGTAAAACTGCAAGACTTTATAACATGTCCGCGTATAAACTCTGGAGTAGAACATTAATCCGTTACTGTTGATATTTTGAAGACAATTGGCTTCATACTTATGAATTTATGGCATTAAAATGATAAGAGTTGGGAACATGCTTTCACGTGCTTTCACGGACGAAAATATTGTCATGATGTGCGTGTAATATAAAACGAGTGGTGGGTAACGTAGGTTTCACTTCAATTTTATCATAATGGAAGTTTTCGTATGCTTGACGTCTTGTAACGTGTTATCTCTGATGTCTTGTAACTTGTTATCTTCAGCTGTCACTTCATGCTGTTGAAAGATATGTTTCGAATCCATAACTTTACAGACTCCATAACTTTGCTGTCGAAACAGTTATTATATGCAGGAACAGTTTGAAAATAGCAGTTTCAATACAATAGTATTCACAAAATTTTAACACTGGGAATTGTATGAAACAAGAAACGGCAGAAACGAGATGGTTACTCTATTAAAGTGCTTCATAATGAACAATAACGCCGTATTGCTTGCATATGAAATTTCTGAACTCAGTAAACAAGAGATAATATGGACAGAAGGAACCAAGAAATGTTCTTTGTTAATTAAATAAATGACCACTTTACTGAGTTGACTATGGCAAATGAGGTCGATGAAATAACGTCAAATTACATAGTTGCATTAGCACAATGCTGGGTAGGATGAATGAAATTGTCATTAGTGAAATGATGTACTCGATTGTCCTTGTAATGTATGCATAAGACAGTATAATCCACAACTATAACAAGAATAACAAGTCTTGCATTAATAATTCTTGCCGTATCTGGAAATTGTCTCCTGCATGGAGAAATGTTTTTGAATCTTTCAAAAGAAAAGTGAAAGGACAAGTTGCTATACATGCACAACAAAGGCACTGATAATGATTACAGGCAGGCCCGTAAGTAGGATTTTCATGGGGTGGGGGATGGGGTCAGATTTAGAAAAAGTCGACTACTTCCAGTTTTAATCACCTGACAGGGAGAAAAATAAAAGCTCCCATGCCATTTTTTCTTTTGTTTAATTTCTTTTACCGGGTTTCATCGACTGACAAGCAAGAAAAAAAAGAAAGAAAAGAAAATTGAAGAAATATAAAGAAAGGCTTCAGCTTTAAATTCTATGCTGCCAGTACAAGCCAAATTTCATGTTTTTTTATTTGTTTATTTCAAACTGGGGAGGAGGATTCTGCGATTCATTTTTTCTTTTTATTTCCTTTTGTTTATATTTTGACTGCTGGCAAAGGGGCGGGGGACCTCGAACCCCCTCCCCTATAGTTACCCTGGTAGGGTAAATAAAAAAAAAAAAAGATGCGTGACTTTGCTTCTTTTTTTTTGTCAACTACGCGACGGGTACATGTTTTTTTTTCTTGAATCTTTGCTTAGAGATATGATTTTTCGCCAATCTGATTGCAGCTTATACGCTCCCTATATATGGGGTTTTAATCTTAGCACTGCTCTTCCCCATTGCAACTGCATTAACTTCAACGAGAAGGAAGAACAAAAAAATGTTGATGTCTTAAACATATATCTTACTGAAACATACATCACTATAATTATCATGTAGGCCTGATCTATGATGGTATACTCAGTAATAGTTAAAATTACATTTCTTTAATGCACATGTATTTTTGTTACCTTTTCTTCATTCAAAGTGTGTTTTTCTTCACTTTGAGATCATCAACAATATAACGACACAAATTTGAGTTAATTTTCTCCGTTAAAAATAGTCAGGTAGTAGTAAGTCACCATATTGATTTATGATGACCGAAGATAGATATAATTGAAAAGACTTATTTCCCTATGGAATTCCTTCAACTATAGTTCTAGAACAATTAAATGTTATTCTTATCCACGCACATTCTCTAAAATATCCTTTTTCAATGACATGAATTGATGAAACTTACGTTACCAAAACTAGAAACTTACGTTACTATATTAATGCAGGGACCTGATCCAATAGTTTTGAAGTAGAGATCTGCGTAATCCCTAAGTTTATTAGCTATTCATTGAATTTTCTTAAAACAATGTTAAATTCATTGTTTATACCTGGAATATGACATCATTAAAGCCAAGTTGAACATCAACGCCCACCAAACGATTTTTTTCAAAGATACTATGATTATGTCCCCTTTTTCTGCATCCTCCTAACAAACAAGAACATACAGCTGTAAATAAATTTGATATGTTTTGACGGAGAAACTCATCAACATCATAACTGCAACAATTAAATTGTCTCAAATTAAATGGGCTTTTCTGTGGATTGTCTGTTATCAACATGACAACATCTTGAAACTTACGTTACCAAAATTTGAAACATACGTTACGTAATAAATTGAGTGATTTATTTCAAAAGAATAAGCCTGTACAGCAAAGCAATAACTGGATTTTTACGGTGGAATCTACTGACTTAATAAAGACACAATGAACAGAAGTAAAGCATGATTCTATGAAAAACAACAACACATTTCCAACAATCAAATCCTTACTCATTTTTTCAACACATCATGTAAAGGTATTTTGCGCGCTGCCAATGCTCAAGATGCCATTGAGAGAAGTTGCTGAGCTATCCCATGACCTCAAATCGACGGCACAGATCCGAGAAATGTACATTTAGGTGGTAATTAATGGTGTAATTAAGCTTTCTGTCATTTGGTGGTAACGTAAGTTACATCACGTATGTTACACTTGTGGATTAAATCGTATAAGTTAGCAACATAATAATGAATCTTTTGCCACCCATGGGTATGACAGCATTCTACTCCATTAGTCTCAACTCTGGAACAATCATTCAGAGCCATGCACCTTCATAGTTTTTACAAAGATGGTAATGTATGTTACTTCTCTTAAATCTACCTTTTTAAAATCTATATTTGCGAGATTAGCAGTCGCATGTCTTTTGAAGCTGAGTGATGAAATATCTTTGAACATAAACTTACACCCCTTTTGGTCAGAAAAACAATACAATTGTGTAGTACTCACTGTAAGAGCATAACCAAGTTGGCAGTACAAAGATGGTAACGTAAGTTTCAGCGGATCTGGCGACACATTTCCATCAGTTATTTTGTTGATAAAGAATAGTTAGTTTAAAAAGTTGTGTTAGGTTTTCATAGAACCTGAAGCCACTTATCTGAAACCGTGAGTAAGCTTCCTCTTTATGCTCATATTTTCCCACAAAGTTGAGAAAACATTAAAAATCATCGTTGGCGACATGCACTTTTAAGCCTGTTGGCCGAACTTAACCCTCCACCAATGGCTTAGTGGTATAATTTCGCCTTCGAAATGATTTCAGTTTTTGTTTATATATCCCTTGGCATCACATAAAATCACAGGGGCATTTTGAAAGTGCTTTTTATCTCTCCTAGGTGAGCAGGAACATAAGCGACACGATTTTTGACCAATTGCGCCGAAATAGTGGTTTTGGGCCAAATGAAGAATCTTCAGTCAAATCCATATAAGTTCAAATAGATTCAAATTCAAATTCAAGTTCTTTCCGTTTTCGACAATAAAAAATAACATAACATACATCACTCTTTCTTCAGTGAACGAAATCGTATCAAGAAAACAGAGTTGAACAGAGTAAAACAGTACTTGTAAGTTGTATACTTACAGTAAAGATACATATTATAATGCCTGAAGTAAATTGAAATAAGGTGAAATATCAACGTACGCAAGGCGAAAAACGGAGGGACCCACTGAAAAGACAAAGCTTGTAGAGTGTGGGCCCCTCGGGAAAGAAAGAATCAGTGAAAATATTGGTAACAATTGGCATCAGAACAGAAACAAAAATGTCTGAAGCAACAACAGCGAAAATAATTGTAACAGCAGAAAGCGCCATGAGCATCATTATTGATGGACTTCAGCGCTTTATAAGAGGCCACTATTATTATTATTAGAAAAAAAAGAAAAAAATATAGAGAAAAATGTTTTTAAAAAATTGACAAAATAGAAATGGAAATGGAAGCCCAAAAAGAGTCAGACAAAAAAGGGAAAAAGAAAACATAATGACAGCACTAACATACTAACAGACATAAAGCGACACTGGGACATCGGCGCGGCGGGGATAGTATAAAAGCGCAAAAGACAGGCTACGACAGGAAGCAAGACTAGCACAACGGAGATAATGATACACGGGGGTTGGACGATGGAAAACAAAAACAAGTCAAAAACAAGACAAGACGGAGAGAACTCCCTCATTATCTTGAGCATATATATAATATATATATATATATAGAGAGAGAGAGAGAGAGAGAGAGAGAGCAGATCTCGAAGAAAAACCCATCAACTGCGGGACAAACTTATACGAAACCTTTATTTATACGAACTTGGCGGTGGTCAGCCAGTACGAGCGACAATGTGTAAGCAAACTA
Organism: Diadema setosum; assembly: GCF_964275005.1. Classification (NCBI taxonomy): domain Eukaryota; kingdom Metazoa; phylum Echinodermata; class Echinoidea; order Diadematoida; family Diadematidae; genus Diadema; species Diadema setosum. The sequence goes on from NC_092688.1 coordinate 340,130, forward strand.
AGCGGATTTTACAAAAGGGGTATCAAAATGTCTTGCCATGTCTTTCGGCTTGATCGGCATGATCGGACGCGTTTGAACTCTACTCTATATTTCATCGTTTCCGTGAAGTGTTAACTCTGAAAAATGCATCGATAAAGGACTCCAAAGTCATTCCTGCTTCTGTTGACTTATACTGACGGTAATACTCATATATTTCTCACTCTAATACTGTCGAAATATACATTTTGTTTGAGTGATCTGCATATCTCAACACCTGGCAGCGCACCCCACGAAATCGGCTTAGTCCCATGTACATTTACTTCGATTATATGGTTTCACCTGCGACGACACTATGAGTTCGAAACGGGGACAGAATGAGGATGCTGCCGCCAGTGACCTTGCCAGAGATATTCGTGAAGAGGTGTCTAAGGCAATTGAGGACAACCGTCAACTTCTAGACACTCTCATAAGTAAAGTAAAAGACTCATTGATTGAGGAAATCACCACCGTCATTACGCGGAAAGTAACTGACAATATCAAGGAGCGGTTTGAGTTTGATCTAGCAGAGAGAGATGACAGGATCGAAAAGCTCGAAATGGAGATCGACAGAATAAAAGAAAAACAGGATGAAGCTGAGCAATATTCCCGGCGAAATTGTTTGATTATTCATGGGATTGAAGAAAAGGACAACGAAAGGACGGATACTCTCGTCAAGAATCTGTGTTCTGACAAGCTGGATGTTGAGCTTGGGGGAAACGACATTGACAGATCCCACAGTCTAGGAGCCAAGAAGGGGAAAGTAAGAGGAATCATTGTGAAATTCACGAACTATGCAGTGCGTGATCGTATATATCAGTCCCGGAAGAAGCTGAGGAATCTGAATGGAGTCCCGATTTTCATTCAGGAGAGCTTGACGAAGATGAGAGGGGACCTCTTCTGGGAAATCAAATCAAACTTCAAACAAGTAGTGAAACACATTTGGACACAAGATGGCCGAATTCATGTACGTACACAAGACGACCGACGTCTTACCTTCGTGTCTAAAATTGACCTCAAAAAGTTAAGAACTCCTAACAATGGCTGAAAGGAAACATCTCTTTGTCATGTTTTGTATAGAGCTGGTGCCGTATTGTTAAAATCTTGCTTGCCCAAGACCAGATGGTCTTCTTGTGTATTGTGTCAAATGCCACTCTTGTACAAGCATGTCTTCCAATGCAATTACTATACTGAGCTTAATTAGCCTAGAGGGCTTGAACGTCCATTTGTATGGCAAGCACTTTGGCTTTTCTTTTGTATTTGCGTTCTACTCATAAATAGCATCTACCTCTACTAAAGTCTATAATCCAATTGTTACAATGTTTTATCCTGCTTACAGTGGGCCCTAATGACCTGCGTGTTGTAGTATGCCTTGACCAGTTTATGCAATCGTGGGCTGCTTTATCTCTTCTTGGCATCTTTTGGTAGATCTTGACCTGCTTGTAGTTCCAATGTTCTATTATGTCTTGACCTGTGTAGAGCCATTTTCCTGCTTTCTCCTGTTTTTACCAGTGTCACAGCCATTCGTTCAGTGCTCCTTCGTAGTCTTTCTCAAGTTTTCATGTTATATGCAGCTGCGTCAAATAACTTGTGATATATTGGGTTGTTTTATATAATGGCCGCAGTTTAAGATGCATGCATTCACCAGTTATGCGGCTATATCATTTTGATGTATTGCTTATATGAGTCAGATAATTTCATTCATATATCATATCGACACTTCACGGAACGTGTGATTTTCAAGTTTGTATCACGCACACTATTTAAAACATTAATTTGTGCAATTTTTATGTCAATTAAGTAGTTTCTTTGATATTTCTTTTTCTTTTTCTTTTCTCTTTTTTTTTTTGCCTTTTTTTTTATCCACATTCGTCTTGAATTTGAACTGGCAAATTTCTGGTTACACAATATCCTTGTGTCTTATGTAATCTTGCTGTCAAAGCAAATCAAAAAGGTCTTCTATGCACATCTTGTTATCAATGGGTTCATATTTCTTGTAGTAATGTACCAATAAATTTGTACAATGATATATCTCATCAGTTTATTGGCTGGGAATGTCCGCGGTGTATTATGCAACATCTACCATTTTTTGATACAGACATTTGTAATGACAGCCAAATTGATCAATTATGTAGCCCCAAATTGTTAGACACCGATGTTCAAACCCCCCTAAACCAAATCTGGTATATTCAAATCTTTCAGGCAAAGGCTTGAAGTTTGTTCAATTGAACGTTGTAAGTCTTGTCAAACATATTGATGAAATACGTTCAATTTTGTGCTGTAATGATATACACGTTTTTGCTTTAAATGAAACGAGACATTGTGAAACTTCGTGGACATAAGGATTGCGCGAGCGGTGCGCACACGCGCGGATTAGCTATAACGTGTAATTTCTCGCATCAAAAAACGTATCTCGATGCTATATGTTGAAATATGTCATATTTCTTGTTGCTGGCACGGAAGGGGGCGAAGCGATTTGAAAAGAAGACAAAATTTACTTTCTTTTCATGTTATGATCTTTTCCAGAGAGTATTTATCTTCGCTGCTTTTCAAGTTTTGATTTGGCTAAGCATGTTCACTTTTTGTAAAAAGTCTATGGAAAATGAAGAAATTTCCACGATTTCGTACGTACTCGCTGGTTTTCAACATCGATCAAATCAGAACCATATAACGTATCAACTTGGGGCGAAGTGTTTTGGATAGAGCAGGCTGTAATCTACATGACTATATAAAACTCATTGCTATTGGTTATTTAACTCCGCTGCTTTCTTAGGCTAAAACTACTGATCAATTGGAAAAACTGTCTCAAAAGTAGAAAACCTAGCGATGACGTAATGGGCGATACTATTCATCGCAAAGGGAGATGACCGGATGTACGTGGTATTGTACGTACGTACAGTCCATTGTCACTCACGCGAGAAGCCCGAATGTGACAACGGTGATCTTTCCCAAGGTATTTTAAAGAGGAATCCTCCTGTTTTGTCCGAAAATTTTTTTTTACAACGGCCATGAAGGTGGTTAAAATGATCAAGTATGCTTTAAGATTGGTGGAAGCGTACATAATTTCATGAAAAAATGTCTACATAGCCAGAAAATGAGGTAATGAATGAGGTCCTTCGGCAGCCAAACAATGAACGATCGGTTCGTTGCAATGAGTCCCACATGTACAAATTTGCGTATGGTTAATTACAGTACTGTACGTATACTGGCTTCCATCAGGTAGGTGGGGAGTCCCTGCTTTCATACTCGAGCTGTGGCTGTCTATGTAATCCTGAGGCATTTCAGGAAGCATTTTTGTCCGACAAAGCTGTCAGACAAATTTACTCTCAGGCAATCAGATGCAAGGATTTTTGTAGCTTGTAACAGTGTGTCCGCAGAAATTATGCTTCATCAAATGCCTCCATGCAATGCAGCGAACCCCTATTTTGATAATGGAAACGCCCCGTCTCTTTGCTATCTCCGTTCAAGCGTGAGATGAGTAAACAACGTGACCCGGTGACCTGAACGTGCACACACGTTGTTGCTCGGAAGGCTTGTGTCCGAAATTGGGGGAAAGTTTTCATAATGTTGATGAGTCAATATAATAGATCGTGAAATAGAAATTCCTCATTACAATATAGTTAGAAAAGATCGTAACAGATCTGGAGGTGGGGTATCATTTTACATCCATGAGAGTTTAGAATTCGAAATCATAGAAGACTCTCCTATGTCAGGACTGGAAGCAATTGTTTTGATTATTCGTCCGAAAAAGTCAAAACCTATTGTGATTGTCAACTGGTATCGGCCTCCAAACTCTAAAAGTGATCTTCTTGACCAATATGAACATTTTTTGGAATTTACAGAAAGTCTTGAGTGTCACCTCATTATCATGGGCGATATAAATCTTGACATTCAAAAGGAGGTTAGTGATTGTACTACTAAACGATATATACGGATAAATGATATTTACTCTCTGAATTTTGTTAACACTACTGAATGCACCCGAATCACTAATGAATCTGCATCGCTTATCGATCATATGTTAACGAACAGTATTGAAATGATAAAGTCTTCTGGTGTTATACACAATGGTGTAAGCGACCACTCAATGAGCTACCTTGTATGGAAAGCCCATCGGACTCAATCAGGCGTGAATTATATCACTTACAGAAAATCGAAAGGTGTTGACATTGAAATGTTCTTGTCTGATCTATCTCAGATGAATTGGATGGAGGTTGAGGAGGAGAATGACATCGATCAAGCTACTGCAAATTTCGAAAAGCTTTTGTTTCACGTTAACAAGCATATGCCTCTTAAAACTAAGAGAGTGCGTGCAAATAAATCCCCATGGCTTAATGATTCGATTTTTGATCTTATGAAAAAAAGAGACTTAGCCAAAAGAAAAGCTATTAAGTCCCAAAACGAAACTGAATGGAAAATGTACCGTGTTCTGAAAAACAAAGTAACCTTCTTGATAAAAAAATCGAAAAGAAGCTATTATACTGAACACTTAACCAAGGAACAAAACGCCAGCAAGTCTTGGAAAATACTGGCTTCATTATTACCAAAGGAAGGTTCCAATTCCCAGCCTCCACCCAGTCAGTGCCAGAGCATGGCAAATCAGTTTAACCACCATTTCGCTAATGTTGCGACTGGACTGATCCCTGATTCATCTGAGAATGAGCCTGAAAATTGTAATTCAATTACTGATACCTGTGTCAATCATCCTTTCAAACTGTGTACTGTTAGTAAAGAAGATATTCTAAAAGAAATACAATTATTAAAAAATAAGAAATCTGTAGGTTTAGATGGTATATCTGTACATATTTTGAAAATTTCTCAGAATGAAATTGTTAAACCTATAACATTTTTGATTAATAAATCCATAACCCTTGGTATCGTTCCCAAGAAATGGAAGATTGGTAAAATTATTCCTGTACATAAAAAGGGTGACAGATATATTCCAAATAATTACCAACCAATTTCTATATTGTCATGTTTATCCAAAATCCTTGAGAGAGTCATACAAAATCAGTTGATTAAGCATTTGAATCAGAATAATATACTCACAATAGAACAATCGGGTTTTCGTCCTAATCATTCTACTTCCACAGCACTGATTAAGGTCACGGATACGTGGTTAAAAGCCATGGATGAAGGAATGTATACAGGTGCCGTATATGTCGATCTTCAAAAGGCTTTCGACCTGGTCAATGTAAAATGCCTTCTCAATACAATGCGTAAAATAGGGATCAGTAGCACCTCGCTTAAATGGTTTGAAAGCTATCTCTCGGATCGGAGGATTGTTACTCGTATAGGGAATTGTTTTTCTGAAGAATTACCCATTGAGCTGGGGGTGCCTCAAGGATCTATCATAGGTCCCTTGCTATTCATTATATTTATCAACGATTTACCTTCTGTATTCGACTTATGTAGCATACATTTGTATGCGGACGACACAGTTTTATATGTTTCTCATAAAGACCCGCGTACAGTTCAATCAATTTTGCGATATGAGCTTCTGAAACTCGACAAGTGGATTTCCAAAAATAAACTTAAAATCAATTATGAAAAAACTGTGAGTATGCTCATTGGGAACCGTCATATGATTAAAAGGTATAATAGATTGGATCTTAGCATAAAGGGCCATGTGATAAATCAAGTACAGAGTGTGAAATATTTGGGCCTTTATATTGATGCTGAACTTAAATGGGATGTTCATATTGATCATTTGTGTCAAAAGGTTGGTCGCATGATTTCATTTCTTCGTCGTTTACGACAATTTATCAGTAGAAAATATGTAAATTTGATATATCGAACGGTTATTTTACCTCATCTAGATTATGCAGATATTATATTTCAATCATCACGTGGGCAACTTCTTGATCAAATACAAAAACTTCAAAATAGAGCAGGAAGAATCATTTTAAAGATTAAGCTACAATCTCATTTTTCCGTATCATCCATGCATGAAATATTACAGTGGGAAATTTTGAAATCTCGTCAAATTCGTCACGTTCAAATTATGATGTTTAAAGTTTTGAACAATTTAACACCCAGTTATTTGCAAGAAAATATATCATATGTTGAAAAACCCTATCATTTTCGATACAACAATCTTCCTTTACCAAAACCTCGAACAAATAGTTGTAAACGCACATTTTTTCAGAGAGGTATAAAGTTGCATAATAGTCTTCCCATTTGTATTCGTAACTGCCCAACAATTGTAACATTTAAGCGATTATTGTTAAACAATTAGACTGAATAAGACTCAATGGTGTCTATTTTATGAACAATTCAAAGATTTTGTCATGTATGATGTTTGTATGATTAATGATTATTTTGATTTGTATATCGATTTTTAATTTGAATGAGAAGATAATATTGAATATCATTATTGTTATTACAAGACGATATTACCCCCTTTCCTCCCACTTTTTTTTTTCTATATTTTTTTTCTACTTCTTCTTCTTTTTCTTCTTCTTCTTCTGGTCCCCATGGAAGACCAGTGACTCTATAACAGTGTCGCTGAATATGGGTTTTCCAGCCGTTTTCCACTATCTCATCTATCACTTTGTCTTTGTTATTATTGTTTCGGTTCCCTGTTTGTAAACTCATACTCGTACCGTTTAATGATATTAATTTTCTCTTGTTTGTATAGTTTGTATAACATTGCATTTCTGTAAACTGTATATTTGTAAAGATATTTCATTTGTATGCTTTTTATGACGGGAAATAAAACCAACCAAACCAACCAAAAAAAAAAATGAATGACTTATAAAACTAATCCGATTCTTGACAGATGTTATTGTAAAGTTGCAAAAAAAAAAATAATTTCCGTTTAAATGAATACAAAGAAGGAGCTGTTTTTATGTCGTGGTTCAGAGAATTGCAGTAGTTTGGACCAGTGTAAATGAAAAAAAAATACAAATCGGAAAACAAATAAAAAAAGACAAAGAAATGATATCAGTCGTGACTTTCTAAGTATTCCGTTCTTATACTACCATATTTTATAGAGGGCATGTTATACTCACGTTGTGTGAGAAGAAGAATTGGGGCCTATACCTCCAGAATTTCTTCGCCATGAGCACCGTTGGGGAATCGTGTTGTTGTCGCATTTCACACGTGTCGGTAACACAAACCGCACCGGGAAATCGCAACTTCAGAAAAAAATGCAGTTCATTTTTTTTTCTCTCTCTCTCTTTCTAAGCTCCCTACATTGATTATACTGATTGAAGATTTTCATGTTTGGTGATCTTTATCCTTAACTCACATTTTGGAATCATTTTGAAGCCCTAAATCGGACCTGTGTAAGTATGCTATGACACTAATTAACGGATGCAATTGAGTGAAGGAATGCACCTTTTATCACTGATGAAGAATCATTGAAATATTTAAGTGATCCAGCTCAGGCTCTGCTGCCACGAATCTAATATACAAACCATCTCAGAGCTCTCTCAATTCCTGATGATTATCTTAAGGGGTTTGCTTTAGTAGTCACAAAAGAAAATACTATAGAAAACAGAAAATACTCTAAAAAATGCTAACATTGAAGAAGATATGAAGTCGGGCCATACAGGATGATATAAATGGCTTACCAGCACTCTAAAGCAGTAAACAGGACATTAAACACAAACTACAGTACAGTCCATCTCAAGAGGACCCTCTCATAAGTATATGGGAACGTGATTGAGCCAGGTCATTATTCACATTCAATTGAAGTCATTTTCTCAAAATTTTTCCGTATACTGTATACAAGGTGTGGATAAAGAAGGATCGATCAGAAGTGTTGACGCTACAGTGATGATGATGATTATGATGATGATGATGATGATGATGATGATGATGATGATGAACATCATCATCATCATGATAATAATAAAAGTGATACTACTATACTACATACTACTACAACTTGATTGTATGTATGCATGTATACCTGTGTATTTTTATGGTGTTTTTTTTTCAACCAGTTCTCATCCTATTTCTTTTTCCTTTTTCTTTCTCTTTTTCTTTACTTCTTCTGCCCTTTGTATCTTGCTATTTTAGCTTTCATGATAGTTTCGTAGTTAGTTCTTTGTGTCCTATTTCCATTGCAAAACGAATTTACATATAGGTACATATAGGGCCTACTTTTTTTCCCTGGAATCCGCTGTTATACAAACTTTACTTTTGCGGTTCCTTCATATTTTACATGTTAAAAAAAAAAAAAACATCTTCCATGTACATAATATATGCTGAAACATATTCTTGTTATGACCCACTTAATATCATATTTATGTATTTTATACAAGTTGTATTTTTTTTATTTTTTTTTTATTTTTTTATTTTTTTTTTTTTTGGCTTAGTAGGCCTATGTGTATAATGTCAAGTGAAATATGAAAATAAACGTGCTGGAACTGATCACTGTGTCTCGAGTATAATAGACCCGTGCAGTTTCAGTAATTCAAATCGAGTCAATTCAATTCAATTAATTCAATGCAATACTACTGCTACTCTACTACTACTATACTACTACACTATACTACTACTACTACTACTACTACTACTACTGCTACTACTACTACTACTACTACTGCTGCTGCTGCTATAGAACTGCTACTGCTACTCCTACTCCTACTACTAATAGCAATAATAGTGATAATCGCAAAAATGAGTAAATAGGCATGTGGTTCCTTTTATTCAGAGTAGATCAAACAACGTCGTTACAACTCTGATACAGCTGAGATTTAGGCATGATGATATTCACACATTTTTTATGTGTGCTTCCATGTTCTGACGTACGTCAAAGAACGCTCAAAAATTTGAAAACAATCCTGCCATGAGAAGATATGGTTTATGACAGAAATTCCACGAGACATTCCTTGAAAACGAAGTTAAGATTTATACCTATTTTTGAATGTACAAATAAGTGTAATTGCTTAATTTGTTATGTTGTCATTTAGCGGATTGTCATTGAACACTTAATAAGCTTAAATAGGGTCATATGACAAGTCTTTTGGACGTACCAATTAAGACAGTGAAGATCGTATAATGTGTATACTGTCAATCTTAAATGGTTGTTTGATTTGATACACATTCTCTTGTCTTCTTTCGAAGTAAGAGTTTGGGATGTGTATTCGGATGTTGAGTTTTTTATCCTTCGTGGTCTCAGAGATTCTGCTCAGTAATAGGCAATTCTACATTTTTGGTAGGCTTACTTAAACCTGAAGACATTATTACTGACCCAACTGGTATAAACAAAATCACGACGGAGTTATTCTCTGTTATGAACCCTTCAAAGCTCATTACTGTATATACTTCATTACACTCTAAAAAGACATTACTTTTACTTCTTGTAAGTACTCTGAATATAAGGAAATTAATGTGTGACCTCAGAGTTCATGCCATCATCTCATAATAATTGCATGCAACAATGCCTCTCTTATTTTCATTCCCACTGATCTGGGAAAACTTGCCAACTTTTGAAATTCGTTTTCTACCCTTTGTTTTGTGGGATTTTGTCAAAATTTCCCTGTCATTAACTTGTTTGAATTTGCAATAGCGAATAACTTTCTAAGTCAACTTTGAATATGAAGATTATCTTTACTTCACTCTTCTGTTTCTGCTATGAATTGACTACAGACCCTGTATTAATAAATTGAAGAAATCGCCGACACAGTGGAAGATTTATGTTTTTCCTGACATGTAAGTAGACGCTTGATTGCCACTTGAAACTTATGGTATCTAAAGGAATATATGATAGGGTTTATCCACATGTTAGAGAAAGCTACAAGAATTGTCAGTTCGTATGCAACGCCATTAAAGCTCACGTTTCCTCCCAGCAGGCCGTAAAATACATACAAGTCATTTGGCGCCCAACACACAATGTAAGCCAGGCAGACAACCAAGACGGTCTTCACCACGTCTCTTCTCGCTTTTTCGCGGCGGGTCATCTTCTCAGATTCTTGACCTGGTCCCCGCTTCAGTTGGAGGGCAATTGCTGAATACAAAGAAGTCATAATAAAAGCAGGTGCAAAGAAATTCAAAATAAATATCATCACTCCTATGAAGATTCGAATTTGCCAGCTCGGCCATTGATATAAGTAACAAGTTTGATGGTCGACATTTGTCCATAAATAGATTTGAACACCATAGATGGCACCATATATCCAAGGAACAGAAATCATGATTACTAAGCATGTGGCTCTCTGGTTTTGTCTGAATTGGATAGGGAACTTGACGGCGTAGAATCTATCACAAGTGATGACAATCAAATTGGCCCCACTGGCTGCTACGGACATCCAGAATGGACTCCAGCTGACCCACAAAGCGCAAATCAATAGAGCGAACAGTGGCCTGTCCACCGGCAGAGATCCGGGTACCAACTGAAGGGTTAAGAGGAATAAAGATGCTGCGAGGTCGATCATGGATTGATTGGCGATAAGAAAGTTGGTCGAATTGTGAAGGTCTTTGGTGAGCACAATGACAACGAACACGACACCGTTGCCTAAAATACCAAAGACCCCAAACGCTGAGAAAATAGCTCTTAGAGGTAAGTTGCTATCGCTTCTATCAATATAAAGTGATTCATTGGTAAAAATCGAGGAGGCCATTACAGCTTCATTGATTATCCGTCATAATTTCATGGAAATTACTTCCAGCAGCAAGCTGATGTGAGAGAGGTACAGTGTATCAGAAAGTGGATCTACCTTAATGCGTACGTCTCTTTTGACAAGATGAATCTAAAATATAACGCGATCGAGGACCTCACTTCAGCAGCGTACAATCGTACGTCTATAGTGTTGTCTGATTTTCTTCAGCTATTCTGAAGGACTGAGATATTAAGCGAAGTCATTTATACCGTCGTCAAAGAAGTAAGATTTAAAAGAAAAATGTATGAAAGATTTTAGTCTGAACAACTTTCTTCAAGCGATCACAAACATCAAGTTACGATGCTTCACATTTTACACACAATTGGTCGAAAATATTTCCGAGCAATCATTTGCTTCTTTCATGGCATTCTTTACCTTCTCTCTATTCACAAAGTTTGCTAGAAAAGTGAAGTTTGATTTCCGCATTAATTGCTGTCCTCCCATCAGTCGTCAACAGTATTATTGAATAACTTTCTCTAATCGATTTTTGCCATACGAAAGCCAGGCCGATGAATTGCTCAAATATTCAGACCTTTCATTCTTACTAAGATCGTATTGACAGTGGACTTATAATTGAATGGTATACAAGCTAATGTACTACAGTTCTAATGGTTTCTGTGAAGAAAAGAGATATCTATTTATGCGGATGGTGAAAAGATTTCTCGCTCTCAACGACATTAAAGAAATCATTCATGGCATTTATCGAGATTAAAAAAAAAAATCTGACAACGATGAAGAGGAAAGGAAATACAAAAAAAAATTCGATGTTAAGTTTGAGATACACAGTACAGAGATAAGATCGCTCTTTCCAACATTACGTGACACAACTGAAGACGCTCAATATATCTTTACTCCCAAGTTCTATTGTAAGCATTGTCCATACTGTCATATCGTCATAATTGCCATCATAATAAGTAATTTTATCATCATGTCAAACATTTTCATCATTCTGCTATCAATACTATTGACGTGCTCACTGACCTTGACTACTAACGAATGGTCCTAGGTATTTTCGCCATTTCTCTATATTTCACTATAATATTATATGCTATACTGAATACAGTGCATCACTATGCGTGATATTAACACATTTCATTCACAGCCACTCAGAGCCACTTTACGATCACATTTGTAAAGAGAGCTCAGATGCGTTGACTCAAACAAACATTTATTTTTTCTGTCATATCACCAAAATATTTTACATATGAATCTGCAACATCTTTCTCACTCTCTCATTATATATATATATATATATATATATGAAGGGTTTGTTTGCAAAAACCGATAAGTCCATTTTTGAAGATTTTGAAGTACGATCTCTGTCATAAAGTACAAAATAATACCTTTTAAATGATATATTGGTCACTACATATAAAGGCATATTTTTAGTTATGGTCAAAAGAAGCACAAATTTTCTTATTATTCTCTTTATTTTTCTTGACCTTTAACCGCAAATATCTCCATTTGGCAAATATGGACTTATCGGTTTTTGCAAACAAACTCTTCATATATATATATATATATATATATATATACATATATATATATATACATATATATATATATACATATATATATACATATATATATATATATATATACATATATATATATATATATTACATTTCGTATTGATCTACATTGTGTAAGTTGACAAATCGCGTAAGTGGAGAAAATGAAGAGCACCGATTTTTACTTTTATATTTTACCTTTATTCTGAGATACCTTTCGTTATATGACTCGAAAAATTACCTTTATGTCGATGTGATACACAGCCCTAACTGGAAAAATCTAGTGTTAACTATTCAGTGTTAATGTTAAGGAGATAGTTTACTTTCTAAAACTATAAAAAAAAAAGAAACGTTAAAACTCCTCGATCATTGAAATGTAGAGTTTAATTCCCCTGGTGATGAATTGATATGCCTGCGAGTACGTGTGTGTTATATTCTTCCAATATTTACTGAAAACACACAAAAAGTACACTTGCAGGACATGTCATTTCAAGTTTTGTGGGAAGTAAATGGTCTCAGAATTAACATCGGAGAAAAGAAATTTGGATTTGACTGAGGATTATAGTATGATTCAGAAGTATATTGGTAATCATAAACGGAATTAAACTCTGAGTGATTTCTTTTTATAACATGAAAATAAGGGAGGAATCTAATTATAAAGCAATATTGATAACAATGAATATACATCTTCGGTGGTGCAAACAAAAGGATTTGAATTTGGGTAAACTATATCCATTGTGCAGATATGCTTAGGGGGTCTATATAAGTTATGATCTTTCCGCATCGTTAAGCGTTCCGAAACGGTCATTGATTTTGTAGAGTTATAAGGGTTTCATTTGATTTTGTTTGAAATGGAAAAGATCGGATTAAAAGTGCAATCATGACTGTGTCAGAATTTCAGAGATAGAGATAACAGATTTATGTGAGTAAATAGATTTCTGTGCAGATAAAAATATGCGGGTTAGAAATCATATTTCGATTATATTTTTTCGTTACAATTTGTGCGTTTTTGAAGATTTCTCTGTAATCATAACCGTAGTATGATGCGCTTGAGATCACCCTTCTTTCATTTTGGAATTCTTAAGGCATGACAAGATAAGTAGGGGTGTAGACTCGTCGATCAATGCAATATTTAATAATAGAAACAATATAATGAAAGGCAGAATGACATTAACTCAAAACTCAGAACTCCGTTCTGATGATATATTCAGTGTATGCGAGGGCTGATTAAAAACATGCACTTTCAGAGTACAGTATGGGTTCAAGTGGAGATGATACTGTAAATATTTGGTCTATAGGAGAATCAATTTTAAGATAGGGGAAATGTTATAGCACATTGGTCTATATTGATATTTATATGAATAAGAAATAGTATTTCATTGAAGATTTCATGCAAAATTGTGAGTTTTCGATATAGAGCCCAGGTAAGTAAATTGCAAAAAGAGTTACACAGAATGCATAGCAATTGCAGGCATTTTTTTTTTCATTAGGTGATCATTCAAGATGGGTTTACGAGATGTTAGTTAGGCGTGTAACACTGGTTGGCAAACCTCGAAAATTTTAATTAAACTACGAGGCGATTTATACCAAAGAACATCCCAATTGTGTAAGATTTGTTTCGTGGAAGACAATTGTATTCGTTCTGACATGTCAGAAAACAAGAGATGGAAGCGTATTCATATTTATTTGAAGATTGTTGTAAGGTTAAACGGTTATGGAAAGCTACATACTTGGGACCTATGAGTTGATAGATTTTAGCGATACAAAATGGCAGGCGTTCGTGTCGGAATATGAGGAAGTTTATTTATTTTTTGAATTAAATGTGTTGCAGTTGTTGCAGTCGGAATGTGAGCAGGGAGTTGTGTGTTGTGTGGATGAGTTCGTGTGTGTGTGTGTGTGTGTGTGTGTTTTTAAATGTGCTTCTATGTGTGAGTGGTGTAGCTGAGTGGTGTAATTTTATAAGGTCTATAACACTGTATATTATGCCAAATTACTAAAAATTAAATTGCAGCATAAATTAAATGTTACGTTCTTTGCTTTTTTCAAATCTGGGGCTGCAAGATTTATTATTCGTAAATGACAGAAGAGAAAAAAGATCATGATTTGAATGGGATGGTTGAAATTAGACTTCATTCATTAACTTTTTCTTGTGGAATCAATTATGCTGTTGAAGAATTTTCATTGAAGTTAGTAAAATCAAATTATGGGGTTACAAGTGCTTACTGTGTAATCAATGAAATATCACTAACAATAATTTGAAAATGAAAAAAAAAAAGTGATCTGTGTGCGCGCACGTGCAGCGTGTATTATTTTAAACATGACAGTGGAGGTGTATTCCTGACCATGCTTCTTGAAACTCGCTACGTGGATACCGTTCCAGACTTTTCAAAAACCCAGTCAATAGTCACACCATTTCTCTCTCTCTCTCTCTCTCTTTGTCTCTTCGGCTCTGTTGCTACCAGCAACAAAGATGGTGATTTTGTTTTTGTTTGTTTCTGTGTCAGTTGGTTTTAAGAGATCTAAAATATTGTACATGCGTTTCACATTTGTACACTACAACGTATGCTGGTACTCAGCATTTTTTCTGCTTTGTTAAAATGTCATTTCTAAGATACATGATCCTATATCAGTAATGCACTACATTAGTGGCAACCCGGAATGCCAGAAATACTAGATACAAATTCATCTAATACTTTAGATTGGATGGCCTTGAGATTAATACAAGGAAATACTGGACGAGCTATGCACAAATATTGGACGAGTCGAAGACGAGTCCAATATTTTGCTTAGCGAGTCCAATATTTCCTTGTATTAATCGAAAATAGGACATCCAATATTATCATTATTATCCTACAGAGGATTTTAGCGAAGAAGATTTTCACTTACCCTTTCTGTCTCCGAGTGCTGTATGGTCTCCTACTGTACTTGATCTTGACATGGGGTATGGTACCGGTACACTCTTCAGTGCAAGTTAATCCACTTCATTCCCATATGTGATCTATGTATTTTGATGTACATTCCAAAGGAAACTCTGAAGATCAACGTCGAATTAACTAATTAATACATGAAATTTGTTTGTATAGACACAGAGTTTTAGAAAGAAACGATATTTTAGTTAATTCGTGATTGACCAATCACAGACGTTTTTATTTCATATTTCGGGTCATCTCGTATATCTCAACCAATCACGGTGCAGTTTATAAAAAACTTTGGGGAATTCCCCTCTTGCCGTCCAATATTTTAAATATTGGTCGCCTCGGCAAAAAATATTGGTCGAGGTCAACAAACTTTCTAAGTGGGTCGGAGGTTATGAGGTGCGTCGACAAAATAACACTTGTATTTGGGATCTAAAAATCCTCTGTATGGATAATAATATCAAATATTTGACAATCCTTTACTTCAAATTAGTCACATTAATGTTACTCTGACAACAAAAACAGCAACAAAAACAAAAATAATTTTGGAATAGATATATACGGATTGTAGCAATACAACATGACCTATTAATATCATCTTGCAGTTTGGTGTAACGTGTGTGTGTGTGTGTGTGAGAGAGAGAGAGAGAGAGAGAGGTAGTCCTGTAAAGAGCTGTGAGTGGAGTGGAATGGAATCTCGTAAGAATGTCAGTATGTACACGTACTGGGTAGTAAATGTGCATGTACATTGTACACTATACTGTGTAGCAGTAAAATGGTATCGCACATGGTTAAATTTTTGCTATGTTTCATGACAGGCACTTTGCACTATCCATGTTATCAATGAAAAGTCAATAAAGTGTGGTTTCAAAGTGGCTATGGGTTTTACATAATACACTGTACTTCTCTCAACCTTCAGACAGAAATGTGGCCAATCATATCATCACAAAAATCACAACAATATGCTTTTGTTCCCGATCTCATATTTCATTCAACCAAACAGCTCAAAAGATGTTGAAAGCAAACATGATAAATAAGGACCAGCAGACAAGCAATGAGAAAAAAAAATAAAATATGTGTAAATAACTACAGAAATTAACAAGCTGTTTTTCAGTAATATTTACATGTATATTAATGCCCTGACATGTCAATGCACACTGATGCACAAATGAAAAACAAACTTATTATTACTTACACATAATGGAGAGTCAGGAGCAGTATAGCAGCACCCTCTTTTTACTCTTTGGCATACTTTGGAATTCTGTCATAACAAAGTCCTTGGGACCGGCAGTTTTCTTTCATTATAAAGTTCTAGCCAAACAAACAATAAAAGACATAGAGAAGATGATGTTGCAGCAGCCTGAATATTTACTTTACTGTAACTGAAAATTCACTTAAATGTGTTTAACAGACGATCACTGCATAAGGTACAACAGAAGGGTGCACGTCACGAGACCGACACCCACGAGTCATACAGCCCACAAGTCATACAGCTCACAAGTCATACAGCCCACCAGTTATACAGCCCACGAGTTCGACACTGAGTAAATTAAGCCCATGAGTTCGACATCAAGTAAAATAAGCCCACGAGTTATACAGCCCATGAGTTCGACATTACGCACAAAAGGCTCACGAGACCGACACTAAGCAAAGAAAGCCCACGAGACCGACACTACACTTAAAAAGGCTCGCGAGACCGACACTAGGCAAAAGAGGTTCACGAGACCGACACTAGGCAAAAGAGGCTCACGAGACCGACGACACTAGACAAAGAAGGCCCACGAGACCGACAGGATGAACAGCGCCACCTATAGACCAATTGATTGCATAGGGTGTCCAGATAATGGCATAAAGAAGGTATAAGAGATGGAAAAGGAGAGTTGCTAGGGTATTACCCCGTCAATTGCCCTCCCTCACCCCCTGAATGGTTCAAGATCTTTAATTGTGTTTGCGAATGTGAGTGTTTGTGAAAAAAAAAATCAACAAAATTCAGTAATGTGCATGAGATGTTTCAACATTACTTTCGAAAATGCCAAGTCACCCTCGTTTCCCTATCTGCAAAGCCCATCATACCGGTATACCTACTTAGAAAAAATAAAAATAAAAATAAAATGATGTCGACATTCAGATCAACCAACTAGAAAAATACCCAGGTATGAAATGAAGTTCAATACAAGAAAATTATTCACAAAATGGTCAATGTTGTACGGCACACCTGCTTTATATGATATGGGGGGGGGGGCAGTCATCTGCAAAGGTGTTGAAATAATAAAAAAAAAATCACAGAAAATCATGTAATCGTCAATTAAGGCAGCGTTAAGAATTCGGAAAAAGAAGATGGATCCATAAAAGTAACTTTCCTATTTCATGAAAAACGTACTGTTTTGAGAAGAATAATCTTACAAACACAAGCTACTGAAATCGAGGTGAATCGCTGCGATAAAAAAAAAACAAAAAAAAACAAAGAAAAAACAAAAACGTTTTCATCCGTTGAATTTCATACAGTAAAGTTAAAGAGAAAATTACAAATTGAACTCTAAGCAGGCGGGTAAAAGCAGGCAGAAAGGATAATTAATAAGGCCTACTTAACTTGTGAAGCGAGAAAGAAAAGGGTGAAAAAACTTAGATCCTGTTCACCGTCTAAGTAGAAGTTAGGAAAGCCTTTTAGATATAGCATGATGGCATCTAAAAGTAAACCATTCATTGTTCTTGTCCTCTATCACTTTTTCATTCTTCTTTTTTTTTGGGGGGGGGAGGTCCTATGAAGAGGACAATTCTATAGAAAAAAATGGTAACAATGTCGCTCCCCGTAGCGTGACAGAACTGCCCCCTAAAAGCCACAAGTGTAGAAATACATAATTAATGTCGTTGATATGTAGATGGTGCTGTTATTAGTTAGTAACAATCTTTCGCTGGACAGCGTAACGAATTTGTACCCGCCAGCATGTAATTTTCCCCTTAACGGAACACCCTGTACAGGTGCATATTTGTAATTGACATGTAGATGACGCTGTTCATCCAGTCGGTCTCGTGAGCCTTCTTTGCCTAGTGTCGGTCTTAAGGGCTTTCTTTGCCTAGTGTCGGTCTCGTGAACCTTCTTTGCCTAGTGTCGGTCTCGTGGGCTTCCTTTGCCTAGTGTCGGTCTCGTGAGCCTCTTTTGCGTACTGTCGGTCTCGTGAGCCTTAATTGTGTAGTGTCGAACTCATGGGCTGTATGACTCGTGAGCCGTATAACTCATGGGCTGTATGACTCATGGACCTATTTTTGATGTCGGTCTCGTGGACCGTATGACTCGTGGGTGTCGGTCTCTTGGGATGACCCCCAACAGAAGACAGTGCACTGCTATTATATCCAACATGGTTATAACAAAATATAAATTCAGGCTGCGACACTATCCTCTGTATGCCACTTTATTGTTTATTTGTTCAGTTATAACAAAATTTCGATACAACGAAAGAAAACTGCTGGTCCCATGGACTCTTTTTTTTTAATGGGAGTCCACTGTAAAGTACTCGGTACATTAATGGTTGGCTGCTTTTTGTGTCTTCTTGCATCACAGCTCACTACGTCCAGTGAAAATTCCTTTGTATGCTGCTTGCACCAAGTCTTTGGAGACAAAGTCCCTTAATGAATAATATCAAATTGTCAGGTTTTTTTCCCTTCATTTATCATTGATGTAAGCCTCTTCAAATTTTCAAATCAAGAAAAGTTTTCTTTGGTTTATTTTTTCATAATTTAGGTGGTTTATTCATGAGACAAGAACTAAAACTCAGTGTGTGACAAATAGTGTGTTACAGATACATGTAGAGGTGTTGTCAAATGATCAAACTACAGGTTTGGAATGACCACTTAAATCAGCTGCTATAAAATGACATCTTGTGTGTTTCATGGCTTGTAGACTTTGTGGTTTACAAATCGAGTGGTCAATATCGAAGTAAAATCCCGTAATATCCTCCCCATTCTGTCTGCACTACTGATCTCATATCATTACTGAAGCATTTTAACAAAATAATGTCTGCTACTGAACACAGAAATAAAAGGAGTGACATAAGCCAAAATCAAACAAGCAAGCAAAGAAGAACCAAAAAAGAGAAAGTATGGAAGGTAAGGTGCTCACCTGAGCAGCATACTTTACCTTCCACTCCATCTGTGGCAACTACTTGAATTATCTTGAGACTCTTGGATTGCTGCAGGTTCCTTGAGTAACACTCTTAGTTTTGGTTATCTAGGGGCCATTCTATGGATCACTACTACCACTATAGATTAAACTATAATCTCCCCCCCCCCCCCATCCTATTGATGATTCCAGCTAGCCACTTGAGCAAATTGGCACATACTGAGCAAATGACCCGTAACAATCTACAAAATGTTTAATTATAGTGTACCATGATTACAGAGCGGGAAAGTGAAAATACAGTATGTACTTCAAAGTTGTACTAAAAGTCCAAAATAAACAACTTTGATCAGGCATGTCAGGTGCTGTGTCTGCATTAATCAAATTGCTGAAAGTCTATGTATTTCTACCTTTATGCTTCTTTAGACGGCATATGGTGGTGAACACTGCAATTTAAAATTTGAACACTTAGAACATCATCCACCCACCAATCATTCAAACACTGAATTTATTATTACGTAAAGAAGTAGCCATTACGATCCTTGCTCAGCTGCATGCAGCACCAACTCTATGAAGCACATTCTCTACCATCCTCTGTTCCATTTCCCTTATTCAGCGTGTAGGTATTCTCTCATTCTCTCTTTTCTTCTTTCTTTCCTTCCATACTTTTCATCTATTCTGGCAAGTTGTGTCATGTTGTTGCGTTTCTTCTGTTTTGTCCCGTCCTGTCGTATATTATATTCGTCACAAGTGTTTGTAAATAAGTAATTTATAGATTTTATGAGTGGTTCACAATCTACAAGCTTTGCTTTTTAGTGGACCTCTCTATTCTTTCTTCCTTTTTTTTCAACTGAAGCATGACTTTGTATTATATATTTTTTTTTTTTTTGCCAGTATGCGCTCCTATGTTTATTGATACCATTTATTAATTAAGACAAATGTTCTTTGTTTATGATGTAAAACCTGATTTATCTTGTGTTATGTTTTTGTTGAAAAAGAAAAAAGAAGAAGAATTAAAATAAATGAATTGAATTGAATTGAATTGAATTGAACAAAATGCAAAGTAGTTAACAAGGAAATTTCGTGGAAATATGATGAGCAAAAATAGCTCACACTGGAACAGATTACATTGCTAAACCTGCTTTGATATCAATCTCATAAATAAATAAATGGAAGTGAATATCTGTGGAGTTTAAACTATTCCTGTATCAACAAATGCCACTTTTCACAAGCTAAAATGGATTCTCTGGAACAGATTGCATTTACTCCTCATGAATGAAAAAAAAAAAAATGAAAATAAGAAGACCCCACACCTAGCACCTTAAACTTAAACTGTACATTAAGCAACAATAGGCAAATCACAGAATACAATGAAAAAAGTCTTTATATGGGAAGCTTACTTTGTGACTCACAATCCTATTCAGAGAGAGAATGATCACAGTATTGCTATGACTCAGAAGACAAGCACTGTTTTGTCATCACAGTGTATGCTAGATTTTAGGTATTTCTCACATAGATGAAATAATCCATTGAAATTAACAAGGAACACAACATAAATCAAGCATTATCTCCCTGCATATTGCGTTCTGTATACGGTGTGGTAACTTGACACAGCTTTCAAGCAGGGGAACGCGGGAAATTATTGAGAGTCACCCAAATACTGATGGGATTATTCATTATGTAGCTTTTCAATGTAAGTTCACTGCACTCATGACCTTTGACCTTGTAAGAATTCATCTTATTCGCACTTGACTGGGACCTTTAAGTGATCTACCTGAGGAGTGAGTTTTGCCATCATAGCTCAAAGTTTTGAAAAGTTATTGGGAGTACACCACAATATTGCAAGTACAGTGCTATTCAGGGAAAGTTCATTGACTTTTTGACCTTTGTGGGGCTCTTTTTTTCATGCTTGTCTAAACTAACTCTCTAAAAAAATCGAGTAAAGATATTCACTCTTGAAGGAGTGAATACAAAAAAAAGAGAGTAAATTTATAGTGAAAGTGGAGTAAAGTTTGAGTGAAAATGCTCATTTTCACTCATTTTGGAGTGACCTCTTCAGGGATACCTCGAAGATTTTGGAGTGATCCCTGAGGTCACTCTATTCCTCTATTCCTCTATAGCTCTCTCAATTCCTGATGATTATTTTAAGGGTTTGCTTTAGTATTCACAAAAGAAAATACTACAGAAAACAGAAAATACACTAAAAAAAAGCTAACATTAAAGAACATATTATGAAGTCGGGCCATACAGGATGATATAACTGGCTTACCAGCACTCTAAAGCAGTAAACAGGACATTAAACACAACTACACAGTCCACCTCAAGAGGACCCTGTCATAAGTATATGGGAACTTGATCGATCCAGGTCATAATTCACATTCAATTGGTGTCATTTTCTCAATTTTCTCCCGTATATATACTGTATACAAGGCGTGGATAAAAAAGGATCGATCAAGATTGTTTACGCTATGTTATGATGATTTAGATAATCATAATAATAATAATGATAATAATAATAATAATAATAATAACAATAACAATAATAATAATAATAATAATAGTGATACTACTACTATAATACTACTACAACTTGATTGTATAGATATATGCTTATATACCTGTGTATTTTTATGCTTTTTTTCAACCAGTTCTCATCCTGTTTCTTTTTTCCTTTTTCTTTCTCTTTTTCTTTACTTCTTCTGCCCTTTGTATCTTGCTATTTTAGCTTTCATGATAGTTTCGTAGTTAGTCCTTTGTGTCCTATTTCCATTGCAAAACGAATTTATGTATAGGTATATATAGGGCCTACTTTTTTCCTGGAATCCGCTGTTATAAGCTTTGCTTTTGCAGTTCCATCATATTTTACATGTTAAAAAATATCTTCCATGTACATAATATATGCTGGAACATTTTCTTGTTATGACCCACTTAATATCATATTCATGTATCTTGCTAGTTGTATTTTTTTTTTTTTTTTTTTTTTTGGCTTAGCAGGCCTTTATGTATAAATGTCAAGTGAAACGCGAAAATAAACGTGCTGGAACTGTTCACTAGCTGTGTCTCGAGTGTAAGACCCGTGCAGTTTCAGTAATTCAAATCGAGTCAATTCAATTCAATTAATTCAATTCAATACTACTACTCTACTACTACTACTGCTACTACTACTACTACTACTACTACTACTACTACTACTACTACTACTACTACTACTACTTTATACTACTACTACTACTGCTATAGAACTGCTACTGCTACTGCTACTGCTACTGCTACTCCTACTTCTGATAGTAATAATAATGATAATCGCAAAAATGAGTGAATAGGCATGTGGTTCCTTTTATTCAGAGTAGATCAACATAGAGCTGAGATTTAGGCATGATGATATTCACACATTTTTTATGTGTGCTTCCATGTTCTGACGTACGTCAAAGAACGCTCAAAAATTTGAAAACCATCCTGCCATCAGAAGATATGGTTTTATGACAGAATTTCCACCAGATGTTCCTTGAAAACGAAATTAATATTTATACCTCTTTTTGAATGTACAAATAAGTGTAATTGTTTAATGTTGTCATTTAGCGGATTGTCATTGAACACTTAATAAGCTTGTAGGGTCATATGACAAGTCTTTTGGACGTACCAATTAAGACAGTGAAGATCGTATAATGTGTATACTGTCAATCTCAAATGGTTGTTTGATTTGATACGCATTAACTTGTCTTCTTTCGAAGTAAGAGTTCGGGATGTGTATTCGGATGTTGAGTTTTAATTTCATCCTTCGTGGTCTCAGAGATTCTGCTCATTTATAGGCAATTCTACATTTTGGTAGGCTTTCTTAAACCTGAAGATATTATTACTGACCCAACTGGTATAAAGCCGAAAAAAAAATATTCAGGCTACCACAGAATTACAACATTTCTAAGCTTGCCTGTCCCGCCACGAAGAAAAAAAAATGAAAGCATGCATGACTTACGTGTAACCCGAATCTTACACTCCCGAGTTCATTATAATACCTGGGATTGCGTTTTAACAAAATAATCCAGTGACAAACGTTTTAGCTTGTTCGTCGTTCACTGAAGTACAATCATTCACTTCAATTCGTTTACAGACTCGGTCGTAATCTTTGCTACATAATTATAATCAAATATTTGCCTGTGTATGACGATGACTTGTCTCGTTGATCTCTCTCACCGGCTTTACGCTGCCGACGCTTCCAGACCTGTCACGGATAGGTCGCACACAGGCGCTGAAGCGATGCTCCTTGTTAAAGTAGCTGTCGGTCACTCTGAAAAGAACATTACGTGGCTACTGGGGCGAAAAGCTATGAGGGAGTCCTAAGACTAATCCTGGGGGGGGGGGGGTTACTGGTACACTGATAGACAGATTGCTGGAAAACAGGTGGGGTATACGGACGTCAGAGAAGAGATGAATGGAGGGGTGGCAATAACAGATGTCAGTGACCATGGGTCTTTCAAGTCAGGAAACTAGTCTGACGACATTCTGGAGAAGTCTTATTAACCCAAACGTTCATGCTGTATTTGCATGCACACCCCTCAAAGAAAAAAAAAAGTCGATTTGGCTATGAATAATCTAGTTACGAAAATGTATCAAGTGATTAGTAGTTTTTTTTTCTCATCAGCATTACTGAAACTCTAAAAACAAAAGTTGTGAAGAAATCAAAACAAAACATTATCTTCTGTCTTCTGCAGAGTCATTAACATTCATCGGACACCTTATACACACAACAATAGGCCTACGAGTCTATTCCTATCTTCAGTAGATAACCTATGGCAAGACTGGAAGCTGAATATAGGGAGAATCTATTCAAACCGTGATCCACTACGTGTTATTCGATCAATGAAGATGTTTGACGTTGCTTATGCTACAATCGTCCCTTTTAGATTATTTGCGATATTATTAGGAATTATACCCTTGGGTACATTTTAACGGAGCTGATAGTAAATATTTTGTGATATACACAAACTAATAGAAAAGTGCAAGTTATATAGTTTATCTTATACTTATATAGGAGAACTGTGAAATTTGCAATGATGTGTACATGATATCCTCCAACACACTGACATCCATTTTGATAATTATAAAACTATGTTGAAGTTATTCTTGAATTGTTACTATAGTTACTATGAACCCGTCAAAGCTCGTTACTGCATGCTTTATTACATTCTAAAGAAACATTTCTACTTTTACTTCTAGCAAGTACTCTGAGCACAAGGACATTTATGTGTGACCTCAAAGGCCATATATCATCTCATAATAATGATAATTTACATGTAACAATGCCTCTCTTCATTCTCACTGATCTAGGCAAAATGCCAAATTTTGAAATTCGTTTCTCCCCTTTGTTTTGTGGGATTTTGTCAAAATTTCCCTGTCATTACTTTGTTCGATTTTGCAATAACGAATAACTTCAGTCAAGTCTATAAGTCAACTTTGAATATGAAGAGTATCTTCACTTCACTCTTCTGTTTCTGCTATGAATTGACTATAGACCCTACACTAATAAATCGAAGAGATCGCAGACACAGTGGAAGATTTATGTTTTTCTTGACCTGTAAGTAGACGCTTGATTGCCGCTTGAAACTTATGATATCTAAAGGAATATATGATAGGGTTTATCCACATGTTAGAGAAAGCTATAAGAATTGTCAGTTCGTATGCAACACCATTAAAGCTCACGTTTCCTCCCAGCACGCTGTAAAGTCCATACAAGTCATTTGGCGCCCAACACACAATGTAAGCCAGGCAGACGACCAAGACGGTCTTCACCACATCTCTTCGCGCTCTTTCGCGGCGGGTCATCTTCTCAGATTCTTGACCTGGTCCCCGCTTCAGTTGGAGGGCTATTACTGAATACAAAGAAGCCATGATAAAAGCAGGTGCAAAGAAATTCAAAATAAATACCATCACTCCTATGAAGATTCGAATTTGCCAGCTCGGCCATAGATATAAGTAACAAGTTTGATGGTCGACATTTGTCCATAAATAGATTTGAACACCATAGATGGCACCATATATCCAAGGAACAGAAATCATGATTACTAAGCATGTGGATCTCTGGTTTTGTCTGAAGTGGATAGGGAACTTGACGGCGTAGAATCTTTCACAAGTGATGACAATCAAATTGGCCCCGCTGGCTGCTACGGACATCCAGAACGGACTCCAGCTGACCCACAAAGCGCAAATCAATTGAGCGAACAGTGGCCTGTCCACCGGGAGAGACCCGGGTAGCAGCTGAAGGGCCAAGAGGAATAAAGATGCTGCGAGGTCGATCACGGATTGATTGGCGATAAGAAAGTTGGTCGAATTGTGAAGGTCTTTGGTGAGCACAATGACAACGAATACGACACCGTTGCCTATAATGCCAAAGATCCCAAACGCTGAGAAAATAGCTCTTAGAGGTAAGTTGCTATCGCTTTCTTCATTATTAAGTGATTCATTGGTAAAAATCGTGGAGGCCATTATAGCTTCCTCGATTATTCGTCACAATTTCTGGGAAATTGCTTCCAGCAGCAAGTTGTTATGAGAGATATATAGTGTATCAGAAAGTGGCTATGTAAAGTGGATCTGCCTTAATGCGTACGTCTCTTTCGACAAGATTAATCTAGAATATATCATCGCGATCGAGGACCCCACATCAACAGCGCGTCTATTCTGAAGGACTGAGTCATTAAGCGAAGTCATTTATACCGTCGTTAAAGAAGTAAGATTTTAAAAAAAGATATTAGTCTGGGCAACTTTCTTCAAGTGATCACAGACAATGCGATGCTTAACATTTTACATAAAAATGATAGAAAATATTTCCGAGCAATCATTTGCTTCTTCCATGAGGCACAGAGTGGCATTCTTTGTCTTCTCTCATGTTCACAAAGTTTGCTAGAAAAGTGAAGTTTGATTTCCGCATTAATTTCTGTCCTCCCATCAGTCGTCAACAGTATTATTGAATATCTTTCTCTCATCGATTTTTGCCATACGAAAGCCAGTCTGATAAAGTACTCAAATGTTTAGACCTTTCATTCTTAGAAGATCGTATTGACGGTGGACTAATTCAATGGCATAAAAGCTATTGTACTACAGTTCTAATGGGTTTCTGTGAAGAAAAATGATGCCTATTCATGCGAATGGTGAAAAGATTCCTCGCTCTCGACGACATTAAAGAAATCATACATATGGCATTTATCAAAATCAAAAGAGCTCTCCCAACGATGAAGAGGAAAGGAAATAAAAAAGAATCGATTTTAAGTTTGAGATACACAGTATAAAGATGAGATCACACTTTCCAACATTATGAGATACCACTGAAGACGTTCAATATGTCTATACACCAAGTTCTATAATTGTAAGCACTATTCCTACTGTTATGACTATCGTCATAATTGCCATCATAATCGGTAATTCTATCATCATGTCAAATATCTTCATCATTTTGATATCAATACTATGCCGTGCTCATTGACCTTGACTACTAATGGTCCTAGGTATTTTCGCCATTTCTCTATTGTTCCCTATATATGCTATACTGAATACAGTGCATCACAATGCGTGATATCAACACATATCATTCACTGCCACTCAGAGCCACTTTACGATCAATTTTGTAAAGAGAGCTCAGATGCGTTGACTCAAACAAACATTTATTTTGTTTTCTGGCATACCACCTAAATATTTTACAAACGCCGTATCTTCAACATCTTTTTCACTCTCTCGTTATATAGTTAATAATAGTATTGTATATATATATATATATATATATATATATATATATATATATGTATATGTATATATTACATTTCGTATTGATCTACATTGTGTAAGTTGACAAATCGCGTAAGTGGAGAAAATGAAGAGCACCGATTTTTACTTTTATTTTTTACTTTTATTCTGAGATTCCTTTCGTTATGTGATTCGACAAATTACCTGTATGTCGATGTGATACACAGCCCTAACTGGAAAAATCTAGCGTTAACTATTCAGTGTTAATGTTAAGGAGATAGTTTACTTTCTAAAACTATAAAAAAAAAAAAAAAAAAAAAAAAAACGTTAAAACTCCTCGATCATTGAAATGTAGAGTTTAATTCCCCTGGTGATGAATTGATATGCCTGCGAATCAACATGATATTGATAGCATGTTATGTGCGAGTACGTGTGTGTTATATTCTTCCAATATTTACTGAAAACACACAAAAAGTACACTTGCAGGACATGTCATTTCAAGCTTTGTGGGAAGTAAATGGTCTCAGAATTAACATCGGAGAAGAGAAATTTGGATTTGACTGAGGATTATAGTGTGATTCAGAAGTATATTGGTAATCATAAACGGAATTAAACTCTGAGTGATTTCTTTTTATAACATGAAAATAAGGGAGGAATCCAATTATAAAGCAATATTGATAACAATGAATATACATCTTCGGTGGTGCAAACAAAAGGATGTGAATTTGGGTAAACTATATCCATTGTGCAGATATGCTTAGGGGGTCTATATAAGTTATGATCTTTCCGCATCGTTAAGCGTTCCGAAACGGTCATTGATTTTGTAGAGTTATAAGGGTTTCATTTGATTTTGTTTGAAATGGAAAAGATCGGGTTAAAAGTGCAATCATGACTGTGTCAGAATTTTAGAGATAGAGATAACAGATTTATGTGAGTAAATAGATTTCTGTGCAGATAAAAATATACGGGTTAGAAATCATATTTCGATTATATTTTTTCGTTACAATTTGCGCGTTCTTGAAGATTTCTCTGTAATCATAACCGTAGTATGATGCGCTTGAGATCACCCTTCTTTCATATTGGAATTCTTAAGGCATGACAAGATAAGTAGGGGTGTAGACTCGTCGATCAATGCAATATTTAATAATAGAAACAATATAATGAAAGGCAGAATGACATTAACTCAAAACTCAGAACTCCGTTCTGATGATATATTCAGTGTATGCGAGGGCTGATTAAAAACATGCACTTTCAGAGTACAGTATGGGTTCAAGTGGAGATGATATTGTAAATATTTGGTCTATAGGAGAATCAATTTTAAGATATGGGAAATGCTATAGCACATTGGTCTATATTGATATTTATATGATTAAGAAATAGTATTTCATTGAAGATTTCATGCAAAATTGTGAGTTTTCGATATAGAGCCCAGGTAAGTGAATTGCAAAAAGAGTTACACAGAATGCATAGCAATTGCAGGCATTTTTTTTTTTATTAGGTGATCATTCAAGATGGGTTTACGAGATGTTAGTTAGGCGTGTAACTCTGGTTGGCAAACCTCGAAAATTTTTATTAAACTACGAGGCGATTTATACCAAAGAACATCCCAATTGTGTAAGATTTGTTTCGTGGAAGACAATTGTATTCGTTCTGACATGTCTGAAAACAAGAGATGGAAGCGTATTCATATTTATTTGAAGATTTCAACTTCCAGCCCATTACTGTCTCCCACTCTTCACTTTTTGCCCTCCTCACAACCCCCATATGTCGCTTCCCTCTTCGTTTCTCCTCTTTCTAAGCTCTTCTTCCAAACAACGATCCGGTTAAGGACTACATACACATGGTGTCACCGCAAATCTTTCTTCCTATTTGAAGATTGTTGTAAGGTTAAACGGTTATGGAAAGCTACATACTTGGGACCTATGAGTTGATAGATTTTAGCGATACAAAATGGCAGGCGTTCGTGTCGGAATATGAGGAAGTTTATTTATTTTTTGAATTAAATGTGTTGCAGTTGTTGCAGTCGGAATGTGAGCAGGGAGTTGTGTGTTGTGTGGATGAGTTCGTGTGTGTGTGTGTGTGTGTGTGTGTGTGTGTGTTTAAATGTGCTTCTATGTGTGAGTGGTGTGGCTGAGTGGTGTAATTTTATAAGGCCTATAACACTGTATATTATGCCAAATTACTACAAATTAAATTGCATCATAAATTAAATGTTACGTTCTTTGCTTTTTTTCAAATCTGGGGCTGCAAGATTTATTATTCGTAAATGACAGAAGAGAAAAAAGATCATGATTTGAATGGGATGGTTGAAATTAGACTTCATTCATTAACTTTTTCTTGTGTAATCAATTATGCTGTTGAAGAATTTTCATTGAAGTTAATAAAATTAAATTATGGGGTTACAAGTGCTTACTGTGTAATCAATGAAATATCACTAATAATACTTTGAAAATGAAAAAAAAAAAAGTGATCTGTGTGCGCGCACGTGCAGCGTGTATTATTTTAAACATGACAGTGGAGGTGTATTCCTGACCATGCTTCTTGAAACGCGCTACGTGGATGCCGTTCCAGACTTTTCAAAAACCCAGTCAATAGTCACACCATTTCTCTCTCTCTCTCTCTCTTTGTCTCTTCGGCTCTGTTGCTACCAGCAACAAAGATGGTGATTTTGTTTTTGTTTGTTTCTGTGTCAGTTGGTTTTAAGAGATCTAAAATATTGTACATGCGTTTCACATTTGTACACTACAACGTATGCCGGTACTCAGCATTTTTTCTGCTTTGTTAAAATGTCATTTCTAAGATACATGATCCTATATCAGTAATGCACTACATTAGTGGCAACCCGGAATGCCAGAAATACTAGATACAAATTCATCTAATACTATCAAATATTTGACAATCCTTTACTTCAAATTAGTCACATTAATGTTGCTCTGACAACAAAAACAGCAACAAAAACAAAAATAATTCTGGAATAGATATATACGGATTGTAACAATGCAACATGACCTATTAATATCATATTGCAGTTTGGTGTAACGTGTGTGTGTGTGTGTGTGTGTGTGTGTGTGTGTGTGTGTGAGGTAGTCCTGTAAAGAGCTGTGAGTGGAGTGGAATGGAATCTCGTAAGAATGTCAGTATGTACACGTACTGGGTAGTAAATGTGCATGTACATTGTACAATACACTGTGTAGTAGTAAAAAGGTATCGCACATGGTTAAATTTTTGCTATGTTTCATGACAGGCACTTTGCACTATCCATGTTATCAATGAAAAGTCAGTAAAGTGTGGTTTCAAAGTGGCTATGGGTTTTACATAATACACTGTACTTCTCTCAACCTTCAGACAGAAATGTGGCCAATCATATCATCACAAAAATCACAACAATATGCTTTTGTTCCCGATCACATATTTCATTCAACCAAACAGCTCAGAAGATGTTGAAAGCAAACATGATAGATAAGGACCAGCAGACAAGCAATGAGAAAAAAATAAAATATGTGTAAATAACTACAGAAATTAACAAGCTGTTTTTCAGTAATATTTACATGTATTTTAATGCCCTGACATGTCAATGCACACTTATGCACAAATGAAAAACAAACTTATTATTACTTACACATAATGGAGAGTCAGGAGCAGTATAGCAGCACCCTCTTTTTACACTTTGGCATACTTTGGAATTCTGTCATAACAAAGTCCTTGGGACCGGCAGTTTTCTTTCATTATAAAGTTCTAGCCAAACAAACAATAAAAGACATACAGCAGATGATGTTGCAGCAGCCTGAATATTTACTTTACTGTAACTGAAAATTCACTTAAATGTGTTTAACAGAAGATCACTGCATAAGGTACAACAGAAGACAGTGCACTCCTATTATATCCCACATGGTTATAACAAAATATAAATTCAGGCTGCGACATTATCCTCTGTATGCCACTTTATTGTTTATTTGTTCAGTTATAACAAAATTTCGATACAATGAAAGAAAACCGACGGTCCCAAGGACTTTTTTTTAATGGGAGTCCACTGTAAAGTACTCGGTACATTAATGGTTGGCTGCTTTTTGTGTCTTCTTGCATCACAGCTCACTACGTCCAGTGAAAATTCCTTTGTATGCTGCTTGCACCAAGTCTTTGGAGACAAAGCCCCTTAATGAATAACATCAAACTGTCAGGTTTTTTCCCTTCATTTATCATTGATGTAAGCCTCTTCAAATCTTCAAATCAAGAAAAGTTTTCTTTGGTTTATTTTTTTCCTAATTTAGGTGGTTTATTCATGAGACAAGAACTAAAACTCAGTGTGTGACAGATACTAGTAGTGTGTTACAGATACATGTAGTGTGTTGTCAAATGATCAAACTACAGGTTTGGAATGACCACTTAGATCAGCTGCTATAAAATGACATCTTGGGTGTTTCATGGCTTGTAGACTTTGTGGTTTACAAATAGTGGTCAATATCGAAGTAAAATCCCGTAATATCCTCCCCATTCTGTCTGCACTACTGATCTCATATCATTACTGAAAGCATTTTAACAAAATAATGTCTGCTACTGAACACAGAAATAAAAGGAATGACACAAGCAAAAATCATACAAGCAAGCAAAAATCAAACAAGCAAGCAAAGAAGAACCAAACTAGAAATGTCGCTATGGCGACTGATGCCTCCACCATAATGCGTGATTCTCCCAATAGGCGTATAGTACAATTTCTTCACAATGTGTGATCCATGACAGTTTCACATATCTGGCAAAATATTGAAATGACAGGTTGGTTTGTCAGAAATGTCTTGAACTGGGTTTGCTATAATTTTCTAAGAGTGCAGGTACACATATTTCGGGAATTTTGGGGAAGTTTATGCATTGAGTAATTTCCAAGGTACGAAGAAAGAGTGTGATGACGGTACAAAATAGTTTTTTTTTTTTTTTTGGGGGGGGGGGGAGGGCATTGAAACCTGGCCTTTGACCCTTAACCTTTGACCTTATGGCTGGAAATTTCCCGGAGAATCTCCATTAGGTAATGCATGTATTAAGTTTTGAAACTAATAATGCAAGCATTGCATATACTAATATATGAGGGAAATAGTAAAATTTTGAGGAGTTGACCTTGACATTTGACCCCTGAGTATTGACCCATGACCCCTAAATTCCCTAGATAATCCCTGCCAGACAGCACATGCATATGTACCAAGTTCCATGAAGATACATTGAACCATTTACGAGAAAAGTAATATTGCAACATTTTCACCTAACCTTTGACCTTTTGACCTTTGACCTTATGACATGAAACTCTCTCTGGAGAATCTTTACACAGTAGTACATGTCCACACCAAGTTTCAAGAAAATACCTTTGGGCACTGCATAGATATTGGGGAAATTGCAACATTTGTAGCATTTGACCTTGACCTTTTGACCTTTGACCTCTTGCCAATGTCACCAAAATCTACTCAACTAATTGTCCCATCATACATCATCCTTGGACCAAGTTTGGTGAAAGCTGCTTCATCCAGTTTTGAGTTATCACGTAATCACGTATATTTTAGGATTTCACCTTGATCTTTGACCTTTGACCTCTGTCCGATTTCACTGAAAAACTAATCAAGTAATTGTCCCATCATACATCATCCTCCAAAAAAGTTTGGTGAAATTTGCTCCATCCAGTCTTGAGTTATCGCGTACACGGATACAATTTCATGATTTGACCTTGACCTTTGACCTTTGACCTTTAGCCGATTTCACCCAAAATCTTATCAAATAATTGCCCCATCATACTTCATACTTGGACCAAGTTTGGTAAAATTCCAGGAAATATTACTCAAGTTATCGCGTAAACGAAAGCGGACAGACGGACATACGTACGGACAACCCGAAAACATAATGCCTCCGGCACCTCTCCGTGGCGGAGGCATAAAAAGACAAAGTATGTAAGGTAAAGTGCTCACCTGAGCAGCATACTTTACCTGCTACTCCATCTGTGGCAACTACTTAAAAGAAAACTGTACTGACATTTTCTAATTGTCTGATAATTCTAATCTACATTTTTTGATGCCTACTACTGGAAAGAGAGGATTGTAAGACCCAGGATAAGCCTGTAATGATTTTTTTGAAAAAAATGAAAACGAGCAAGTCATGGAACGATCCACCCAATTTGGCCTACGTCACAGGTGCTCTTGGTGCACAACTCCGACATTAGCAAGACGAACTACATAATGCCAATTTACTGATGAAATCTCACACGCAGTACTGCATAAGCTGTTATCTAGTATAATTGCAATATGGAGCTATAATAAACATGTTAAACAATATCTATTAATCTTTAAAAGCAATCTCTTCAACAGCTTTTTATTTAGATAAAACTTTTGGGGAAATTCCAGATATGCAAAATGAAATTGGCATCGTTATCCGAACGTGCTGCCCATAGAAGACTGTGTGTAAGTAACATTACGCATGATGATCATGATCGAGCGATGGTTCGCCAGTTCAAACTATCTAACGTATATGAGGGCTGAGTGAATCTAAATCCAACGGCAC
This sequence comes from Diadema setosum, assembly GCF_964275005.1. Taxonomy (NCBI): domain Eukaryota; kingdom Metazoa; phylum Echinodermata; class Echinoidea; order Diadematoida; family Diadematidae; genus Diadema; species Diadema setosum. The sequence goes on from NC_092688.1 coordinate 373,560, forward strand.
GCACGATTTACGCTTAGTGAGATGAAAATGGTACCCAGTACACATAGACTCTGAAATACTAGAACTAGGACTAGGACTACTGAGCAATCAAGGAGTAGGTTCTACGTGGCAGTCCAAGTTTTGATGAGTAGGCCCTACACTCACTCACCGTCGACATTGCAGCTGTAGGCCCTATGTGCACAGCGCTAAGGCACAGCGTAACGTTACATACCCTGCTGCCAGAACTTGAAGAAAGTCCAGACGAAAGTCCAGACTCCAGATCTAGATCTGGACCCTTGTCCTGCAGGCACTGTTGTTCCTGTGCTGAATTTTTCAGGTAAGGTATCTGCTTTATGGATTTCCGATGTTTTGTAGTCGAGATAAATCTCATAGTGGTGTTATTTACACCAAGGACTAATGTTAGATCTAACAGTTTGTTTCAGTAGGCCTACTAGGACCCATATCTCGGAAGAGTGGCCTGACCACGTAGATTCTAACACAGTGTCTGGTGTAGGTATAGTGCTAGCGTACTTCCGTATCCATGTAGATATCTCAAAATTCACTTCAAAATGGCACCAAACTCACAGGAAATACTTTATCATTCATATCCAACAGCTCACGTTAATTGGAAACAAATCACATGTCGGGAAGCGTAAGTGTAGATGTCGACTTTCCTGTCGGCTTCGCTAAAAATAATCTGCTCTACGACTAACATGAGTGATTGCGGACAGGCCCTACCTAGGAGTGTCTACCTGCTGCGCACGCACAGACTAAAGTTAGCCATTTAATATCATAAGACAAATCTTTCAAGTAATCGGGGGCAATACATAAATTTACAATTTTTTGTGGTAAGTTGAATGAAAAATGTAGTTCCTATATCACACAAGTCGCAAAAATCATTACACTTTTTAGTTTAGTTCTCGCGTAAATTCCCCGTTCGCACAGTACCAGTCGGCTAACTTCAGTGCTAGATTGTGCATCTTGCGTTCGCCAAGATCTCTCGCGAAGAGTGAGTTTTTTTTGAGTGACGACTTGAAAGTCGACGTCAATATTGATACTTCTCGATTACTGATTTCGTTCAAATATAAGAGAATACTCTGAAATATGCTATGAAGTATATCCTGTAATTTTGGTGCGATTTGGTTTAGTGAAATTTGAGATATCTACATGGATAGAACAGTACACAAGCGCCGCCTGCTAGCTAAATTAGGCCTAAGCGTCGTCTGCTACTCGATACGAATTAACGCACGCGTATGCGAGCACTTGTAATCAGTAATAGTAAGAGCACCTGTGACATCATAACATCCGGGCTCGTCAGCTCATTAGCATAATTCTCACCTAAAAAGTTCAATTTTTAACATTAAATTACGGACTTAATCGTTATGAAATTTTGATTCTGTTTGCACCGCTGGGTCTTTTAGAATTAAAAGAACAACATATAAAAAAATAAAAAACCGGTACAATGCCCTTTTAAATTATCTTGAGACTCTTGGATTGCTGCAGGTTCCTTGAGTAACACTCTTAGTTTTGGTTATCTAAGGGCCATTCTATGGAGCACTACTACCACTATAGATTAAACTATAATCTTCCCCCCCCCCCCCATCCTATCGATGATTCCAGCCCGCTAAGTTTACTCAACATCCAATCACCAGTTTTTAAGGGGGAAAATACAATGATGAAATAAAAATTAATATTCATTTGCCCAATATGGGATATTTGATCAACATCTAGCGTGGGAGTTAAAAAAAAAAATTAATACCTTCAAACAATGCTTTCCTCCCATCACTGATGATTCCTGACAAATTTGGTCAAAATGGACATGTTTTATGAAAGAAGATGACTTTGTCTAAACTTTGAAAAGTAGCTATAATTTGGGGGATATCTGATTCCATCCAAGGGCCCACATCATTGGTAAATCCCATTGACGATACTTCCTTCCATTAACAGTTCCTGCTGAGTTTTGTCAAAATCCAGCATCTGGCTATTTAGAAGATCTCATGAAAAGTACTCTTGGGAATTTGGGACCTTGCTTGTTTGACAAGGTTTGGTCAAAATCCAGTCATCTGTTTCCAAGAAGAAGATGAAAGTTGACAGAGATTTACTCACAGAGAACAATATAACTATGAAAATAGCACACTTGAGCAAATTGGCACATACTGAGCAAATGACCTGTAACAATCTACAAAATGTTTAATTACAGAGCGGGAAAGTGAAAATATGTACTTAAAAGTTGTACTAAAAGTCCAAAATAAACAACTTTGATCAGGTGCTGTGTCTGCATTAATCAAATTGCTGAAAGTGTATGTATTTCTACCTTTACGCTGTCATCACTGCGACCAAACATCATGCGTTTGTTTCTCTCGTCAAATTTCTTATTTTTCACCTGTACTGACCCATTTGTGTGTCAAATTTTTTATTCAATGTTTTATTCTAAGTTGGAGGACTCACAAGACCAGTTTTGCGTGATAACTTGGACTCGTTGCCAGTTTTTGCCGAATGGAATAGTATGGAACCTGAACACGAAGGTACGTTGGGCTCTGTGCATTGCAGATTTACACGAAGGGTTATACCTACACCATTTGCAGCAGGAACTCAAACCTTCACTTTCATATGCAAATTGATGTTGCTCTGCGTGATTTGCATGTCGTTCACGGTCATGGCCGATGATCGTCCCACAATGAGCTATTCAAGACTTGAACTCGACGAGTTACGTAATCGCTCAGTGACTGGTGAAATTCCTTTACCCCCAGATGCCTACGCAAACATTGAGTCGCTTGGAATCTCGCGGGCTTCGAAATTCAGACCCCGTGGTCGTCGAGCTGGTTCTCATATGCGCAGACGCATTTCTGTCCTCCAGCCACTCTCTCCAAAAACAAGAACGTTCAGTCCTCGTGGGAGAAACACATCTAATCTGATCCACACAATAATGTGCATCTGAATCCATCCCTACCATCCGTACTTCTTTTCAACGCAAGATCACTCAACAACAAATTTAGCGATCTTCAGGCAGTCACCGCATCTATTCACTGCAACCATCATTTGATTGCTGTTACCGAAACCTGGTTTTCAGCTGACAACCCCGCGTCTTCTTGCCAATTGCCGAACTTTTGTCAGTTTCATCGTGATCGTCAACAGCGCTTAGGCGGTGGAGTTGCTCTGTTTGTGAGGGATGACATCAGTGCTTGTGAGGTATTTACCAACCTTGTCCCCGAGTGCCTCGAAGTTATGTGGGTGAAACTTCGATCGTCCGGTTCAGTTCGTCTCCCGAATGACATCTATGTGTGTGTGTTGTACTCACCTCCCCGATCACAATTCAAAGAGCAGCTATCTGATCACATCATCGCCATGGTAGACCGAGTTCGATCGTCATGTGATCGATCGTCGTTTATCATCATGGGTGACTTTAATGACGTTGACACCACCAGTATAACACAGCACACTTTAATGTCTCAAGTGGTCACCAAAGCGACTCGTGGTCCGCAATTCTCGACAAGATCATAACTGATCTCGCAGATCATTACGAGGAACCAGTCATTTCTGCCCCGATTTCCACGAGTGATCATGCTGTGGTCACTCTCAATTCCAAATGTGCCATTTCTCCGCGGTCTTCGTTACGTGTTTCCTTCCGCCCCTTGCGAGACTCAGCTGTACGCGCTTTCGGTCAGTGGGTAACACAGACGGATTGGTCCTGCATCATCGATTGCGATGATCCTAACTTGATGGCAGAGCAATTTCAACAACTACTCGCTCGTCAACATCAACATTTCTTTGAACTCGTCACGATCAAGCGTCGACCGAGTGACAAAAATTGGATTACTAATAAAATTCACAGATTGATATTGAAGCGTGACAAGGCTTTCAGGAACAATTGTGTTTCTTACAACTCTCTGCAAATGCTGTCCAACGGGAGATTAAAGCTGCCAAGAAGGCTTTCTATGAACAGAAAATGGCCAATCTAAGAAATGCTGAACCATTCAAATGGCACCAGCAAATTAGGCATATGGCTGGACTTCGTAAGCAGTCACTGCGTCTCCCTGACAACGAAAAGTCCTCCGCAGATGTTGCCAATGAATTGAATCAATATTTTGCCCATATCTGCTCTACCCTCCCTCCACTTGACACATGTGAGCTCCCTGCTTATCTTCCGCCTGCTACTTGCCCGCCTATCATCGACCGTCGTCAAGTTTACGACCGGCTTCGTCGTTTGAACGTGTCAAAGGCGTGTCATCCTCAGGATTTGCCGCCCCGCCTGATAAAGGAGTTCGCTTATGAGCTTTCAGAACCTCTCACTGTACTTTTCAACCTCTGTCTGGAAACCGGATGCTTTCCTGATGCCTGGAAAAACTCATCAGTCTGTCCCATTCCAAAGAGCAGTCCTGTCATAGGATACGACCAGTTGCGACCGATCTCTATCACACCCATTCTAGCTCGTGTATTCGAAGGATTTCTCGCTGACTGGGTAATGGAGAACATAAAGTCCCGAGTGGATCCCCGCCAATTTGGTAACATGAAAGGCTCTTCAGTCAATCACTACCTCATTGATATGCTCGACCATATTCACAGAGGCTTAGATCATCCCGGTTTTGTCGCGAACGTCTGTGCTATCGATTTCTGTAAAGCGTTTGACAAGATCAACCATACGATTGCTATCAGGAAAATAAACGATCTTGGTGTTGATAGGGCAATTCTTCCAACCATTTGCAGCTTTCTTTCGCACAGAACTCGTCTGTTCGTTTCACGGGTGTGTCGTCTGAGTCCCGTCAGCTCTCTTGCGGCGTGCCCCAAGGAACGAAACTTGGTCCCATCATATTCCTTGTCATGATCAACAATGCTGCTGAAGATTGTGAACACTGGAAGTACGTCGATGACTAGTCGCTTGTGGATGTTGTGCATCATTCGCAACCGTCCGAAATGCAGTCAACTCTCGACTCTTTGAGTCGTTGGTGTGATGGTAACGACATGACTCCAAAGCCAGAGAAGTGCAAAGTGTTGCAGATTTCATTTCTTCGTCATGCTCCCCCTCCTATTCATCTCACAATCAACGATGTGCCTCTGCAATCCTGTTCTTCCTTAAAGCTCCTTGGAGTTATCATTCAGGATGACCTCAAGTGGAATGAGCAAGTGAAACGTATTGTAGGAAATGCTTCTCGACGCCTTTTCATTAAGCATTAAGCAATAGGCAAATCACAGAATACAATGAAAAAAGTCTTTATATGGGAAGCTTACTTTCTGACTCACAATCCTATTCAGAGAGAGAATGATCACAGAATTGCTATGACTCAGAAGACAAGCACTGTTTTGTCATCACAGTGTATGCTAGATTTCAGGTATTTCTCACATAGCTGAAATAATCCATTGAAATTAACAAGGAACACAACATAAATCAAACATTATCTCCCTGCATATTGCGTTCTGTATACGGTGTGTTAACTTGACACAGCTTTCAAGCAGGGGAACGCAGGAAATTATTGAGAGTCACCCAAATACTGTGATTATTCATTATGCAGCTTTTCAATGTAAGTTCACTGCACTCATGACCTTTGACCTTGTAAGAATTCATCAATATTTGCACTTGACTAGGACCTTTAAGTGATCTACCTGAGGAGTGAGTTTTGCCATCATAGCTCAAAGTTTTGAAAAGTTATTGGGAATACACCACAATATTGCAAGTACAGTGCTATTCAGGGAAAGTTCATTGACTTTTTGACCTTTGCCCTTGATTGTCTTCACCCATAATCAAACTTGACCAGTGTCTTCAGGATGTGTACTTATGGTATGAGTTTGTTCATGGCTTAAAGCTGTAGATATCTATTGTGAGTACATCAAATTGTTGTAGTCATTGATGTTGATGCAACAACTGAAAGGTAATGCCCTTGTCTTACTTTTTTTTACTACACAGAAAATAAAAAAAAAAAGGTTTCTATCTTTTTTATAATGGTGAAATCACAACAGCAGTGTATGATGTCAAGTCATGTTCCATATCATTATTAAGATTCCTGTGTCAGGACCATCCATCATGGACCAACCATTCATACAGAGCAGGTAATGGTTTCTACTTCCAAAGAGTCTGATAAAGGAATGTTAGACATATGTTGAAACATTCCATCATTCCAGTCAAAGAAAGTCTACAGCCTTTGTCAATATTTATGATCTTCATCCAAATCTGTCCAAAAAGAACTTGGACCTTGCAGTTTGTGTCCTTCATCCTGAGGAAAACCCATACACCATCCAATATTCACACGTAGGGCAGGATCCCATGGGACAGCTGTTCACTCTCGGTCTGGTTTGGTGATCTTGACGTACTCCTCACCACGCTATGAAAACAAAATCAACCAAGATGAGATCCAAGGTGAGTAAGGTCAGAACCTCATTCATATAAGTTATTACGCTGTTGGAATACATTTTATGTAAGGTACCAATTTGTTGCCAAGTAAGATATTTTAAATATACTTGATGCTTGATTCTGATAACACATACTTTTTCTGAGCAATGAATAATAAATCAGATCCCAAATGGTTCTGCCAAGTATGTTAATGGGCTAAACAAGCAGTGTGCTTTTACTGGTAAATAAACATCAGTTAAAGGACATCTAAGCATGAAACATGAATAGATACTATCTTAGAAATCTGTCTACTACCTACTAACTGATACCTAAATACTACCGTAACCCCTTGAGGACAAGTCCCAAGTATACTCGGGCAAGTGTCTATGGGAAATGTGCGTTGTAGCAAAATCAGTCCATCCTCAACAGGTTAGAAGCTTTATATTGCCCATTTCATATAAAGTCTTCTGACTTAAAAGCTGTCTATTACCTAACAACTGATTTACTTCCTTAGTTTAAGAGCACAATCATGCACACAAGAGTGCCAGTGCACACTCACATGATTTTTCTTCTGAGTTTTCAAGCCTAACTCCTTCGCTACAGACTCTAGGAAGGTGATTTCTGCTGGTGTCAGAGACTTGGCTTGGATGGGCATCTCAACCATGTTATCCATTGCCTGGAAAGTGCTGGTAATAATCAAAGGAAGTGGGTATGAAAATAAGAAATCAATTCGATCAATTCAAATATAAACAATTCACAGCAGAGCACATTGACAAAAATATATATCTTACAAAATATTGTTTGACATACTGTGATGAAACATAATCTGCAGGCAAAGATACACTGGATTATAGATATCACATCCCTTTTTAATGATCTTTGTGCCAATTATACATGGTATCTGGGGGATTTTTCTTTACTTCTTTACCAACATTAAGTGCCATAAAGGATAACTTTGATTTCCATGACACCAGAATGTTTAAAGTTGTTTCCTAAAGCTGCTGGGGGAAATGAATTTAAAAAAGAAAGAAACACACGAACAGAAACATGAAATTGAATGACACACCCTTCATCCCAGTCTATGGACTCTAAACATGTAGTTCAAGACATCCCTTTCTCTCAGTGTACTTTATCTAACTGATTTGTACATCTTCACAACCCAAAGAAGTGATGAACACTTGTTATATCCTTCTTATCATACCACATTATTATTACTGGTACATTGCAATATCCTCATTATATTGTACATTACTGAACGATTTGAAAGTGATTCATAAGCATATCTTCTTTCATCTTACTTCAGTTTTTCTCTCATCATGGCTTGAAATTCAGCGGTCACATTCCCTCTCGTTTTCTCCTCACCATTCTTAGTGGAGTATGTATCTATACCAAACAATAGATAAACAGATTGACTGCAAAAATACAATAAGTGTAAAAAAAAAAAATAAATATGTTTGAGCAAATGTTAAAGGTATGGGAAAGGGAACTTTACTGAATAATTGATTTTTGGCAATGTGGACATATCTCAAGCTCTTTCACGTTTAAGTCAGTTACATTTGCCTTTTCATGCAGCAAAAATCATACAAGGTGTAAATACATCATATGAATAGTAAAAGGTCACAAGTGCGATGGTACTAGATTTCGCACAAGGTGAAAGATAGAGGTACTCTATTCAACGAGGCAAAGCTGAGTTAAATAGTGCGCCTCATCTTTCACCGAGTGCGAAATCTTGTTCCATTTCACCAGTAAAGACGATGCGCAAATTGTTTTATACAACATCTCTCACATCAACAGATGTAGTCCACCCAGATTCTTGACTTCAGCATAGAAATGGCAACCAATTTCCTTGAAAGGCAACTGAGTAGTACAGTGACAGTCAGCCATGTACAAGTATGTAGGTATGTATGTGAAACTGATCTATTAAAGTTGTTTTAATACAAAACCGAGTGATAAACAGTGTTTGTATTTTAGCACACATTAGCACAAATGTTGTTTAACTGTGACGTCTGAGCTGTGCAATGAAACAGAAAACTTCAAGTCATTCATGAGTTTCACACAGGAGTCAATGGAAACGGGTGACATCAGCCATGAGATATCCATTTTTGCTCAAAACAAAATTGCACGGCTGACGATAACAGCATGCGATGGAACTTTTTACTACACATCACTTAATGGACAATCGACCAATCAGATAGCTGCATTATTTTCAGGTGTTGTCTAATTACAAAGTATAATTCTCAAATGCACGCCTCAGTCACAGTAATTTTTGCATCAGGACAACCGTCAATGACGTTTCTCACAACTCACAGAGCACAATATAAATGACCCATGTATGAACTACTGGTAGACATGACATAAAAATGTATGAACTACTGGTAGACATGACATAAAAATGTATTCATGAGATAACACAGTGCAAGAGTGTCACTCTTTTTTGCCATGTGATGCATTGTATGCTTTGATTTTTCATTAACTGCAGATTGAACAGTTACAGTTCAGAGCACATCAACCTGCTTTACAACTTGGTTACTCATCCTGTGATATGTTACAGCATTGACATCGTCACACAAAAGTTAACTAACCTTTCTTCCACTCAGGGAACATTTTTCCATAGCAATTCCTCTCAAGAGCTTTGAAATGCTTCCAGCTCCTTTCCAGATCTTGCAGACCTTTAGCGATACATGGATCAGATGGTAGCAGCTGCTGGGCACGGGTCATAAATCGCTGGGATTCAGGGAATTCCCCTAGCTGCAGGTAGGCCTGGAGGAATGATGGAATGAAGGCAGGAAAACAAGAGACAAGTTCTCGATTGTTTCAGTTTATTGCTACTTGAGACATCCTACCATCCCTTTATAGCTTTGTATTTCCCAGATAGGTAGTTCGCATTGAAAAAGAACATACAATGCACAGCTTGGACTTTTCTCCATTCTGAGGGAAAATTTCTCCCTCTGCCATTTTGTTCTGCAGTGTATGTATTTCACTTTGATTTTAATTCAGACAGATATGTTGATTTAAGAGCAAACAAGATTTCCAATGCCCACATTCTATCCACCAAACACATAAATAGGCACAGTGACATAGACATGAAAAGAATGTACAAAAATTAGCCACACATCGAATCACACCCTATGAACGATTCTATTTGTTGATATGCATTATAACTTGATTGGAATTTTCAAGTCAAGATAGATCATGTTTTTTCACTGCTAGATTTTCCCTAATGAATGCATGAGCACAGAGAAATTAATTATGTTTCATTTTAGACGTGTGGAGAAACTGAAACCTCTGCAAGCATTGGATTATTTTGTAAGGAAGCAGCTCTGTACCTGTCCCTTCCTGAAGAGAGCCTTGGGATTCTTGGGTTCAATTTGCAGGACACGGGTACAGTTAGCTATGGCCCTCTCTGGCTGCTTGAGCTTCAAGGCACAGATAGATATGTTGAGGCACAGTTTGACCTGGACGTGTCTCATCTGACGCTCCTCCTCCTCATTTCGCATGTGGGCGCTGTCCAGAATCCGCAACCCCTGGTAAAACCATAAAGGGCAGGCATGAAACACAAACTTATTTTTTCCCCTCAGCATTGGTTGATTTTCACAGGCTCCAATCAGTATTCATTCACTTCTTTGCCTTCCACTGGTTAATAACAAGATTCTGATTGATAATCCATTAAACATTGTGAAAAATCATCTAATTTTTCTTTCATTTATTTCTAACCCTTCTTGCATGTAATCAACCATTAGCCACAATACAAATATAATATACCTGAGTCCAGTCTTAAAAATAGCTGTGATCACAGTTTGTAATCAATCAAAATCAATCCAATCAATCAAAAGTCCCTCAATAAATCACAACTTCCTGAATGATATCAAGAGCAAAATGCTAACTTAATTAATTACAAATCTCTCAAAAGTTGAAAATCATTTCTAAATCAACTGCAGGAAATTAAAAAAAAAAAAATCACTGGCAAATTGTATGTTGCTATGAATTGCAACTAATCAGTCATTCTTGACATTGCAGTTATGAGTGGAGCATCATAAGATAGAAGAAGAATGGCTTTGTACAGTGAAAGTAATTTCAAGTTCACAATTTCAAGATACCAAAGTTAGATATATTTTTTGATCTTCATATGAAGATGGATATTCAAGTATGTAGTTGCACATTGAAATCACTTGCAAGTTTTATGACATTTGAAATTGATTTCTATCACAAGTTTTACAAGACAGGGTTCTGCCTTGACAGCTGGGGACAGTAACAGTTTTACATTGCTTCCTGTGATGGAGACAGATCATGCTTTTCTAACCATTACTACTGGGTAAGTCATTATAAATGTCAACCATTACAAATTGATGGGTCATCTCGACCTATATAATCCTGTCATGATGACTCACTACCTACAACATCATTGCTTCTTTAGAAATATCCTCATATATTTACATACATACAGGAATAGTTTGACAGGATACATGACATGAAATGCACAAACCAAACTGATTTCACATACCCTCATGTATTTTGACAGTGCCTTCGAGTGGTTGCCAGACGTGTACAGGTCATTGCCCTCCTGAAATACACAAGACAATAACTGATGTCAGCCATGGAAATCATCTCTCTGAAACAAACTTCCCAATACACAGCAGGGGGAAGATACTGCCATCAAATATCTGATCATTATGTAATATTAACAGCAATAGAGATTTAGGGAAAGGAACAAATTTCACACTTCATTCCAAAATCATTCCAATATATGACCTACATGTTATTCAGAATTACCCACATAGAAATTACTGTAAGTTAATGTGTACACTTATGCATTTTACGTGGTACTGTAAAAGTAGATATTTTTGCACAAGTAATTTTTCAAGCTGGGCCGGGCAACATGAATTTTGCATGATTTTAATTCTTCAAAACCAAGATAGCCAACAGAAGTACATATATAAGAAGTAAAAGTATTCGGTTGATTTATTTTCAGGCTAGATTTCTGTGAAATACAAAATTTATCATTATGTCACAAAAATGTCTGCTTTTAGAGTAAATATCCATATGGGTTGTCATTGCCATGATAACTATTTTGCATGATATTGATTAAAGGCAACGCATTAAATTAATCCACAAGTCTTTCTATCAAAGTGTCATGGCTAAGATACATGTCTACCTGCATAACTGGAATATTTGATGTCTCAGCAGGTAACAAGATTTATCATCATTTGTTTGTTTGTTTGCTTGTTTGTTTGTTTGGTTTATTTCTGCATTTCTTTCTCCAAATACAATTGCAAATGAAAACAGAATGATACAGATAACATACAAATCAATACAAAAAAAAAATATCATTTGCGTAACAACATCAGTCTGAAGTGACATATGAATCAAAATAACATATTAAGGCACACTGTATCTATTAACAAAGGAGAAATCAATACAGGGGACCGTCATCATAAGCAGAGCTTGACGTATTGACGTTCTGGTTTGTGGACTATTAGGGCTTTAATATATACAATGCAAACATCGTCCTGCTCAAAGTTTGGACTGCAAGAGAGATGACCCCTGAATAAACCTTACACAGAGAATACTTTCAGTATGTAGAATTTTTTTTTCTATTCACATGACATGAGAACAAACTCAAAATATGTGGCGGAAGGTAGATAAAAGGTCACTTCTGTAGGAGTCATCTCAAGCGTAAGAGTATCCTGCAGTTGGCCTCAAATCATCTTGTGATATACATCCCTGTGATATACACATACTTACATCTTGTATTCAGGAAGAGTTTCAGCAGTCTAAACTCACCCTTCGTTCAGTGTTGACAACATTCAGCTTCTTCTTGAATGAGATCTCTTTTCTCTCTTCCTCACTCATCGTGTTAAACTCTTCCAGTTCAGCTCGGTCGGTAAATTTCAGAATCTCAATCTCCATCAAGACTGTATGATTTCAAATGTAAAAATATACAACAAAATATCAAGTCAGTTGCATCATCTGTCACAGAACTAACACAGGCACATTATTGAATTTCTAATCATGGGTTTGTTTGTTTGTTTGTTTGTTTGTTTGTTTATTTGTTTGTTAGCTTGTTTGTTTGTTTGTTGATACTATCATAACCACTGAGGAAGCAATGTGCGTCTATTTGGAAGCACGCAATAATGAGACCAACTGCTTGCAGTCCCCTCCAAAGGACTCTACAGGCAAGGAGGATGAAGTGCCTGGTCTAAGGCTAGAACCACTGCAGCCGGGGGATTTGAACCAAGGACCTTGTGATGAATAGTCCATGGTCTGATCCACTGAGCCCAAATAGCTCCCAAACAGATGAGATTAACAATAGAAATTGAAACCAGTTATTAGCAAAACCTGCATAGAATGGTGAATTTTTGCAACCAAGATTTCTGATTTCTGACATCATGGTAACTTATGACTATTCATGCTGATTTTATCCATAAAAAGCTGTATCTTACTTATTGTGAACAAAACACTTTGTCATCATAATGGAATGAGCATGAACTTTCTCTAGCACCTTCTTCTCTGTATCTTTACATCTTGCCATGTAGACAGTAGGGCAATATGTTGAGCAGCACCAAGCCTATCATGAATGTCAGCTCTGCTACAAATATATGTACATGGAATACAATTTGTAAGTGGTCCAGAACCACACAATGTCATAATTGAACTACACTACACTCCTGTAAAAATGAACATGGACATAACAAATTTTGGATACAAGTACAACAAAATAAAATTCAGTTCTCAAAAATTTCATCTAGATATCTTTACACATTTTATTTGTTTGGATAGAATGAAATTTTGATACAATGAAAGAAAAATGTTAGTCCCAAGGACTTTTTTGTTATTATGGGAGTCCCTTGTACAACTCCAATGAGCTGAGAGTTCTCAGATGTGTCCAAACAGTCAATGTTGGTTGGTATGACATAGCTAAATGGGTTTTGCTTGATACAGTTCAAAACAGTTCACAAAAAGTCAATTCAACACAAATTTATACTGACTTGTGGCATCTCCAGGGATTCGTGGGGGAACTCCTAGTTTGCCATAGGCCAAGTCAGGATGGATGAGAAACTTGGACAGCTCCCCTTGTCTCATGGTAGTCACAGCCAGATCCATGCCATCAATCAAACTTCCTACACAAGACATAACCCTACATGACTTATCATAGAGGGATTTTTACACTGCATTAAGAACACTAATTCAACAATTCCTTTTCATTATTACTTATTCCATGGAAATATTTCACAAATTTCAATGAAGTTAATTATTTAATTATTAATCTTAGAGAGAAAAAAAAAAAAACTCTACTGCTATTCAAAAATAACTATACTGGGTCATTTTAATATAACTGAGATCTTTTCTAGAGAAGAGTCAGTTTGAATTGAAGGCACTTATGAAGTACAAAGAAGGGCAAAGTTAAAAAGGTGCATGCGATGTGGAGTAAAGTTTCCTCTGACCAATGACACTCTGACTCGCAAGTACATAAAGAGTACCTCACACTTTACCCCACGTTTTGGCAGGAAATGATGACATAAACGGTATCAAAATTATGACCAGCAGGATCCCTCAGGATCCCTCTGGATCCTGCTGGTCATAATTTTGATGCAATGCCTTAAGGAGTTGCCAATTTGAGGAGCATTTGTTCAGTATGGACCCCTGCTTTCTTAATTTGTTGACTTTTCTATCATAATGGAATGTAAACAATTTATTTAATGTCTGTAATACAGTTGCCATGTATAACACACAAATAGATCAACTTTTTGACTTTGTATTACAATATTCAAACTCATAATAACTCCAAAATGTAATTTCTAAGAAACATTAAGGACATTACACCTTTTATTCATATCTACATAATCACTATATTGCAAAAAAAAAAAATATATGGCAGGATGTTTTATGATACAACTGACCTATATACATATATATGCATCAAAAGTGATATCTTGACCATTGATTTAAATCACTGCTCCAAAAGGTAAACATGACCTTTAAATTTAAACATGAGGAATTCCAAACTCACCATGACCCAGTCTGACTTTCTCTGGCTTGTTCCTCAGACGAGTTGAGTCATAAGGCTCATCACTGTACTCCACATAGCAGTTGTAATGTACTGTACCATACAACAAAACAACAAACAATCTGGGATAAATCTGTGTACAGAACAAACAGAGGTTATTTTTGAAATATTTTCAAACAGAATCTACATCTAACCGAGGTTAGTTTCTCACAATACATTGCAATATTTGTTTTGCTAACGTGCTAGGGGGTTCGGTTTATCAGCCTGGCTACTCAAGTTTGGGTTGAATGTCCTGGAAGCCACCTGTTAGTTTCATCTTCTTTTAACTCTATTTCTTTATTTGTATTTGCTATGTTTTGTTTTGTTTTTCATCTATTGTTTCTCAATGGGGCAGGCCTCTACAAATTTGTAACAAACAAATTTTGTAGGTTTGCCATAGATGACTTTACGAAACAAGCAAAAATACATCAAAATCATATGATAATATTGTAAAAGTGGAAATTTTCACGGTGTTGAAATTTTCGCGCATTTCGCGCAACCAGAAACTAGCACGAAAATAAAAGCATGCAAATATTTTTGCTTGCCATACGTTAATGTGCGTGCTGTCTTGATTCCGCGAAATCAAAAATACGCCAAACTCTTCTGACCCAGCCAAGCGCGAAAAATTAGTCACGCAAAAATATCCACTTTTACAGTATGCCACATTAAGAGGCATTGCAAAGACTTCACACATACTGCCATATAGCGACTTTAATACCATCAGCAAATGAAAAATGAGGAAACTCAGGAGAGCTTCAAAAGGAAGATTTACTCTCTGATTATTTGTTTTGCTACCTGAGGCTGTGACACCCAGGGCTGGTAAGCTTCCTGTCCCTGATCTCATGACCAGCTTCTGAACTTTCCCACTCTTCTCAGGCGTAACATCCTCCATCTTCTTTGCCAGTCTTTGGAAAGGTGTCTGAGAAGAAAATAATCAAGCAGATACTAAAATGGCATTGAAAATATCTCAAAATGCTTTCTTCACAAACTCTCAAATTTCTACCCTTACATGTTTGCTTTTTACACTGTTGGATTACTTCAGTCTTGTGTATAGTCATCTAATTTCTTAACACTAAAGGCCATCAACTAATCTTGGTGTACATGAACATAACCCATGGAGGCATATGATTGTAGAAACACTACATGTACAGAATAGTATCATTAGTGTGAAGATGCCATAAAGGCATAAAACACTGCTTTTAATGGGATCATACCCAAAGGTGTTCAAACAACCGCAGGTGTGGCAGTTTACATGCCTGGCTCCATATAGTCACTCCCATTCACATTAGATAATGTTTCAATTTCAGTCCAATCCCGGAAGTTTTACAGAATGACATATTCAAATGTGTAACACAACAAAGTGGTACAATAGAGAATTGCCACAAATCATGGACTATGGAGGGCACATTTACAAATTTGGACCATTGGTCTATTCAAACTAGCATTACATCAAAACTGCTCACTTAAAGAATGTCCCTTTACACCTTTGAGGACCTTGGCTGTCTTCAGATTTGTTTGATGCATCAAAAAAGACCACAAGAGGGCGTACTCACAAGGCTGGGATCTTGGTTGTCTTCATCTTCTCCCAGACATTCTCTATTCAGCTGTTTGAAAACATCCTCTGAGTCAAAGTTCTCATCTGGATATAGATCTGTAAAGTATTAAGAAGTATAATCTATAACTAGACAAAGAGTATATCAGAAGTTTGACAAGGACATCACGGTGCTAAATAACTTCTTTTTTTTACCACTTGCTCGGTCGGGCAAACAGATTTAGAATGTTGCAAAACGCTTGCCCGACTTTAATTTTCACTGGCCCGGGCAATGAGGTAAGTAGTTTACGTAACACCCTGTATGTGTTTGTCTGTCTGTCATCAAAGCAGTTTTTAAGTTGTTTTATAATAGTATTAGCATGTTTTTGTTTGTTTGTTCGTTTGTTTGTTTGTTTGTTTTTTTTCTATTCTATATGTGGCTTCTTCTTGGTATGTGTGTGTGTGTGTTCATTATGAAGAAAATAACAATTTCTGATATTTTCATCTGTAATGTGATCCATTGAAGATGTGCTTGGTATTGCACATTTATCAGAAAGCTAGGATCAATACTAGGCAGACAAGCAGGGGAACTGGGAACTAATCTGAAAGAGAAAACTGTAAAAGACATTGGACACCAATGCTGGGGGTGTCTGGAGAAAAGCTGGGATTGTTTGGAGGAAAGTGGGAGTGTTTGGAGGAAAGTGGGAGTGTTTAGAGGAAAGCTGGGATTGTTTGGAGGAAAGTGGGAGTGTCTGGAGGAAAGTGGGAGTGTCTGGAGGAAAGCTGGGAATGTTTGGAGGAAAGTGAGAGTGTCTGGAGGAAAGCTGGGTGTGTCTGGAGGAAAGCTGGGAGTGTTTGGAGGTAAGCTGGGAATGTTTGGAGGAAAGTGGGAATGTCTGGAGGAAAGTGGGAGTGTTTGGAGGAAAGCTGGGAATGTTTGAAGGAAAGTGGGAGTGTCTGGAGGAAAGCTGAGAGTGTTTGGAGGAAAGCTGGGTGTGTCTGGAGGAAAGCTTGGAGTGTCTGGAGGAAAGTGGGAGTGTTTGGAGGAAAGCTGGGAATATTTGGAGGAAAGTGAGTGTTTGGAGGAAAGCTGGAAATGTTTGGAGGAAAGTGGGAGTGTTTGGAGGAAAGTGGGAGTGTTTAGAGGAAAGTGGGAGTGTCTGGAGGAAAGTGGGAGAGTTTGAAGGAATGTTAGGAATGTTTGGAGGAAAGTGGGAGTATCTGGAGGAAAGCTGGGAGTGTTTGGATGAAAGTGGGAGTGTTTGGAGGTAAGCTGGGAATGTTTGGAGGATAGTGGGAGTGTCTGGAGGAAAGCTGAGAGTGTTTGGAGGAAAGCTGGGTGTGTCTGGAAGAAAGCTTGGAGTGTCTGGAGGAAAGTGGGAGTGTTTGGAGGAAAGCTGGGAATATTTGGAGGAAAGTGGGAGCGTCTAAAGGAAAGTTGGGAGTGTTTGGAGAAAAGCTGGGTGTGTTTGGAGGAAAGCTGGGAGTGTCTGGAGGAAAGTGGGAGTGTTTGGAGGTAAGCTGGGAATGTTTGGAGGAAAGTGGGAGTGTCTGGAGGAAAGCTGAGAGTGTTTGGAGGAAAGCTGGGTGTGTCTGGAAGAAAGCTTGGAGTGTCTGGAGGAAAGTGGGAGTGTTTGGAGGAAAGCTGGGAATATTTGGAGGAAAGTGGGAGCGTCTAAAGGAAAGTTGGGAGTGTTTGGAGAAAAGCTGTGAGTGTTTGGAGGAGAGCTGGGAGTGTGCAGAGGAAAGTGGGAGTGTCTGGAGGAAAGTGTCATTACTTACCCTCTTCAGGAGGGGCCTTGACCTCAAACAAGGTCTCACCCTTGGTCCTGAGCTCTCGTAGGTCCAGACCCGACTGGAGCTCCACAGTGCAGTCCTGGTACTAATGTAATTAAGAACATAAAAAAAAAATACTTGGGAATCTTTGACATCCATGCATATCAATCATTTAACAGCACATACTTAACTCGAATATGATCATATTCTCACAGACTTGCTCTGCCACATTCTTCTTTCTTTAGAGAATCTTGTTTTAATCTTTACACAAACTTTGATCTGAGGTCATGACATTGCCACCCTCACTCTGAAACCAAAAAATGTATTTCTTAAAATTTAAACAAACAAAAGGGAAACAAAGACCAAATGTCAGCACAATTTTGGTAAAAAGGGTTATAGTCAAAATACATTGTATAAGACACCAATGAAGTTCAACTATCAACAAGTGTAAAAAAGGCAAGGAAAAACAGAGCAGAGTAATTTCTAGCATGTTTGCATGTGTGCGTGTGTGTGTGTGTGTGTGTGTGTGTGTGTGTGTGTGTGTGTGTGTATTACTTCTGTGTGCCTTAGGAAAGTATTTTTCAACCAGTTTCTTTTAATTATCTGTCCATTTGGGGGAGACTCCCAGTTACATTTGAAAAACACCATACCAGTACCCTCGTATCTGCACAAGAAGGGATTATATAGATAGCCAACATCACTTTCAGATTATGTAATAGAGAGGTACCCGCATCTCATCAGTGGCCATAATATTGTCACCCTGCGTAAAATTGCTACAAGCGCACTGGAAACAAAAAATGGTCACCTGGGACTGTGTTCAGTACGCTTGAAACTTTGCAGGGTTACCACAACCAAGCAAACTGAGGTGAAAGCCACGCTTGAAACTTTGCAGGGTTACCACAACCAAGCAAACTGAGGTGAAAGCCAAACAGTTTTTATTGAAAATCTTAAATTCATATTTATAAGGAATATGTGTTATCAGTACCGGTATCATCAAGGTCACCCGCACACATCTTTTACGTGCTTTGTCTATTAGAGCGTGGGGTGGCGAGGTGCAGGCCCCCTTCCTCAGCATACAACTATTCAGCTTCATTTCCATTTGACGATAGTTGTGAATTTCTGGTACTGTAACTAACACTGAGCTTGTGGTTAGATGGAATCTTCAATACTTTTCCTTCTAAGTGAGTGGGATTTCGTAGAATTTTACATGTGACGTAGTGTGATTCAAACATGTATGGATTATGCATTATGCATTAAACAGTATATTATTATTAACTATGACGAGGTGCAGGTCACTCAAAGCTCAAGTAGACTAAGTAGACAGCACGCTGCATGCTGCGATGTTTGTGAACACCACATGCATTGTTCTTTAATACTGGTGCTTTGATCCCAATATTTGGGAACCAAATTGGTCCAAATCTATGAGCTATTTTCCTTAGCTTGTGATCATCAGGGAGGTGGGAAGTGATTAAAAGGTGCGGTTTAGTTTTGTGGAATTTGAGATCATATAAACTAATGTCTAATCTGTGGAAACGATTTGTGAATGTTCTATCTTGATGCATTCAGTAAAAATATGATTGTACTAATGTTAGTAAATAGTATAATGCCCCTCGCCTCGATGTCTTGGCTAGCTGCACGCAGATCTCTTGATAACTTGTAGCAAGGCGATACTGTGCTGTGCACCACTTGGGAATTTTCCTTTCTTTCTGTTTCTTAAACGGGTACCTGCAAATATTACTAGTATTCGATGCAACACAAGACAGCCCCGCGCCCCGCACAGGCCCGAATGTGAAAATACAAAGAGTCGTGATAAATGGTGAAAGTTCAGACTGGGGTCAAGTTAGCAGTGGAATTCCGCAAGGAAGTGTACTCGGACCGGTCCTTTTTGTTATTTTTATAAATGATTTGCCAAATATAATGAATAACTCAGTATTTATGTTTGCCGACGACACCAAAATCATCGGTGATGTCAGTACAGCCCTAAACAGGAATCGCTTCAAACTGACCTAAATCATGCTGACGAATGGAGTAAAAGATGGCAACTTGATTTCAACATTAGTAAATGTAAGATTCTTCATATTGGAAAAAAATAACCCAAGGGAAAACTACAGAATGAATAGTGTAGAGTTGGAAGCAACCAAGCAGGAAAAGGACCTTGGCATTATAATAGATGAAGAATTAAATTTCCATCAACATGTCTCAGCAGCTGTCCAAAAGGCAAATCAAACACTTGGGATTATACACAGGACATTCTCACAAATGACGACGGAAATACTTCCTATTTTGTTCGTATTGACCTCACTTGGAGTATGGCAACATTTTATGGCATTTGAGATATAAAATGGACTCTGACAAAGTTGAAAGAGTGCAGAGAAGAGCCACTCGCATAATTCCTGAACTCAAATGTTTGTCATATGAACAACGCCTGGAAAAACTCAACCTGCACTCATTATACTACAGGAGACGAAGAGGCGACATGATTACGGTTTATAAGTTGCTCAATGGAAAGTTGGGGATTTCTGGTGACATGTTCTTCGAACCAGCCATCCACTCATCAACAAGAGGTCATAGATACAAGCTCTTCACCAAACGTTCAAGATTAGAACTGCGAAGTACATTTTTCAGCTAGAGAGTAGTTGCTGACTGGAAGAGACTGCCTGTTAGTGTTGTTGAAGCTTCCTCGATTAATAATTTCAAAGATTTATTAGACAGACATTGGAGGGGGGGGGGGGGGGATTTAAAACCTCTGCTCCTCAATGCACATAAAGCAACAAAGTTGAAGATGATTATATTATGTTGAGACCGGAATACTACAGGACCAGTCCTCTACTTCCGTATCAGATGTGATGTGATGTGATGTGATGTGATGTGATGTGATACACTAACGCTAACAGCGCCCCGGAGCTACCTCACTGATGTGATGGATAAGGCTGCGTTCACATAATAGTATTCGGTATTCGCTATTCGCTATTCGCTATTCGGGCACCGAGTACACCATCACCCGCACTGTTAACTATACACAGCCCAGTCGCTGTACATGGTACGTCGCGACAGGGCTGTACGAGTGCGACCACCAACCACTAGGAGAGCGACGTAATTGTATCACGATAGCTTTGACTTTTGATACTTACGATCATTTTTGTCACCTTAAACTCATCGAGTATAGGGCCTACTCTTCAATATTTACTCTACGTCTGATGCTATCAGTATTCAAATGTACGTAATGAAACTTACCGAAATTGATCATCATATCCAGCATGTCCACACCGTACACAATCTTTCACGCCAGGCCAAGTTTAGATATTGGGTGGTCACGTGATGTGAATGCCCTTTCAAAAGGTCGCGCTGTCGACCGTGCTGCTACACTCAAGCAGCGTACGCACGGTTACTAGTATACAGCTATAAACTACTGGGCTTGGCGGCGGCTGGCGTCTGGTCGGGCGAGGAACATTGAGCTCCATACCACGGTTATTGTGTAGCAGACGCCAAGGTTTGTTCGACACTTTCAACGCACACGCGCTCGCCCTGGAGCACATCCGGTCACGCATGCGCATAAGTCAAGGCGCCATTTTGAATCCTGCAACGACGAAGCCCGACGGTCAGGAATTGCGCCAGAAAGTGTCATTTATTTGTTCCACGGACTTATCGCAAGTGGTCTCCATGGACCCAGTGTGACGAACTATTCTTCTGTAATAGAAACATGCATTTAACGTGAGTAAAGTATTCTGTTTAAAGGAGTAAAGTATACATGTTCCTAAGTTTTGTAGTTGTGTTGAGGTTCCTCACTTCGAGGCTGCATGCCGTGCTCGTCAGACGCTGTTTTCGCATAGCGTAACAGTGTCTGGTCGGGCTACCGCACTGTCAACTCACCATCCCATGCCGTGAGGATTTCTTCCTCCTACATCCCAGCAAATCTTATTAACAATTTCTAAACTGCATCAGAATGTCAGTCTACATGCTTATTTTTGCTAAAGGGCAAATCCAGACCAAAAGTGTCATTATTTCATATTGATAAACGAGAGCAAGAAAATCGAACAAGCTCGATTTCCGCTTTGAGTATAGGCCTACTTTTCGCATCTATTCGGTACTTTCGAATAGTGCCCTCCTATGTGAACTGGTGTGAGGAAATCCTATCGTTCGATTCGAGCTATTCGCGTGCCCTCGAAAAACGAGCCCGAATACCGGAATAGTATACTTCTATGTGAACGCAGCCTAAGAGTTCGTGTCGGGCTGCTACTGGTCACAGCGCCCGCGCCCGGGTAGCTGGACCAGACGCCCGGCGAAGATTAGCCTGACCAGACCGCTGTCGCGAAAGCGTGTAGTTACTCGAAGATGTGATATTGTCAATATAGCGTGATCACTTAAAGACCTAATAAAATGCTTGCAAAATGTTTTAATATGCAAAAGAAATGTAAAATATATGTCATGATTATCAATGTAAATATGTTGTCAGTGTCATTCCGGTTTTTTATCGCTTCTAGAAACTCCCCCAAATATCACATTTTTGGAGGACCCCGTTGCAGCTTTTGCGAAAAAGATAGTCACGTGACCAACACCCCTGAACCGATTGATGACGTATAAGCACGGAGTTGTGCTCAGTTAGCAGACGCCGCTCAGCACAAGCACTCAGATTACTAGCTTGGTACACGCGCGTACACGATAGCTAGCCCGGCCAGGCCCGGGCCCCGCGGGATGTGCGCTCCCGGTCGACACACTGACTGTCGACATGTACGCATTACCACGTACATTATCACTAAGTTAGCTTGCACAGATACCTGGTACCTCGAGCATAATGTCTTCCCCGATATGGGTAAACTTCGACATTGATGATGATGATGAAGACTGCAGCTCTGACGATAGCGGAGAGGAAGAGGAGGCACATGAAGTTGAAGGGGAAGATGGGGAGGGAGAGGCAGCCGATGAACCAGAACGTTATCGTGGGGCTGCACCTTACGGATATGAACCAGCTGCATCTCCCCCGCTGCCAGTGCAAGAGCGTATGAACACGGCACCAAGCCCGAGAATAGACCTCACGGAAACGATCGCCTGGGAAATACAGAGTGGTATGTCTGGTATGCCCCCATATAGTTTAACGTTAGAAAGGATATACTGTATTCTACATGACTGACATTGTAAGTTGTAACTGTCTAGTAAGTAGATTAGAAGAACATGCCCAGCTCGCTCACAAAGTGAGCGGCTACTCCGGCCGCAGCAAGCAAGCGGGAGCGTCCCGGCCGTGGCCTGGCCCGTCGGCCGGCGCTTACAAGTTAAAATACCAGTAGTAGTCTAGTAGTACTAGGTCTAGTAGCAGTCTACTAGTAGTTTACACTCAGTCGTTAATAGATGCGTCATTTTCTAAGAAAAACGATACCAAGAATGATCGTCAATTTTGGTCGAGTAGTTTTTGTTTTATGCTAAAAATCATACTGTGGAAAGAAGCCCAAACACCGTGCTTATCTACCGATGAATGCCACGGTGGGGCTGGATTCACGAGTAGGTCTAGGCCTATATAAAGCAGGCGAGTCGCCGTAGTATTAGTACAGACACGCAGTGGTGGTGGGGCTATCGTGAAATAGGCCCCACCCCAGTGCGCGTGCACCGTACCCGTGCGTTTATAGCAAGCAAGGGTAGGTCCTCCTAGGGTTTAGGGTTAGGTAGGGTTGTATTTATGGTTAAATTGGCCGTTAAATTAGTCGAGCCGAGGGCCATATTATGAAGTCATTTTCGCCGCATTCACGAGTATTCACTGTGGAAGGCAGCCCCACCGCCGTGCTTACCTACCGAGATGAACGCCACACGGTGGGGCTGAAACAGGCGAGTCGCCGTAGTGTTACTATTAGTACAGACACGCAGTGGTGGGGCCTATTTCACGAGTTTGCCGAAAATAATGGATATCCAAGCGTACCACAGTTGTAATCTGTATTATTGGCAGTATTAAATCCGATACAGTTCATTAAATATTCTTTTGTCTAAAGGCTTAGCCAATGACAATAGTGCAGCGCAGCACCTGCTATGCGCTCGCTAGCTCGCTCCCCCGCCAGCGCTAGCCAGTGCAGCCGCGCCGGCCCCGCCGGCCTGCTGTCGCTGCGCTGCGCTAGCATAGCCTTGCCAGCTCGCTGGCTACGGCTAGACTGGTCGTGAACGACTCGACTCCGTTCTTCGAAGACGTCATCACAATTTAGAAGTGATAGTGCGCCGCATGCGGTGAAAGTATAGCAAGTTTTCCAAAACCGAGGAAATTGCATCCAATATGTTAACAAATAGTTCTATAGAACAAAATTCAGAACAGTAAAAAACCCCGCACAACCATAGAATTACTTAGAATTTAACATTTAATATTATTACATCATTGAGAAAAAAATGCCTAAACCATTTTATTAGGTCTTTAAATGTAAGATTCTAAATGACGCACAAAGTTGTCAAAGAATATAAATCATTCATTGTTACTCACATGATCCACTTCTTCATTGTCACTTATATCGTAATCATCGATAGATAAATTGTTTACACTGACTGGTCCCGAGTTGTCCATGTTGACTTCAAGGCACCTTTCACCAGCTAGCAGTAGTAAATAACGTGCCACTACTGGCCGGCGGGGGCCCGGCTGCTGCTGCCGTTCGCGCTTGCACGGCTCGCGTTGGCTACAGTATCTGGGCCTCCAAAAATGTTCTCGCAATCACGCACATGGAAGAGCTCACCTGTGTATGGGGTGCCAAATGTAGTAGCACAGGTTTGCCAGTTGGCAGATGGGATACAATATTGATTGGGATGAAGTTTGATATGGTTTGATATCTCTGCATGACATCGTTTACTATTCTTTTTTTTTTGGCACTATAATCAAACGTGATATATTATATACATATATGCAACGTACAATTTCAACAATATTCATTACACATGCATCGGCGACATAGGCCTGTATGACAGTGTTTTGAATTTCCATACAGAACGGTTGCCAAAAAAAAAAATATATATATATATATATATATATGTTGAATAAGCTATTAAGCTTAAATTGTTAGACCCTTTTACAAAATCTTAGCAGGATTTACTCATCTTATCTCATGCCCCAATTTTCTAACAATTCTGGAAAGAAGGAAATCCCTCAAGCACCATAGTTGGTCCAAAAAGAGCAATCGGTTTTTGCAAACAAACTCTTCAGTTGGAACTACATGTACACGTATAGCGGTATAGGTTGGTGAAGTAAATTTCTTTGTTAAATTTGTGAAATACATGTACTGTTATTTGCATGTAGATTGTCTGTCTATCTTCTCTTTTCATTTTCCTCACGTTTGCATTCTCACAATAGACTATATTATCTTGTATATATTTCTGTGTCATTATGTGTAATCTACAAGAATTGCACTCACTGGTTTGTCATGCTGTTATTTATATTTGAATTTGAAAAACCGATAAGTCCATTTTTGAAGATTTTGAAGTAAGGTCTCTGTCATAAAGAACAAAATAATACCTTTAAAATGATATCTTGGTCACTACATAAAAAGGTATATTTTTGAAGTTATGGTCAAAAGAATCAAACATTTTCTTATTATTCTTTTTATGTTTCCTGACCTTTAATCGCAAATATCTCCATTTGGCAAATATGGACTTATCGGATTTTGTGAACAAACTCTTCATATTTTGTTTGCATACCCTCCGTATACCTCGAGAGGGGGTAAAAAAGTCAATAAAATTCAAATTCAAATTGGTAACCGATGATACAATAAATCAATGCAATAAGAGGTGCTGTCCAACATGATGTATATAATCGATTTCAAGTGTTTCATGCAATCTTTATTTACATGACTATCTACGATCCCGTGATAATTATAATGATAATGGTAATAATGATAATAATAATAATAATAATGATAATAACGATAATAATTCATAGAATGATATGTCAATATTTGTTTGTAACATGCTGTATCAGCCTTATTTTTTCTTTGTTGTTGTATTTCATTGTATTTTACAACTGCTGTTATATATAATGTCTGGATACATATATATACATTAAAAAGCAGGTGCAATACTGGATGTCATGGATGTATATTTTGTTACTGATTGTTAAGTTTCTCTGTGTTACTTTATATGAATTAATAATGAGTGTTGTTATTTTCTGTGCTTCATCCTGAAATGTGTGTTTTATATATGTGTATATCTACATACATTGTATGCCACTTGAATCACAAAAAATTTCCATTTTATGGACAATGAATAAATGATTAAAAATGATCAATAGTAGTAATAATAATAATCATAAACTTAATACTACTAATGACTAATGTCGTATAGCAGTAATAGCACATAGGTTCACCTTTCAGTGCTCGATATCAGTAATAACTCAAAATAACCAAGAATGGGCAAAGAATGGGTATAAGGACTGCCAATGTTTCCATTAAGAAATGCAAACAAAACTAAAAAAAAACTCAACTTTATGTCTATATTCCTTCAGTATAATATACCATATATATATATATATATATATATATATATATATAATATAATATAATATATATATTATATATATATATGTATATATATATATA
The DNA here is from genome assembly GCF_964275005.1 of Diadema setosum. Classification (NCBI taxonomy): domain Eukaryota; kingdom Metazoa; phylum Echinodermata; class Echinoidea; order Diadematoida; family Diadematidae; genus Diadema; species Diadema setosum. The sequence continues at coordinate 399,761 of NC_092688.1, forward strand.
TATATATATATATATATATATATATATAACGATCAAATTTATGGGTGCATGAAAATATGATATGTATGGTTATAGATAAAGAGACAGATAGAGGTGTGTGCAGGAAAAACAGAATATTACACTGTACGACACAGTTTTGTTATATCACGCAGTAAGAGCAGGAAGATTTTGTCAGTAATAGTTAATTTTGGTATATATTATATATGTGTATATTGCATATGTATGTGCTATGTGCCTAGGGACAAGTGGCAACACTGACACACCATCCACTCTTTATCTGTGCCCGGGTTATATGCCTGATATTTTACACTTTGTAAACCAGCTGTATAGGATTTAAAGACCGGCAATGATCACGGGGATGCTCATTGTATAGTATTTTTAAACAATCCTCCACTGACACGCTTGTATGAACACTGAACCTAATTCTTTATAACATCGGACCCTACCCTACTCTTGCCTGACGTGCACCACCGCACACATACCTTCCCTCCCAATATCACATGATCACTCTCATCCTGCCTCAAGACAGCCACAAAACAACCCAAGAAACACACACACACGTCTGTTTAGCAGGTAACTATATTACTGTTTAGTTATGATATGTGTTTGATATCTTTTTATTGTATGATATGCCTGTGTGTTACATGATTATATCCATTAAATATCTACTTACAGTTATACATTGTTGAATATTTTGCAATTGCCAAATACGCTGCCAAGTACCGAGTATATGCTTTGAAGCTGTTAACCCATGCTGTAATGTATTCAATGTATTATGTTCATTACTCTGTAATATGATCTGTCATGCTCAAAACATCTATTTCATTTCATAAAAAGACAATAAAGCTGAAGAAGACCGAAGGTCGAAAGCTTCCCACCAGCCGGCTTCCTGCAACATCTTTTGTCATCCTTACTTTGTCTCAACTGTTATTGTTATTATCATTATTATTGTTATTGTTATTATTATTATTATTATTATTATTATTATTATTATATGTATATATATATATATATATATATATATATATATATATATATATATATATATACATATATAAATACTGATATCAAAGGGCTTAACCACAACATGGTGCAAGGTGCAAGGACAGTAAATCTATGAGACTGACACCCACGAGGATATACAGCCCATTAGCATGAGTAAGTTCGACACCTCGAGTTCGACACCATGCAGGCAATAAGTTAAGACATGTCATTAAGACCGACACTAGGCGAAGAAAGGCCGCGAAACTGTGACACTACAAGACCACACTCAGCACCAACACAGTAAGTTTTGTTTTGAGATTGTGTTTAGTAATAGTATGTCGGTTTGCTTTTTTGTTATAAAATGTGCTGAATTGAGGTATGTTTTATGTTGAGTATATTTTGAAATGTATAAGGTTAGTTAAGTTTAGTATGATTTTATATCTAGGTTGATTTTATTTATACGTTGGTGTCATTGACTGTGTAAATCCTGAAGAAGGGCTTTTCGCCCGAAAGCTCGATGATTAAAGGGGTGCTACCCAACACTAGCCACGTCTATGTATGTGCAAGATTTGCTGTATATATAATGTAATACAAAGGGGTCATCCCACGAGACTGACACCCACGAGTTATACAGCCCATTAGCATGAGTAAGTTCGACACCTCGAGTTCGACATCATACAGGCAATAAGGCAAGACCGACACTAGGCGAAGGAAGGTCGCGAAACTGACACTTGGCAAAGAAGGCCCACGAGACAGACAGGATGAACAGCGCCATCTATAAGCTATGTCATCTACTAGTACACTTGTATCTGTTCAGGGTGTTTCATTAACGTCATAAAAGGGTGGGGAAAATGACGAGAACGATGTGCACCTATAAGCATTGATAAGAGAGTGTGGCTTCAAGTTTAGGTCTTTTATTGTGACACCGTGTTAATTTTGACATTCTTTCCCAATTTCTAGCTAGAAGATAATATGGGCAGGACCTAATACGATTTTCCCCTTTTCTCGTCGCTCCAATAGTTAATTAGATATCCTACTCCACTGCTAAGAAGTTTGAGAGAACCAATTTGTCTCTGTAACTAATTTTTGTAACTGAAATTCAATTGATGAAACTTTGTATATCGCAGCAATGGATCCTCAACTTGTTGACTTGTGTTCGTAGCATTCTCCTCAAAACGGTAAATGTTGAATGTAAATAGCTGTTTTATGAATGCATTGTGGGTAATATGCTGAATCATAACAAATATCTTTATAGACGATTACGTTATTTTCTGTGAATTCATACTAAATGCACACCTTCACTGATTACTACACTGTTTGACACCCCCTCTGGATCATGTGAGCGCTGTAACATAGACCCCATTTACAGTGACTGAATTAAAAGGCCGGGCTCGGCCGCGACCGAGCCCGACCTTTGATTTTTCACTGTAAACGCGCAAAAGGCCAATATGCGGTACGAAACTCGGCCGCGCATTATTTTGGCCAAGCTCTGGAGGTAGTCTCGGCCTTTTATCACTGTAAACCCAAACTGGGCCAAATGCGGCACTAAGTTGTGACCGGCGCGCTCCCAATAATAGTCGTTTGTTTACAAGCAGAGCGCCACTACGACAAAATATTGAAAGGTCAAGTTAAATCAAAAGCCCGGGCCAAGCCCGGCACTGTAAACGGACAAAATTGCGGGGCCGAGTACTGGAGTATACCGCAATTAAGGCTGGGCTCGGCCCGGCCCTGCACGACTGTAAACGGGGTCATAGTGACATCTGGTTGACGGGCACCAGTGAAAGTCATGATTCAGTCAGTATACAAACGCTAGATATAAACAGGCACTTCCTTTTCCACCTTCTCTGATGATGGGCTCTTACACATTGGTTTTCCAACACGAGGGGAGAAGACATAAAGACCAATACAGGTACCACGAGGCAGAAACCTGTACGCCGCATGGAAAGAGGCAGTTCGACGTATTTGTAAACTTAATCTTGTTCAATAAGCCTTTCGTTGAGGAAAACTCTGTTCAGACGGATGTTGATAGTTTATGGCTGATTTCACAGATGAGCTCCATCGAATTCTAGATCAAACACTAGTCCGATACAAGTTTACCTCATGGACACGCTTTGAACAGTCAACAATCCATCAGCAGCCAACAATGAACGTCTATCCCTGTGGTCTATCCTCGCAGAAGGGAGAAGCGAGCCTTCAAGCAAGATCGGAGATTAGGAGACTGGACAGGATACAAGAACGCAAATATGCAGAGGGAGTGTATAAAACCATAAAATTTATTATGCATTCATGAGCAACATGGTCAGTGAGGAACCGGACGGTAAACCTGCAGGATGGTCTTATAGAAAAAAAAAAGCACTGTGAGCAGCCCGCTTTGTGTTGTCTGAATACGGACAGCAAAGTAATAATGTTGGGCCAATGTCGCAGAGGCTCTAATGGCGCCATCACTCAATGAATGCCGTGCCCGCAACAACCATGCTGTATAGGATCATGAACGGCCTTGTGGCTATATCTCAGTAGGCCCATCCTACTTATTCCCAGCTTTAGAAGTCAAGATAGGTCACCATCTACAAACCAGTCACTCGGTACCAGCATTGCAGAATCTTAGCATATCAGTTTCGCTTCTGATCTTTCTCTAGAATGGTCTCCCAGCCGAAGCGGTGTCAGCACCGTGAGGTTTTCAGACCCATCCTGTCATTAGTAACGGAGGCCTAATGTTGATACTTGGACCTCGTTTGCTCTCCTTTCTATTTGTGTGTAAGTTCACATTGCATTCTTCACTGTCCAAAGAATGATGTACTCTTACGTGTCCGCGCCCCCCGATCTCTGCCCTAAGTACGACTGTACTATAGAAGAGGGATCCTCTTTAGAAGTATAGTCTAATAGATGAAGATGAAGAAAAAGAAGAAAAAGAAGAATGGCAGGGCCCTCTGGCAACACTGAAGAGGCTACCCTTGATAAAGAGGATAATAATTTTTATCATTATTATTTTGTTATTATTATCATTGTTATTATTGTTGTTATTATCATTATTATTATCATTATTATCATCATTATTATTATTTCTATTGTCTCTATCGTCACAAGATATCTCTTGGAGATCAATGTCACGTCAAGTTTTTTTCCTGGAACCTTAGACTTCTATTAATTTCTTTTCGTAGGATTCGCACCGTCCCCAGCAATGCTGCCTTTTGGAGCGTTTGCACTCAATCAGGCACACCCACATCGTCCAAGTGCCGTCGCAGCTGCTTTGGCGTTGTTCCGAGTGCTCCAACGACAATAGGGATCACCTTCGTTTTCATATTCCACAGGCGGCGAAGTTCTCTGGCAAGGTCCTGGTATACTTAAAGATCTATCTTTTCCTTCTTCTTCTCGGCTACTCTGGAGCTGTCTCCCGGTACCGCGATATCGACGATCGTGCACATTATCTGTCGAGCCCTTTTTTCTACAACGATGATATCCGGAAGCCTATGCTGGATGACATTGTCAGTTTGAACGTCGAATCCCACAGGATTTTATCTTGGTCATTTTCAGAAACTTTCTGTGGTCCGTGCATATGCCATTTGCTCTCACATGGTATTTTATGCTTTCTTCTCCTAGTGAATGACTTGTGTCAGTTTGTCATGTCGTCTGTTGTACTCTTTTTGGGCCAGTTTACTACAGTCACATACGATAATGTTGCACTGTCTCGTCTCTTTCTCGGCATATCCTGCATGCGGCATCCACAGCTCTCTTGAATCTGTACCTTGGCTTTTAGAGCATTCGTTGACAGTGCTTGCTCTTTGGGCAGCGATTATCAGTCCTTCTGTCTCCTCCTTCAATTCTCCTTTCTTAAGCCATATAATGTGTCATTGTTGCTGATGTTCTCCGTCTCTCTGTAGACAACTGCCTGTGTAGCTGCTTTGCGGATCTTTCTGTTCGTTTCTGGCTTTTGAAAGTATAGTGGATCAATGACGTTTACATTTCCACTTTCAACCAGAATGGATTTTAAGATGAAACTTTTCCTCACTGCTGTTTATGTATTGTTGAGGCTGATTTGCTCCATTTCCACACAATCTGATGCACTCACGAGCCCTCGGCCTCCTTCTTTCCTTGGCATGCAGGTACAATTTAACCTGTCGACACATCAACACTCATCTGGTGGGTTTTGTAGATCGAGAGCATCTTGCTTGTCTTTCGATCCATAACAGCCAGTTCCGCCTTCGTCCATTCCACCACTCCTGTGTATCTCAAATCTGCTACCGCCCAGGTGTTTAGAGCTGTGATCACGGGTCGTGTCCACCATTTAAATGTGATTTTTAATACACTTTTTACTCGTGAGAAGTACCCCTTCGTCACAGACACTTTGATAGCATTGGGATCGAGATATCAGATTCCAACACACCAAGGTATTTGTAATTCTCTCCTTCCTCCAAACTCTGTAATATTTTTCCATCAGGGAGTGATATTCCTGCACTCTTCACTTGTCTCCCTCTCTTCATAACCAGGGTAGCGCACTTATTATGATTATGATTATTATTATCACTATTATTTTTATTATTATTATTATTATTATTATTATTATTATTATTATTATTATTATTATTATTATCGTCGTTGTCATCATCATCATCATCATCTCAATAATTATCATCATTACTTACTGCAAATTACTTCACTTGTGTTACACTTGGCGCCCCATAGGTAATAATACCTGTCCTTTAATTCACCGGGGGGGGGGGGGGCGAGTGCATGCAGCTGCTGTGATCGCTATTACTCAATGTGGATTGAGTGCATGCAGTGATGTTGCAATACAAATTGTTGAAGTCGTGATAGTTAACTAGTGCCAACTTCAGCTAGCATAGCAGCATCATCAATCACGGGGGGAAAGGGGGCAGTGCGCACCAACCAGGGTACTTCCGTCGACGGAATTTTCGGAGGAACTGAAGAACTCTGCCTTTATCTCGCTTCAACTTTGGCGGCACCAACCACTGCACCGATTCACCACACTGTCTTGTGCAGTACAGTGGCACCTCACCTCGGAGTGGCGAACTGGCACAGCCAGGGCTGTGGCTAGGTCGCTGTATGGAAGTCGCATGAAATTGCTGGTAGTAGTAAGGGGGTACCTTCTTGGTAGTAGAGGGGCATCCAACGACACGCCCCTGGCCCATCACCTCACCACGATCTCACCCCACCAAATGCTCGCACGGCCCGTCCGGCGCACCGACCGGCGGCAACCGACCATCATCATCACACACACGAGGCCAAGTGAATGAAGACCCAAGTGTAAGCAAGTGAGGCCAACACATCATGCTGTCTGATTTTTCGTCATCACTGTGGCCTGTGTAATTACTAAGTTTGGCCTTGGCTTGGATTCCATCCCTGCTAGCTGCTAGCTGCTAGCTGCTAGCTGCTGGGCTGGATCAATGTCACATCATTGCCATGTCAAGTTCAGGGGCCGCGGGACGTTTTTCAGTGGGGGGGGGGGGGGGGGGAGGGGGGTGTATCAAGGTCACCCTCGATCCCCTCCTGCTTAGACGCACCGACGTAGCCTGGATAATGATCTTGTAATCTTTGGAGGGCGGCGGCGGTTACTATGTGAGGGAGCCAAGCGACCGACCCCGAGCGAGCGGAGGGAACAAGGAAGAGGGGGGGGGGGGAGGGTGTGGGAGAGGGATGTTCCCCCTCCCACATGGCACAATGAGGAACTTTTTGCATTTTTATGTTGTAAATGATGTAATTTGATGCATGTTTTTGTGTTTTTTATCGACTTGAAACGGCCCCACTTGTTTAAAGTACCGGTAGCAGGATATTTTGATGTGGATTATTATTGAACAATTTGCCTATTTGAGAGGTAGAAAGGATCTAGCATTTGAATAAACTTCTTGTATTGTACTATTAATTTATTGTTACAATAATAATTTCATGAACAGAAAAGGCATGCACACGAAGGTGATTTTACATTTCAGACCTGAAATTCAGCGATCTGGTGCAAACTTTTGGTGCAATACTTTTAATTTTTTTTTTAGCTCCCCCACCCCCCCCCCCCAAAAAATTATGGAAATAATTTGGACTTTTTTAAAGGAAAGTGTTAGTAGCAAAATCACGGCATTTAGCTCTTATTCTGCGTGTGCATCATCTGTGTGTATGTACAACGTCTATTTGAGGTAGAGGGGGAGGAGCTTTTGCATTTTTAAAATCAAGATAAAGCGATCTGAAGTACACTTTTTGTGAGAAATTCGGGTAGTGTGATTTTCCCCCCAATTTTCTCCTTTCTTACTTTATTTTTTTCTTTTCTTTTTTTTCACAATCAAAAAGTGTGTGTGTGTGTGTGTGGGGGGGGGGGGGGGGGGGCTGCAGCCCCCCCCCCCCCCCCCCCCCTGAAGTTGGCAAGACCTGGCGGGCCTGGCTTGGTCACAAGTTGATGATGAGTGTTATACTATAGACATAGTTGAGAAAGTTATACAATAGATCTTTAAGTTAACCGTTAGTTGTAACAATGTTAGTCTAATAAATTCATACAAACATTCAGGTTAAAACTATGGATGGAGCAGGGAGGTGCTAGAGAAGGAGAGGCAACTAAAGCTCTCCTTTGAAGTCATGCGCGGCGCCGCCGAGAAGTTATGCGTTCAACTACAGGTGTTACCCATGTGCTTTGACAAAAGAGAGCATCAATAATCGGGACTAGCGCTCTCACATCTAGAAATATTTGCTCCTGCTGCAATTCGCTCTCTCTTTCAATGTGATGGCAACAATGAGTTTGTGTACCTTGAATTGGAGCAGCGAATCAAAATGCAGTGTAAAACTCACAATTTTAACAGCAAATAGTTTCAAAACACGCTGGAACACGCTTTAACGGAGTACTTTATTTAAAAGATCAAAATATCCCCTTATCAACAGATAGAAAATTAACATGCAAAAATGTGCGCATTATAGAAAAAATTAGGTTTTTGAGAGGGCCTAATTTTCATTTCCTTTCGATTTGCGAATTACGAAGAAACTAGAAATACATGTTAATGATACTGAATTCTTTCCTAAACTATACTTAATCAATTCAAGTATTTCATTTAAAGTTTTGTGGTGAAATAAAGCTTGTAATTCAACGAAAGGTGAAATGCGTTCTTCGTCTCCGAACTTCGTCTTGCAACTAGAGCGGTGCCGAGCATGACTTCAAAGCGTAATAGAATGCTAGACATCCCATTGTAACGCCTTGAACCCAAACATGTGTTTGCATGAATTACGAAGAGTTGCCACTCCATCTCTGTAACACCTCCCTGGATGGAGGTTTGGGAGGCACCAAGGCCTATAGTTTTAACAAGAAGAAACTTGAAATTGTTTTGTTAGAAATTGATACATTTCATACATGTACAGAGTGACGATACGAGCAGTGCACAATGTCAAAGTTGCTTTGTGGCATCACATTCACAATTCTTGGTATCGCCAATACCTAGGTGCCATGCGCAGAGCAGCATTTTAGATGCATTATGGGCTAGCACAAGGGACAAACTTGCCCCAGTTTTGGCTCCCCATGCAGGGAATAATTTTCCAACTCACATTTGATTAGCAATTTCAGATGATGAACAATAATATTTCAAATTGTATCTTGTACACTACTATGGAAGAAAATTGCTTCATACAAAAATTAGTTTGTGTAGCAGTGGTGTAAAAATGCATAGCGAATTGCAATGCTATATACCAGAAAAATTATTCCCTGCCATGCACTCATATCACACTCTGTCTTTGTCCAGGAATATATTTTGTTGAAGATTTCTTCGCTTTCCATCATGTGACCAGCACATTGAAGCCTTGCAGTAGTGAACCATGACTCTAGTGACCCCAAATCAGTAAAATTTAGAAACTTTCAACTCTTTTAAGCTGTATTATAGCCAAGGAAAAAAATAGGCGTAACAACAGAAAAGTAGACAACTAGCTCCATTGATTTGTATAGGAACTGCGACTCGCACAAGACAACTGGAAGCAAACAATGGCACCGAGGAATCCCACAGTGCATCTACTGTATGACAGGGCTCTCCAGCGTGCGCAGAGGTCTTCTGTGCATTGGCGATACCAAGAATTTTTTTGTTAGAAATTGTTACATGTCACAGAATGATAGTACACGGTGCAGTGCGCGATGTCAGAATTGCTACCTTTTATAATTACATGTATAGTCTCAGTAGAGAATATTAATAGACTGACATTGTTCACATTTTGTATAATGTATCTAACAATACTTAACATCGATTATACTGGTTCAAATTTTTACATTGCTTATTTCTCTCCCTACATGCAACTCAAACTTCAGAACTATTTTAAGTTTTTTTTTTTTTTTAGCAGTTAGCAGTCCTTGAAGAGTGAATCGTATTATAAAATGCATTTATGATAGGTTGATGATGTCATCACCTTACAATTTGCCATAGAGTCTGCAAATGTATTTTGATATGGTTTGTAGTAAGTAAATCTTTATATTTTCAGTTTAGGCTACAGTCTCAATCCCTGTCTGATTAATCATTATTTGAAGTTTATTCAAGTCAGGAATAACATGTATCACTATCTAGTGTAAACTTTTATGGCAGGAAAATATTTCTTTGTACATGATTCGTGGAAAATATTGAGATGATGATGACATCATCGATTCACGCATTTGTGTACAAATTGTACTACGGTATTAGACCTAAATGCATTTATATCAGGTGTTTGAGAACTGTTTTGCTAAAAGTAGCGAATCTTTGAAATAGCATAACTTTCTTACCTTTAATCTGATTTTGATCAAATTTTCACAGTTGTTTGTGTAATATTTTTATGCCTCCGCCACGAAGTGGTGCCGGAGGCATTATGTTTTCGGGTTGTCCGTCCGTCCGTCCGTCCGTCCTTCCGTCCGTCCGTAATGAATTTTGTGGACAAGGTAACTATCGAAACCTGTTGAGGTATCCTAATGAAACTTGGCATGTATGTGTATTAGGGGTGAAGTTGTGCCTATCAACTTTTGGGTGCACATGCTCAAGGTCAAAGGTCAAAAGGTCAAGGTCAAATACATAAAATTTCACTATTTCCACCATATCTATTGAATGCCTGAAGATATTTTCTTGAAACTTAGTGTATACATGTTTTACCCAATTAAGATTCTCTGGTGAAAGTTTGGGTCATGAGGTCAAAGGTCAAAAGTCAAAAGGTCAGGGTCAAATACATAAAATTTCACTATTTCCACCATATCTATTGAATGCCTGAAGAGATTTTCTTGAAACTTAGTGTATACATGTATTACCCAATTAAGATTCTCTGGTGAAAGTTTGGGTCATGAGGTCAAAGGTCAAAGGTCAAAAGATCAAGTAAAAATATTAAAACTTCTTTTTTTTTTTCTCCGTACCTTGGAAAATTGTTTAAGGTATCTTCATGGAACATAGTATACACACGTACTGACTGGAAGTGATTATCTAGAGAATGTAGGGTTCATGGGGTCAAAGGTCAGGGGTCAAAGGTCAAGTGCAAGTCTTCAAAATTTTACTATTACCCTCATATTTATGCAATGCCAGCAGGGTTATTTTTTTACACTTGGTGTATGCGTGTGTAACCTAATGGAAATTCTCTGGAAAGTTTTTTTTTTCTCTTTTTGCCTCAAAGGTCAAAAGGTCAAAGATCAAGTGAAAGTGCTGAACTAACTTTTTCCTCCATATCTCGGAAGTGGCTCAAGTTACCTTGAAACTTAGTACATATTATGCATGTTCTACCTGAAAGTAATTATCTTATGAATTTTAGGGTCAAGGGCCAGATGAAAATGGTAACAATTTACTATTCAATTCAGAAATTGCACTTATTCTCCACACCTGTACCTTGAAAATTACTCAATGCCTAAATGTATGAATGGGTCAAAGTCAAGTTAAAGTCCTTAAATCCCTAGATACATGCTCTCCTATTCACCCAATTAAACCTACGTCAAGGAAGGTGAACATTCAACACATTTGTGACAAACTTGTCATTCCAATATTTTGCCAATTTTGTGAAAATGTAATCACAGAGTGTCCACATGTACTATCTAGACCTATTGGGAAAATCATGCATTATGGCGGAGGCATACCAGTCGCCAAAGCGACATTTCTAGTTGTAGTCATTTTTCTCAGACTAACTTGTAACTGGCCTGGAGTTTTTCTTTTAAATTTTATAATAAAAAAATATCATTTTTGAAGTTTCATTAGTTATTTCAAAACACACAAATTCTGTGTATACCTACAAGTGTAGATGTTATTTAGAAAACTTGAAAATGAAAAAAAGATCATTGATCCAAACATTTGTGGCATCATTCTGTCTACATGAGTACCATGTGCTGTATGGGCTTTACATTGCTTTAAATGTCTTTATCTCTAGACTGTCATGTCACTGTTTTAGCTCCCCTCATTCATTAATGACTTTATTTACAAGGACAGAAACCCCTGAAGTCAGTCTTTCTCTGGAAACAAGAAAAATCCATATTTTTCAGTCTCAACAGTATTTGAGTCAGTGTTGTAAAACTTGAGTAAAGAAAAGAATGTTTTGGGAAAGAAATTTATGTAAAATTCTGATAGTTTTAAAACAAGGGGAGAAAACCAATTCTATCAAGTGAACAAACTGAACTAGGGTCACCATGTGAGATGACATGTGACTTACTAATTGATGATGACGAATCTATGTAATAAAGCTCAGTGGGTGGGAGACATTTTGTTACCAATTAAAGCTTCTCTGTTGTATTCAAAGAAAACTTCTTGAAAATATTTCTCTTTTCTTTTTGTTCTTTATTTTTCTCACTGCAGGTTCACCCACTGTAATCAAGGCTGTGAGGCTTCAAGGATTGTATTCTGTGCCAGTCTATTTGAGATAACTGGAATCTTTGTTTCTGTCTTTCTCACACATCGTGTGTGAGGAGAGGTTTATCTGTGGCAGGTTTAGCAGTGTAAGGCATCATAATGCATCCCTACAGGAGTGCCTCTATGACTGTCGCCTTCAGCCTTTGTGATGCTGTGTTAGGCTTTTTGTTTTATATACATGGAACTAACATAGCCTTGTTTGGCAAAGATGTATTCCAGTATGACTTTGCACAGTGCCTTTTTGAGTTCTGGTTGTTTTCTGCCTTGAGATTGGCACTGATGTTGGGAGGCAGCATTGGACTTCTCTGTAACCATAGTGATGCTACAGAGCGCATTCACTCAGGCAAAGTCTTCATAGGAGCCATGACAACGGTGATGTTTGTCGTTGTTATAGCAAAGATCTTACTTTATACTGAATATATAAATGGTGACCATAGCGACGACGTCTGGTTCTGGACATCGGCTGTGTGGTGTGGTATAGCTTCTCTCTGCATGTATGGCTTGTGGGTGTATGTCTTGGGAAGCAAACAGGCTACAGAGAAGAAGAGACTTACCAACAGTCTCATGAACATCTCCCTCAACAGAGAGGAGGAGGAGGAGGAGGACAAGGAAAGTACCGGTAGTGAAAGTGAGAGTGACAACAGCAGTGATGATGATGAGGAAGATTGGGATCGTGAGCTCAAGATTGGTATATTGAAGACTCGAAACAAGAAGAAGAAAAGCAAAGGACAAAAAGGTGGATCTGCCTTCCTGAGGCTTCTATCATACTCCAAACATGACTGGCTCTATCTCCTGTTGGGATTTATAGCTCTTCTCATAGCAGCATCAGGTAAACACCTACTCCTTACACACATCTTGTTGTACCAATTGCATCCCATTCAAATGTAGACATGTACTGTACAGTTTAAAACGTAATGATGTGCATTATCCACGACTGCTTAATTAAATTATTTAATGACATTTCTTTACTGCATGCATTCAAAGTAGTCATCAGACCGATGAGAAGAGAGTGTAGTGATGCGTTGTTTTCTTTTAACAGCAATCACAAGACTTCTAAAGCATGTTTGGATCAGAGAATATTTTAGGTGTTATTTTGTTTATCAGTTGTAATACCGAAATTATAACAACAAGCACTTCATTGCTTACAGATATGGGCAAACTAACATGCGATAGATGGCTTTGTAAGTTTCCTCTAGAAAGGTCTCAAGGCAATGAGGGTAAATTGCCTGTCCTGTCAAAGGTCAGAACCTCTGCTGCTAGTTCACTGAAATGGACCCCAGGATTGAGCTAACGGGACTCTGGTCATAAAATGAGTGACAGTAGCTAAAGAACATAATCCTGGAATACTCATATAATTGTCTGTTATAGTGTGAATGAATGCTGTATTTTTCATGGTTCATGAAGTGTGGATGTATGGAGAGTACTGGAACCGTTTTCCTCGTTTCATATTTCAGGTGAGGTTTTCCTGCCATTGTACACAGGCAAAGTGATCGATGGAATAGTGATCACAGAAGACAGGCCAAATTTCACCAAGTCACTTATTATCATGACGCTCATCAGTGTGGGAGTGTAAGTATACACTTTTATTTTGTAAGATGAAACTGCACTGTGATCATTGACTTGAGTGGAATCAGACATCTTATTCTAGAACATCAAAGAATTCTAGTTTAGTGTGCATGTATGATAAATGAATCAATTTTGTATCAGTGGTATGGGATGCAGTAAAGTTTGAATTGACTTGTATTCCAGTAACAAAAACAAATCAGCATACAAAATAAACAGTATCAGATTTAATCTGTTTGTATCTAGGTCCTTTATAGTGTGAATATTGTGATGGCAATGTTGCCATGAAGTGTCTTAATATTCTCCACTTTTATGGAAATGGTAGAAGTCCTTGAGATGTGGTGTCCACTCTGAGATAGTACCCGATGAGAGATAGAACACACAGTCTATGAGTATTATGTTGACTTTTAAAACATGACAAGAATTGTCTGAAACCTGAGATAGTACCTGATGAGAACTTGGAGATAGAACACAGTCCACGGTTGTATGAGTATTATGTTGATTAATAGCACATTTAACAAGAATTGAATGAAACCTGATAGGGGTCAAGTTAGATGGAGGAGGAGGAAGAGTGAGTTCAATGCTAGTCAAATTGATTAGGGTCTCATACAGGGAGAAATTCAGTCCAAAAAATAGGTGAGTCTGATAAAAAAGAATAAAATCTTATGAGTTCAACAGAAAAAATTTGACTGAAATGGGATGAAAAATTAGAAAGTTGTGGAATTCTGAAGTTTTGCTAATTTCTGCGAAACAATTTTTATATAGTGGATAAGAATACAAGTGTATATGCAAATGAGTGAGCTGACCATGTCACAACCTCACAATTTTCCATTGGTCATATACAAAAAATGACAAAAAATTCAATGTTACTGTCATTGAAGTCTGAAACATTAGTTATTCCTGGTTGAATAACTTAGAATAGTGATCAGTTAGATAGATGATGATTTGAGCCTCAGGTACAATTACAAAGGTTTGAATGAAAAACTGGAAATTTCTGAATTTAATGTACAAACTATATCATGGCAAGTTACGAGGGGATGACATGCTCACTTTCCCATTTGCATAGGCCTATGCCGTTCAAGAACTGTTTCCTCAAAAATGAGGGAGACTTCAAAATGTCATAACTTCCTTATTTATCACCAGATTTCAATCAAAATGTCGCCGTTTAATAAGTATTTTATTCTTTCTTATCAGACTAACTTATATCTGGACTAGATTTCTCCTTTAACATCATGCCATGCTGTACATGTTTGTGTTCATCCAAGGCTAGTGAAGCCCTTTTTCAAACCATGAGTACCAAGGTAGTGCTAATATCATGCTGAATTTCTTTTCTTTTTTATTTATTCTCAACAAGTCGGCTTGCAAGGACATTGTGCAATCATTTGTTGCCAAAACACATCCTGTGTATTGGAATAGCCAGTGGCAGGAGAGTGGAATATGTCTCGCGTTCCATTGTCAATTTACTCGCCCTATGTAAAGAAATCCCAAATTCCATGCTAAAAATAACTAGTGTGTAATACTATACACACAGTGATTCAAAAGCTTGTGAAAGGCAAATTGATACAAAAACTACTGTGCAGTTTCAATGTGCAGTCTGTGGAAATATGTATTTCACACGAGTAATTTTTCGCACGAGGCTCTGTGTGATCTGATGAGTTCATTGCATATTTATAATTCTGTACATGTAATCAAGTTAACTACGGGTGCTGGAACATAATATGGCAAGCAAAAATGTTAGCATGCTCTTGTTTTCATGCAAGTTTCTTCGTGCACAAATTTTAACACCACAAACATTTTTACTTAATGACAACATTTGAGTTTATCACAGAAATATGAGGTTGTTTGATTTATGAATTGCATTGAGAAAAGTACAAATGTACACACAAGTAGTTATGTTGTATGTATCAAGGCTGTATGCATGGTTGTTTTAATGTGTATGTACACAGATGGACCAGAATAATGGAGAACATTCTATATGATATAGATATAGTACATACAGGCTGACCAGATAAGTGGAGAATTTTCTACATAGTATACAATGTAGCTACAGTACATGTATGCATGTGACAGGAAATACATTATAGCTCACTCAATCTAGAATGATTTAACCCATTCCAGAAAATTCTAGGAAGTGCTGGCTGAGTGAGGCACTGCCCTTGTAGCCCAATGTGATTGGTAGTTAATTTTGGCAATGATGTTATGCACATATTAGGCAGTGAGTCATCCAGGATTCCTGGAATTTGGACTTGCTAGTATGTTCAGGTATGTAGCCCCAGGTTGGAGAAAATTACAGAATGTACTAGAAAGGGGTGAATGGATAGTATATAAGCTGGAGAAATTCTGCAGTAGGCAGAGTACCCAACACCTCTGCTCTAAGAGTTACGTCACTTCTGGCTCTGAAGCGACTTGTTATAGTCAGTCCTGTGTTACCTGCTGACCTGCTATACAAACTGTGTTTGTGGAGATAAGGCCTGGGAGACATTTTGCCTGCAGAGAATTAATTTGCCTACATTGGAGAGAGACTCCATATTTTAGTGTCAACGGACATTATTACGGCAAAGCTGTGACGGGCTGGATTCCTTGCTGGACATTATAAAGTGAATCATCATTCAACGCATCAACTGGACGTGGTCGTCATAACGTTTGGATTTTGCACGTTTCGCCGTGGACATACACCTTGTTTATCGTGGACTTTACCCTGGATTTATAAAGTGGATTATTGCAACCAGTGCCTTTGGAGTTACGTCGGAGGAACCATTCATCGGTGCGTCAAGGATCATTCATCGGTGCATCGAACATCGTATCTGGACACTGTCAAAGGATTACTTGCTTTCAAATTTGGCTGTAAGTGATTTCACTACCGATTTATAATTGTTTTATTGATCATTATTGTACTGATGTGAAAACCGATTACGAGTCTGTACCCACAATATCACTGTTAATAAACCGCCTGAACATTAGTTGATTGTTTCTTTTGTGCGATCATTCTCAGAGTGATTTTGGTCGTAACACCAGTAAGTCATAAAATCTTGCCATGTGTTGTATAAGACTGATCATGTTCAACCCTTTTCTCTCTTTCTCTTCATCTTCACCGTTTCCAGGGCGATAGCTGAAGGTATTAGAGGAGGATTCTTCACCCTGGCGATGGCTCGTCTCAATCTTCGCATTACCTCCTTACTCTACCATAGCATTATGGGACAAGACATGGGATTCTTTGACAAAACCAGGACTGGTGAGTCTTTATTTCATTCTTATGATCAGGTGACATGCTGCATTAAGAAATGGAGATTTCACTGCAGATCTTGGGGGCCGTGCAGCTCGTGAGAAGAAAACAAGTCAGAATTGTTGATTCGGACATTATACTGTATGCCTGGTTCTTTCTGTAAACAACCTGTTGCAATGTCATCAAATTTGAACTTTGAGTCTGCTGTTGTTCTTGTGTACACATTCTATTCACATAAAAACGAAAGCAAGTTTTTATTCACATACTCTACATGACTAAGGAAGCATTGAAGTCAGTGGGATGCCTTTAGATAGTCATGATCAGTAATAGTCTTTCCTTCTATAGTGATGTTATAGTACAGCCTTGTTGCAAGCCTCCTGGTTATCTCGAGAATTATCCTCCTTTTATCTTATCTATTTATTTTTTTATTATACCCCTGCCACACGTAGTGTGAAGGGGGTAGGAATCACCGTGATGTTGGTCGGGCGGTCTGGCTGTCGGTCGGTCGGTTGGTCTGTTGCAAGAAAATCTTGCGTCGCGAACTCCTGCAGTTTTAAAGCAATTTAAATGAAACTTAGGGTAAATGATGATATTGAGGTATAGATGTGCAAGACATGTTTTTTGTGTTTGTCGGACAATGCGTTGCCATGGTAACCATAATTTTACCAAAACCTTGTGGATTGAATAACTTCATAGTATTCAAGCAATCAAAAAACATTAAAGGTCTCTCAAGACCTTTAATGTTGCAAGGAAAGATTTGTTAACTGTTTATGCAATTTTTGTTCGACCTTTGCTTGAATATGCCTGCCCTGTCTGGCACAGTGCTTTAACTCAGTCTCAACGAAATAAAATAGAGAAAGTACAAAAACGTTCACTCCGAATA
This sequence comes from Diadema setosum, assembly GCF_964275005.1. Lineage (NCBI taxonomy): Eukaryota > Metazoa > Echinodermata > Echinoidea > Diadematoida > Diadematidae > Diadema > Diadema setosum. The sequence continues at coordinate 417,225 of NC_092688.1, forward strand.
ATTCTGTCGTACAATTATCTCTCTTATTCCCAAGCATTAGAACTCGCAGGACTTCAGTCACTTGAGGAAAGACGTCAGTACTTGTGTCTAGAGTTTGCCCGGAAGGTTTTCAAATCAAATATGTCAAATCAATGGTTTTTGCCTGCAAATCTATCGAGGAGTCTAAGAAACAATCGACTGTGTTTTGAACCAAAGTGTCAAACTGACCGCTATCGAAACAGTTGTGTCCCATACCTCACGAGATTGTTGAATATGCACGGTGTATAATTGAATAATTTGTTGTTTATGATGTAATTATCATGTTGTTTGTTCGTCGTCGTCGCCGTCGCAGCATACTCTTGTCAGAGCGTAGCTTCCTTCACGGCAGCATGATACAAACGTCTGTTTTGAGCCATTCTAGTTGCTTTCTCCATAGAACCAAATGTCTCCCTCACCGTTCTGTCCCATCTATATCTGGGTCTCCCTCTACTACGCTTTCCAGGGAATTGGGCCATAAGGACTCTCTTTTTCATCCCACTGTGTCTCATGATATGCCCAAAATATCCCAGCTTCTGTTTCTTTACATACTTCAGTAGCCAGTCATTAGGTATACATTGAGTACCTTTCTGATGTCTTCATTTGTTTAGTTCTTATCGATCATGTTACATCTTATTTCCAGTATGTTCACGTTAATGCTCATTTTATGAATTTATGCCTTTACTGTTTGATGTTTTATGTGAATTAGATGGTGGTATTATGTTGAGATATAATGTGTTTCGCAGTTATGGGATTGGATTGTACATGGAGTTGTATTGTGGAGGAGATAGTAGGGATTATGAAATAGGTGTTTATATGGGGGAAATAGGTGAAATATATTTATTGTGAGATGAGGCTTTGATGGTATGATATGTAGATTTACAGATTGGGTATGCTGTACACATTACATCATAACAAAAACACAGGTGATCAGAGTTTGGTATTCACACTCTCTCTTTCAATACCTCACTTGCACTCCCTCCCCCTCTTTCTTTTTTTTTTTTTGGCATTTTCACTTGCTTTTTCTGTTATGTTCTTTTTTTCATACACACCATTACGCCCACACAACATACTGGTGCATTATTAGTCCTGCTGATTTCCCATTTTTGTTACCCACCAGTGATCACCCTCTATAATGCAAGATAGAGATCGCATTTTGCCATTATATGTACAGGTATCCTATGAGTAGTATACTCACCCTCATGAATTTATATCATACGGTGCTCGTGCAATAAGAAATAATTTATTAGTTTGTGTATTTGTATTGTAAAGTATTCTTTATTTTGTGTTTTCTGTAATAACTGATATGAGTAATTGGATTTGGGGAATTGACGTTAAGTTCAGTTAAAAATGAATGTAAACACAGTTATTTGAGTATTAAAGTGTTAATGGTTAATGAGATTTTTTTTATTTTTTAAAACAGATGATATGTATAATATATTTATTGAATTTTTACATTGCATTGAATCAATCATAGGGAAATGTGGTGTATTTGTTATTGTTACAATGTTTATATAATGTCTGTTGTTTGATGTAATTTACACGTTTTTTATGTGATGCATTATAATTTAGCCTTCGGGCTACTACTTTGCATGTTTGCTCCAATAAACCATTATCAATCAATCAATTTCAAGATTGGTATCTATGATGATCTATTGACCGATTCGGGTTCGTTGAAGGCAGCAGACAATTTGTGGCACTGGGCGCAGCCATTAGCTCAAATTGCGGTGTCCCAGCTTACCCCCCCCCCCCCCCCCCTCTTCTCTCCCACCCCCCGGGCAACATGTTTATCATGCACTTGTACCAAAGGTTCGCGCATTTAGCAAGCATTCGCGCACTCAGTACGAGACGCCTATTGGCTAAAACAACCATGCATCAGTTTTTCATTCCATGCGCGTGCTAATGAAGGGAGGGGGTGGGGGAGAGGGGAGGGGGGGTTGGCTGGGACACTGCAGTAATGGCACTGCCCATGCCGATAATACACAAAGCATGTCACAGAATCGGTCAATAGGTGTAGTTATGCAAGACACTCTTTGTCTTTGTACTTGACAAAGGGTTGCCATGGTAACCGCATGTTTTCTTCAAAATCTTTTGGAGTGAACAACTTCTCCATAGTTTTGAAGCAATTGAAATCAAATTTGGTAGGCATTATCAAATGGCCTTGAGGCATAGATGTGGAACACATAGTTTTTGTGTTTGTCGGACAATGCGTTGCCATGGTAACCATAATTTCACCAAAACCTTGTGGATTTAATAACTTCCACATCATTCAAGCAATTAAGGTCAAATTTAGTATGTATGATGATCGGGAGGTGTAGTCATGCAAGACACCAATGTGTTAATATAAGAAAAATGTGTTGCCATGGTAACCACTCATTTTTGCATCAAAGAGAACCATTTAATCTATAAAGGTGAAATTTGGTGTGTATGATGTTCTTTAAGTGTAGTTTTGCAAAATGTCCTTTGTATTTGTATTGGATAATGCATTGCCATGGTAACCGCATGTTGTTTTTTTTTTAATCCTGTGAAGTGAACTTCTTCCACAGTTTTCAAGCAATTGAAACCAAATTTGGTAGGTATTATGGCCCTGAAGTATAGATGTGGAACTCATAATTTTCCTGTTTGTCACACAAACCGTTGCCGTGGTAACCACAATTTTACCAAAACCTTGCAGATCGAATAACTTCCATCATTCAAGCAATGAAAGTCAAATTTAGTATGTATCATGATCTAGACGACTTATAGTGTAGTTTTGCAAGACACTAATGTGTTAGTGTAAGGAAAATGTGTTGCCATGGTTACCACTCATTTTTGTATCAAAATAAATCATTCAAGCTATGAAGGTCAAATTTGGTGTGTAGTCCCTTGTGTTTGTATCAGACAATGCATTGCCATGGTAACCACACTTTTTACCCAAACCTTGTGGGACTCGGTGTCAACTCTGTGTGTACATTAAACTAAAATTATTCTGTTTCCAATTCGACAAGTGCACAAACTTGGTATTAACGTCATTGCCCTCATGACATCATATACTACAGCTGTATAAAGTAACACTACGGGCGGGGGGTATTAATCACCTTCAGTGATAATTCTAGTTTGTTATTGTCACATTAGCTTGCAAGTTGTAGGTACTTGTCATTAATGTCATTAATCTTGGGTGCTCCCTACCCTCTGTTCTGATTGATATTGTGGAGTGTGTTTGTCACTAAGTCTCAAAAACAATGCATGAATAAAATGGTCTCTGCCAATGTGTTTTCCCAGAACATCTTCCCTGGTGGTTCTACCAGAGCAGCTAATCAAAACAATTTTTGTCAAAAGGATTGAAAGGAATAAGATATGAATATGAAGATAATGATTTGTCAGTTATGTGGTAAGGCTCTGTTGACTGCATAAATGAGTGAACGATTACTTGGACCAAGATGGTAGCTAGGGACCCAATATTTTTTTTTTTTTAAAGAAAGAGAGTAGCCTGCAATCAAGTAACAGATAGTTATTGGATCTATACTTCAAGACTGCTTGTGCCCCATTCTGAGCTAAGCCGTGTGAAACACTCTTTATTTCAAGGTGCCATCACATCACGCCTGACGTCTGATACTTCCACAATGAGCAACACTCTTGCTCTCAATGTCAACATCTGTCTACGAAGCTGTGTCAAGATGATTGGCTATGTCATCTTCATGCTGATTATCTCCTGGAGACTGACCATCGTTACTCTGGTCTCACTTCCTCTGATTGCAGTCATGAGTGATGTCTTTGGATCCTACTATGAGGTGAGGATCACCCTGACCAAGTGAAGGTCAAGCAGTGACATACATTATCTGATCCTTTGCTTATCATCATCCAGTGGTCTATCTGTTACAGACTATGCCAGTCATGTGCTTCCAATGCAGAAATTAATAATGTTTCAACCATGATAATGTAGCATTATGCTCAAGTTTATTCTATTAATTAATCAGGTGTAAAAATCATATCATATGGCAACAACATAGATTCAATACTAAAAGCACAAAAACAAATTAAAAAACGTTATGTGTTGCTTAAAGGTTAAAATGTTCGGCAATATTGCATTTTTTAGATTTTAAGCCTCATTTCTATACCACAACCCTTACTCTTTTTTATAAACTTAATTTCACTGAAACTGCTATTTTTCTCTAGTTTAGGCTGACAATCAGCCAGTTTTCTGGAGGTTTACCATAACTGGAATTCTCACCATCTGACATTCTCTTGACAGAAACTTTCCAAGGCAGTACAGAGCTCCCTTGCTAAAGCCAACATTGTTGCGGAGGAGACGATCTCTAGTATGAAGACTGTACGTAGCTTTGCTAATGAAGCAGGTGAAGAGAAAGAATATCGCAGGAGACTCGGTGTCACGTATCGTCTGCGCAAGAAGGAAGCTGTTGCATATGGTGGCTTTGTATTTCTACAGTCGGTAAGATTCAGTTAATCTGCTGAAGTTCAAGTGAATCTTAACCCTGGAAAAGCCTAACAATATTATGGTTCTTTGTTTTAAAATGGTACAAACCCCCCTTTCAAGCTGTACAAAAAACACATTCACCCCTGTCTGACATTCAGAATGGGAGTATGAAAGGACCATAGTGCTCAAGTATGACCACGCACTAACACTAATATCTTGGACCCTGTTTACAGTGCAGGGCTGTGCTGAGCCCGGCCTCAATTGCGGTACTCAGCCCCGCAGTTCTGTCAGTTTACAGTGGAGGTTTCGGCCCAGGCTTTTAATTCAAACCTTTCTATATTTTGTCGTAGTGATGCTCTGCTTGTAAACAAAGGATTGGTATTGGGAGCGTGCCTGTCGCAATTTGGTACCGCATTTGGCTCAGTTTGCGTTTACAGTGAGAAAAGGCCAGGCCGAGCCTGGGCTGAGCCCGGGCCGAGACTACCCCCAGAGCTTGGCCAAACGTGCGGCCATTTTTGGTAGCGCATTTTGCCTTTGAGTGTTTACAGTGAAAGGAAGGCCAGGCTGAACCTGGCCTTTTGACTCACTGTAAACGGGGTCCTAGATGCTGCAGAAGAATGCATATACCGATAGTGGTCATGAATGGAAGAACAGTATAAGAATGAATGAAAGTGGTACTAGAATTACATTGACTAATCAGCGTTATTTCATGAATGCATAAAAATTAAAGATAGAGAGAAACATTGTGGGGGTATTTTTCTGATAATTTATGAATTTAATTTCCACTTTAAAGCAATTGTCAACTTTGGAAGTTATTCTGCAGAATAGGTATGTGGAGAAATGAAGTAATTCATGAGCTCCCCCTGAATCCATGTGGTTTCATTCTGTAATTCTTATTATCATATACTGGGTATATAATGAACTATGTTGTACCATGGCTGTTCAATTATGAATTAGTAGCTTAGTTGTCATTTTATTCTTCATTTCTTCCAAAGCATTGCATTCAAATTCAAAGCTGATCACAAATACTTTACTGAGACAGTTTCCATGCTCAAGGTGTGTGATCTGTCATTACCAGAAGGTCTCTAATTAAGGTACTATGGCAGTACTCAGAATCAAAATAGGCTGTTTTGACTACCACCTGAAGTTAGTGCAATACTTCATAGCAAGTGATAATATGTCAATGTTGTTTTGACTCTCAGAAGCTTGAGTTATGGCAGAAAAAAAAAAACTCTTCTTTGTTATTACTTCGAAAGCTTCTTTCAGTCCTTTGTCTTATCAAATGCATCAGCTATACTTATGAAAGACAGTTATGAATACATGAAAAATCTCTTGGTTATTGATAATCATTGAGTTGTAAATGTCTCACTGATGTGCTCAAGATGAGACATTGTAAGATACTCCATTTCAATTAATGGAAAGTTGCCTGTTTGAAATGTCCTGGCAAATTATCATTCCATTGTGTTTCAAATATCAGATAACAGCTTGCTGGTAAATCAATAGTGATTTTGGATTGAAATTGTTTGAGGTTTCCATAACAGTAGAAATTTTAAGTGGTAGGTCACCACATATTCTTTCTTGAATTTGTACTGTAAAACAAGGAATGTTCGGGTGCATTTCAATTTCAGGAATTTTGCTAGAGGCACAAGATTCATGAAATTAAAATGCACGTGAAAGTTCCTTGTCTACACTATATGCATTGCACATTAGAGGCAACTTGCGAAAATTTCATGCCTCATAAAAGGCTGCCGGCTCCAAGTCGCAAAAATTTCATGCCGCGAAAAATATTGTGTTTTACTGTACATTGTATGTAGCCCTGAAAAAGGGATACCCCACTCCCGATGGTTCTGCATGCATATTCTTGCCAAAACATTGGGATTTTGGAATGTTAAATGCGCTTTAGGCGCTATGTCATAGGTGCTGGTGTTGATAAAGGCAAAAACTTAATCTGAAATGTGTATCTTTCCTGGTCCAATACACAGACATGTGACCTCCTGATGTTTGTTGTGACTCTCTTCTATGGCGGCCATCTTGTCATGAATAGCCTGATGTCAGGAGGCATGTTGGTTTCTTTCATTCTCTATCAGCTGGAGCTGGGGGAATGTCTAGAGGTGAGTTCTCTCTCTCTCTCTCTCTCTCTCTCCCTTGTCTGTTATGATAAATTGTGACCTGCTACAACAAAAGGATCCTAAAGTCACTGACGGCTGAGCCAAGAAAACCGAGTTTGAAGTCAGATCATCAAAATTGGTCAAAACGATCAGATTTCTATTTTTGGCTTATTTTTGTAGTCTACTGTATTGTCTGTCATCTGCAGAAATTTAGAAGCTAAATGATCAAAGGAAAGGCAAGAAAATAGCGTTTTTCTGGGCCATGAGTTTCTATTTTTCAACGGAACAAAACGCGTCCGAAGATTTTGATTTAGCGCCGCAGCTAGACTTGGCCCCTAGCAATGATGGAGTGGTCTTATTGGTCAGTTTGTGGCATCCTGATTACTGATTGGTTGTTTGTAGACTGCTGGCGCTAATCTTGAATGAACATCGCGGAAGTTCGCTGAGAGCATACCTTCTATTGTCAAGTGGTGAAAACTGTCCTGCCTCCCTTCGATCATGATAGCGTCAGAAGGAAAACTTTGAAGGCGGTTACGGGTTTCCTCGAAATTCTGATTTTCTACACCACTAGACTTGCGCTAATAAAATCATCAATATCTCGCAACCGAGTACTTTCATGTGTCTTGTGGTATACGAGATTAAAGTGGAAGAGTAAGGGAATAATGACGTGTTACTTTCAGAAAATTATCCTCCCATGACTTTTGGATCCTTATGTTGTAGCAGGTCACAATTTATGTCTCCTGGAAGAATTGTGTCTGAAACTGTCTTTGTATAATTAGTGCACTGCGGTGGAAAGAAAAAATATTGTCTACTTTTCAATCAGATTTCAAGAGTGTAGTTTGTTGAATGCCAAATCCAGAGACTGTGTCACGAGTCCTGAAAATGCCAGAAAATGTAGTTTTGAATTCCAACGAGATGGATTCTTCAGGGAAATATACTACCGGTACCGTAAAAGTGGATGTTTTCATATGAGTAATTATTTGGTCATCAGGGTAGAATGAGTTTGCATGTTTTCAATTCCACATAAAGAAGACTTTAACTGCTGTAGTAGTGGATATTTTCGCGCGACTAATTTTTCGCACTTGGCCGGGTAAGAAGAGTTTCGCGTGTTTTTAATTCCGTGGAATCAAGACATCCCACACAGGAACATATGGCAAGCCCAAATATTCGTGCTAGTTTCTGGTTGTGCGAAATACGCGAAAATTTCCACTTTTACAGTACCAATACTGGAACATACGGCAAGCAAGAACATTTGTGTGCTTTTATTTTTGAGCTACTTTCTGATTGCTCATCTGGAGCTGATTGGATCAAAAAAGATTCTACATGAACTCAGCACCTTCCTCCTCTATAGCAACTATGCATTTTGAATTCCAGATTAGTGTTTCAACAGTGGCCAGTCTGGTTGACAGTAAGATTGATTAGAATAGTCAGAATGGAAATATGTTTTTTATTTCCAGGTTGAGTGATATTCAAAAATTACTTCTTTTTGTTTTTGCCACAAATTGTTTGATGATGATGTTACATGTATACATGCCCTTTGGAAGTATTCTACATGAAAACTCATTGTTATGGACTGTGGTCATATTGTTCCAGGACATTGGTGAAGTCTACACATCATTGATGAGTGCTACAGGAGCATCACTGAAGGTCTTCAAATTGATTGACAGAAAACCTGCATTCAAGAATGAGGGCAACCTGAAGCCAGCAGAGTTCAAAGGTCACCTGGAATTCCGAAACGTGACTTTTTATTATCCTACAAGGCCTGATATTCCTGTTCTAAAGGTAGGTGTGCAGACGTAATCTGATACGTATGCAGTCAGACATTAGGATCCTAGGAAAGTTCCCCTTTTAAAAAGTCAAGCTTGAAAGGGAGGATTCCAGTAAAGAAACACTTTAATGAATCAGTTTGTGTTTATTGTGGTGTGAAGATGTACATTAATAATGCTTACTTGAGAAAAAAATGAGGTTAGGACACTAAGGAGTTATGAATGACCCACTGCTCTTAGCGGTTCTAATACAGCAAAGTAACCCTTTCTATGGTAAATTAACACTTTCAAAGATATAATGTCCATTGCCACATGATGGCATTGGCATGTTCATTTGAATCTTCTCTAGTTTGCTAACTTTTCTATTTATTAACAAACTAGGTATTCTTTGAATACCTTTAGCAGTATCACAGGTGCATGTCATTTTATGACTTCAAACATAACATTTGTTGTCTCGCTTCTCCATCAAGCTGGAGTATAATGTATTGGGAAGGTTTGGTGCATCAGGGAGGTTTTATGTATCAGGGAGGTTTGGTATATCAGGGAGGTTTGGTGTATCAGGGAGATTTGATTTGTCAGGAAGGTTTGGTGTATCAGGTAGGTTTGGTGTATCAGGGAGGTTTGATGCATCAGAGAGATTTGGTGTATCAGGGAGGTTTGATATATCAGGGAGGTTTGGTGTATCAGGGAGGTATGGTGTATCAGGGAGGTTTGGTGTATCAGGGAGGTTTGGTGTATCAGGATGGTTTGGGGTATTAACCTATTAACCTAATCCCGCCTGGTTTTTTTGAGGGACTTGAAACCGGAGGTGGGGGCTAAAAAAAGCCTCGATCCTCACGAAAAATTGCACCAAAGTAGAGGCCAACATAATCTACAAGACTGTATAGTTAGATTTTTTAAATTTTAATAAAATGTATTTTATATTAATTTATGCTAATCTAAGCAAAAATAATTTTTTTGCCTATAAATCAAAAAATAAATGCAAAATGCCCGCCCATGCTTCCACAGCTTATATCCAAGCTCATCTTCAGTCAGTTACTGTAAAGCAAGAAATATTCACATGATATTTTGGAATTGGAACTGATGGCCTGTTTTGATGCATGCAATTTTTGCAAATTCCCACTGGCATTCTATGCATATCCTGCAAACAAGAACTTTTGTGTGTATTTTGACTTCACGTATCGTGGCTGCAGTGAATTTCGCAAAATTGAAATGCATGTGAAAATTTCAGGTTTTACAGTAGACCTGACTGTGTATTTGAGTTGTCAGTAGTCTTTATGTGATATATCCCCACAGAATGTGAGCTTTACAGCCCACCCAGGAGAGGTGATAGCCTTGGTGGGTCCCAGTGGAGGAGGGAAGAGTTCCTGTATTAGTCTCCTAGAACACTTCTATGAACCAACGAGTGGTGAGGTGCTGCTTGATGGGATCAATGTCAAGGAGTATGACCACACCTACCTCCACAGCAAGGTGAGTAAAGAGAAAAACAAAATAATAGTAAAGATAAACAAGTGCAGCACCCCGTTTCATTGTTTGTGAGGGGTTGTTCTTGGCACCCCTTTGGTTATTTACTGTCAGAAACCATCAACACTAAACACTCATGTGTTTTTATGGAGGTTTTTTTAGCTCACCTGAGCCAAAGGCTCAAGTGAGCTATTGCGATCGCCCTTCGTCCGGCGTGCGTCGTGCGTCGTGCGTCGTCCGTCGTGCGTCGTCCGTCGTGCGTCGTCCGTCGTGCGTAAACTTTTACATTTTTATCTTCTTCTTGAAAACCCCAAGACCGATTTTCATCAAACTTGGCAGGTAGCATTCCTAGGGGGTTAGGAACTCAATTTGTTAAAATGGGCACCATGCCCCACCCAGGGGGCCCCCAGTGGGGCCCAAACCCCCCAAAATTAAGGAATCTGTAAAAATCTTCTTCTCTAGAACCAGAAGTGATAGAGCTAAGTTAATACTATGAGTTAGTACATTGATGACTGTAGTTTCAAGTTTGTTCATGGCAGAATCAGGGGTGCCCCCCTTGGGACCCAGGGGAGGGGGGTGGGGAGGGGTCCTAATGGGGCCTAAATTATACATTTTCATCTTCTTCTTGAGAACCCCATGACCAATTTTCACCAAACTTGGCAGGTAGTATCCCTAGGGTGTTAGGATCTCAATTTGTTAAAATGGGCACCATGCCCCACCCAGGGGCCCCAGCGGGGCCAAACCCCCCAAAATGAAGGAATCTTTAAAAATCTTCTCTAGAATCAGAAGTTATAGAGCTAAGATAATACTATGAGTGAGTACATTAATGACTGTAGTTTCAAGTTTGTTCATAGCAAATCCAGGGGTGCCCCTCTTGTGGGGGCAGGGGGGGGGGGGGGTTGGGAAGGTCCAAATGGGGGCCTGAATTGTACATTTTCATCTTCTTCCTGAAAACCTCATGATGGATTTTCGTCAAACTTGGCAGGTAGCATCCCTAGGGGGTCAGGATCTCAATTTATCAAAATGGGCACCATGCCCCACCCAGAGGGCCCCAGGGGGCCCCCAATCCCCCCAAATGAAGGAATATTTAAAAATTTCGGCCCTTATTGTACCTTTTCATCTTCTACTTGAGAAGCCTGGTCAAATTTTAGTAGAGCTGTGAATAATTTAGATTAGTGACTGCGTGAAAGGTGAACTTGCGATACTCAGGTGAGCGCTAGACCCGCGGGTCTCTTGTTTTTTTTTTTTCTCAGAATACTTTGACTATTTGTAGATAGCATGTAGACTGACTTCAGCTTTATAAAAAAAAAAATTAAAATAAAAAATGTAGGCATTAATGAAGGGAAGTGCTGTGAAGAATTAATTCATTTTATTCTGTTTTCATGGCAATATATTTATCATGGAGCTCCTTCCAAAAATGATTAACTGAGAAGGAAATTCATCTCATGATCAGTAAAATGACATAAAATCATCCTGCAGTCATCTGAGAGGAAGGGTAGAATTTTAGGTTATGCTTTGTTACTCCAAAGGTTTGTTATTCCAATAGTCCTTCAAAATAATGCCACCTATGTTCAGATTAATGGACCCTATTTTACTTCTGGGCTAAATTACATGTGGCTACACAAACTTTGTGTGTTTTGGAAAAGCAAACCTTTAGAACAAAAAACCTCCAGCATAATGAACATCACCCTAGTTACGGTACTCTTGTTGAATTATATCTGTCTTCGTAAATCATCATGATATGAAATAATGAGGTTACTGTTTGAATAATTCCTTTGCATGGAGTCAATGTGAGTGATAGTATGAAGAGATTTCATGATTTACTGATATCACGTCACTGGGTATTGTTTTACTCTACTCTCAGATAGCCCTCGTAGGCCAGGAACCAGTGTTGTATGCCAGGTCCATTCAAGACAACATTGCCTATGGTATGGAGGAGTGCTCTGAGGAGTGCATACAGAGAGCTGCGGAGCTAGCCAACGCCCACGGCTTCATCACTGACCTGAAGAAAGGCTACAAGACAGAGACAGGAGAGAAAGGCCTACAGATTTCAGGTATGACCAGCTTGGAGTCATGGGAAACCATGCAGTGACTAACATTCACATTGTCATGTTGTTGTGTAAACCAAACTGTTCAGAATGTTTTGAAGAAGAGTTTTAGCTGTGAGATGAATAGTAGTCTCTTTTTGGAACATTGCTGTGACTTTGCTCACTTTGCCATATTCTGTCTTCAGCTGAGTGTAGATGAAAGTCAAGGGAGTGAGGAGGGTACAGTGTATTTAAAGTGAAAAAAGAAATGAAAGACCAGCATATGTGTTCAGTCAACAAGAAGTCTTTTCCTAGTGATAAACAACTTTGCATTCTAGTTGATCTCTGACCATTTATTAAGACTCATTCATAAGGCGTCCTGTGAATCTTTCTCCTTGGTCTCAGGTGGTCAGAAGCAGCGAGTAGCCATTGCCCGAGCACTGGTCAGGGGGCCAAAGATGTTGCTTCTGGATGAGGCGACCAGTGCCCTGGACGCTGAAAGTGAACACCAGGTCTGTAAGCTCGACTGCATGAATTGATGCAAATTTTACTGTTAATTTTCATACAATGGGATATAGATATATGTAGCCTTGTTGAAATATGTTTGTTTTTGTCGAGCCCACCGGAGGTGCAGGGAGACTAAGGGATCGCGTGCGGCGTCTGTCCGTCCGTACGTCCTCTGTCCGTAACGCTACAAAAACTTCAATAACTCTTTACCCTGGGCTTCAATTGCAATCAAACTTCGAGGGAAGAGGTGTCATATAAAGTTTCACATGTTACCATATATGAAGGTCACCTCAAGGTCAAAGCTCACAGGCAGGGGTCAATGAACTTTAGGGCCCAATGTTAAAAGGGCATTGTACCGGTTTTTTATTTTTTTTTATATGTTGTTCTTTTAATTCTAAAAGACCCAGCGGTGCAAACAGAATCAAAGTTTCATTAAGATTTAGCCCGTAATTTCATGTTAAAAATTGAACTTTTTGGGTGAGAATTATGCTAATGAGCTGACAAGCCCGGATGTCGTGACGTCACAGGTGCCAAATATATCACTGATTACAAGCTCTCGCATACGCGTGCGTTAAATCGTACCGAGTAGCAGACGATGCTTGGGCCCAATTTAGCTAGCAGGCGGCACTTGTGTACTGTCTTATTCATGCAGCTGTCTCAAATTTCGCTGAACCAAATCGCACCAAAATTACAGGATATACTTCTAAGCATATTTCGAAATACTGTCTTATATTTGAACGAAATCGGTAATCGAGAAGTATCAATATTGACACCGACTTTCAAGTCGTCACTCAAAAAAAACTCACTCTTCGCGAGAGATCATGGAAAACGCGACATGCACAATCTAGAACTGAAGTTAGCCGACTAGTACTTTGCGAACAGGGAATTTATGGGGAACTAAACTAAAAAATGTCATGATTTTGGCGATTTGTGTGATTTACGAACTATATTTTTCATTCGACTTAGCTCAAATAATTCACAAATTGATTTTTTGCTCCCGATTACTTGAAAGATTTGTCTCATTATATTACATGGCTAACTTCAGTCTGTGCGTGCGCAGGCAGGTAGGGCCTATGCCGCGATCACTCTTGTTTAGTCGTACAGAGCAGATTATTTCTAGCGACGACAGGAAAGTCGACAACTTCACTTACGCTTCCCGACTTGCGATTTGGTTCCAATTAGCGTGAGCAAGTGGACATGAGTCATAAAGTATTTCCTGTGATTTTGGTGCAATTTGGTTAAGTGAATTTTGAGATATCTACATGGATATGGAAGTACGCTAGCACTATAGGGTCTACCTACACCAGCGCTTGGATCGCGAAGCGGCGGCACTGATAGTATCTACGTGGTCAGGCCACTCTTCCGAGGTATGGGTCCTACTAAAACTAAACTAGATCTAGATCTAGTCCTTGGTGTTAATACGACCACCATGAGATTTATCTCGACTACAAAAACATTGAAAATCCATAAAGCAGATACCTTACCAGCAAAATTCAGCACAGAAACAACAGGGCCTGCAGCACAAGGGCCTAGATCTAACGGCAACGCTAGACCTTGGAGTCTGGACTTTCGTCTGGACTTTCTTCAGTTCTGGCAGCAGGGGTATGTATGAACGTTTACGCTGTGCCTATTAGCGCTGTGCACGTACAGCTGTCGACGGGGCGGCAAGTGAGTGTAGGGCCATGACTTGAACTGCCACGTAACGTTAGAATCTACTCAGTCCTTGACTGCTCACTAGTGCTAGTCCTAGTTCTAGTCTAGAGTCTATGTGTACTGGGTGCCGTTTTCTTCTAACTAGGCGTAAACCGTGATTGCCGTTGACTATCACTCAGTCCTCATCTTCGTTAGATAAGTTTGAACTGTCGAACCATTATCGCTCATCATCAGTGCATAGTATAGTTAGTGCAACGTTACTTACACACAGTTTTCTATGGGCAGCACGTTCGGACAATGATGCCAATTTCATTTTGCATATCTGGAATATTCCCCACAAATTCTATCTAAATAAAAAGCTTTTGAAGAGATTCCTTTTAAAAATTAATTAATATTGTTTAACATGCTTATTTCAGCTCCATAATGCAATTTTATTAAATAACAGTTTTTGCAGTACTTCATGTGAGATTTCACCAGTAAATTGACATGTGTAGTTCGTTTTGCTAAAGTCGGAGGGTGGCACCTGTGACGTATGCCAAATTGTGTGGATTGTTCCTTGGCTCGCTCGTTTTCATTTTTTTTTCAAAAAATCATTACAGGCTTATCCTGGGTTTTAGAATCCTCTCTTTCCAGTTGTAGGCATCAAAAAATGTAGATTAGAATTATCAGACAATTAGAAAATGTCAGTACAGTTTGTGACCAAACTTGGATGGTAGATGTCCCTTGGGGAGTGGATGGTCACCACAAGGTCAAAGGTCACAGGCAGGGGTCAACAAACTTTTAGAGCCCAATGTTAAGTTTTTATGGCGCGTTTCTATTGTGGGTCATAACTTTTGATCCATAACTCCATTTGTGACCAAACTTAGATGGTAGATGTCCCTTGGAAAGTGGATGGTCACCACAAGGTCAAAGGTCACAGGCAGGGGTCAACGAACTTTTAGAGCCCAATGTTAAGTTTTTATGGCGCGTTTCTATTATGGGTCATAACTTTTGATCCATAACTCCATTTGTGACCAAACTTGGATGGTAGATGTCCCTTGGGGAGTGGATGGTCACCACAAGGTCAAAGGTCACAGTCAGGGGTCAACAAACTTTAAGAGCCCAATGTTAAGTTTTTATGGCGCGTTTCTATTATGGGTCATAACTTTTGATCCATAGGTCCGTTTGTTACCAAACTTGGATGGTAGATGTCCCTTGGGGAGTGGATGATCACCACAAGGTCAAAGGTCACTGGCAGGGGTCAACAAACTTTAAGAGCCCAATGATAAGTTTTTATGGCGCGTTTCTATTATGGGTCATAACTTTTGATCCATAACTCTATTTGTGACTAAACTTGGATGGTAGATGTCCCTTGGGGAGTGGATGGTCACCAACAAGGTCAATGGTCACAAGCATGGGTCTACAAACTTTTAGAGCCCAATGTTAAGTTTGTATGGCGCGTTTCTATTATGGATCATAACTTTTGATCCATAGTTCCGTTTGTTACCAAACTTTGATGGTAGATGTCTCTTGGGGAGTGGATGGTCACCACAAGGTCAAAGGTCACAGGCAGGGGTCAACAAACTTTAAGGGCTCAATGTTGAGTTTTTATGGCACGTTTCTTTTTTGCCATAAATTTATATATATTTATATCTCTTTTTATCTGTTATATCTCTTTTTTTTATCAGTTATATCCCATTCGCGTACAATTTCTTGTACGCGAATGGGCGAGACACGTTATGGCACTTGCCTTGTTTCTATGGTGTAGCTATTCGATTCAATCTTGAGATCCCATTATTATGTTTCAAAGAATGTAATACTTTCGGTGGTAATAAAATGATAATCATTCGAAGGTAGGCCTAATTTAGATACATAATATTTCCAATGTATTTTTTGCAAGTGAGTTGTCTCCTTGCAACAAGTTAATACCGTATGTCCCCCAAAACAATTACAACGGGACCTTCCACAAAGATTACTTTAAAAATAGCAAATCAATCCAAATACAATTTCAACATATGAAACTATAGCTCATTGCCCACATCCTACAGAAAACCGCATTCGATTTGATTTAGTGGTTAAAGAGAAATGAGGAATTTTGTAGAGCATGTCAGGAATCTCTTCCCTCCAAGTGCTGTCCATTGTGTTCACAGTCAAAGAGCATCCAAGTGCTAAACCTGGAAGAATCAGACTCTTGACGTACTTTACAACAAGCCACATTTCTCTGTGACCGCGTAACCAAATTGCATGAGGTTTTCTGCAAAATAGAGCTAAGATGTTATATTTTAAGACTCTGAAGTAGCATTTAGACAGTTTAATCATATTGGGAGTTTTCAATGCAAAAATCCGATTGTAATTTTTTGGGGGACATACTGTAGAAACCATATATTCACACTATGGTAACCCACTTATTTCCTCCAGGTTCAACAAGCTTTGACGCAAAACTTCCGTGATTACACAGTGGTCATCGTTGCCCATCGCCTTAGCACCATTGAGAGATCGGACCGTATCATAGTCATCGACCAGGGAATGGTGGTTGAGCAGGGCCGACATCAGGAGCTGATCAAAGCTGGAGGACTCTACTCTCAGCTGGTCCAGCGCCAGCTTCTGGGGCAGGATGAAGACAAGGAGAGGGAGCCAAGAAATCCTGACATCACTAGTCACCATGGTAACAAGGTGAAGAGGAAGAGAACATCTGTAGATGAAGCAAACCTTGACCTGAGCTCAGATTCTGAGTCCAGTTCAGGTTCTAGTTCTGATAATTTGAATAGTGAGGGTCATAGGTCACAAGGAATGACAGACGAGATCTCTCAGCAGTCTGTATCAAGAAATGGCTCTCACATATGTTGAGATATATTTATGATGTGATATCTTGAATGTGATGGAATTCAAATGTATGATTAATTTTAGGAGTTTTTTTATTTTCATCAGGTAGCCAGGTAACAACCAATTACTTATGAATATCACAGCTGTTGCTGTACTTGCAGTCAGTGAATATGTCCATGTAGTGGATCATGAAATCGGATGTTTGTATGACAAAGTAATATGACACACATGAGTCTAACAGCCAAGAGATTACAATATGAGTTTTTATTTTTCATCATGTTTTTACTAATGTCATGCACTGACTCGATAATTTCAAACCTCTCTCCTCATGGTGTACTGCCAGTTTGCTAGTGATTTATAATAAACAAGTTCTAAGAGAATTACACTCTTGTTTCTTACTTGAATGTTACCTGGATAAATAAGAATATACATCAATTAGTAATGTTTTGCTTATTTTCAGTCATGGCAAGATTGTAAATCACTTTTTAATTGGTTTGGTTTGTTTAAGCCATGCTTGTTGCAACTCCCTGCCCTAAGGTAATAATGTGACCAGTGCAATTCTCAGTACTTGTGCCGCGTACAGCTCTTTCTCAAACATTGAGGGAATCATATATGAGAGGCTATTCCCAGTTCCTGTTTGGACTGGAACAAATGGTTAATACCTCACAAATTGTGTTTTGTGGGTCTATTTTTATGCCTCCACTATGAAGTGTCTCCGGAGGCATTATGCTTTCGGGTTGTCTGTCCTTCCGTCCGTCCGTAATCAATTTTGTGGACAGCATAACTAAAAAACCGTCTGAGGTATCCCAATGAAACTTTGCAGCTATATGTATGAGGGGGTAAAGTTGTGCCTATCAATTTTTGGGTGCAGATACTCAAGATCAAAGGTCAAGGTCATATCCTCAAAATTTCACTATATCCCCCATATCTATGCAATGCCTGATGGTATTTTCTTGAAACTTAGTGTATGTATACATGTATTACCCAATAGTGAGAGTTTGGGGTCATGAGGTCAAAGGTCAAGTGAAAATGTTGAAATTTCACTTTTTCTCTAAATCTTGGAAATGGTTCAAGGTACACTATCTTCATAGAATGTAGTACATATGTATGTACTGACTGGCAGTGATTGTCTATGGAATTTTGGGGTCATGTGTCAAAGATCAGGGGTCAAAGGTCAAGGTTTAACTCATTAAATTTCACTTTTTCCATCATATTTATGCAATGCCTGCAGATTTTTCTTGAACCTTGGTGTATACCTGTATTACCCAATAGAGTTTCTCTGAGAAGTTTTCGGTCAAAGGTCAAGTGAAACTGCTAGATTTCACTTCTTCCTCCATATTTCGGAAGTGGCTCAAGGTATCATCATGAAACTAATATACATGCATGTTGTGCCTGACAGTGATTCTCTTGGGAATCTTAAGGTCATGGGGTCAAAGGTCAAAGGCCAGGTCAAAATGCTAACAATTTACTATTTAATACAGATATTACACTTTTTTCTGTACCTTGAAATTTACTCAATGCATAGAGACTTATAAAAGGGTCAAAAGTCAAGTAAAAGTCCCCGAATCCCCCAAATATACGGTCTCTTTGAAAATATAGCCATTCATCCAATTAAGCCTAGTTCAAGGAAAGTGAACATTCAACACATGATAACATGTCAACTTAATATTTTGCCATTTAGATGTAACTGTCATCACACATTGTCAAGACCGACTATAGACTTATTAGGAGAATCGTACATTATGGTGGAGGCATACCAGTCGCCATAGCGACATTTCTTGTTGTTTTTAAACTCTTTTTCTAGCACAAGTTCTATATTTACAAAATGTTTTTACTAAACTCTGTTTTTTGAAGTGAAGTTAAGAATAATCAACTTGTGTTCTTTGCATCAAATTTTATTCAAATAGCTTAGAAGTGATGAACTTGGGAAGGAACTACTGGATGTAACAGACCCGTAGAATGATTTTTGTGTTTCAACTCATAGGAGTGTTGTGAGGTGATGCCATTGGCTCATTGTCTTTTTTGCATGTTTGGTTAAAATCAGCTGCAACATTTCATGAAAACACATTTCGTGAAACTCTAAAGATCATGTGACTTTTGTGTTTCTCATCATGAATGAAACTTCCACCATACTCATTCCTATGGAAAGTCCAGTTTAGATAACAAGGTTAGATACGATAAGAATTTGCTTTTGACTGGGTTAATCATCAGATCCCGACTACTCGCTTATGTGTTAACCTATAGGAATTTAAGATAAGAAAAGCAAAGAAAAAAAATCTGTGGCTACAACTTGTCGCTTCAGAGTCAAACAGCAAGGAAAATCACACACCGTGTCAAAATCAGCAAATGAATGTTGAAGAATCACTCAAGATACTCGTGCATTATTGCTGTGTGCTTGCATTGAATGACAAGTGCCTCTGTACATGTGTGTGTGCTCCTTATTGTCTGAGCTCTGATTGGCTTGGAGGGTAAGATTAGTGTGGGTTTGCCAATGCTTGGGAGATATCCCTGTTGTAAAAGTATGATGACTTGTAGTTTCGCCAAAGTTACTTGGCACTGGTGTTTGAAAGATAAGCGTTGGGCTGCTTTCTCTCCATACCCAGTATACTGTGTGTTTATTCACTGAAACTTAATGTCGTATCATCAAATCAGAAACTCAAAAAGGGATTCATTATTCATGAGCAGAAGGAGCTCATTGTCACATACCATTTTTGGAGCTGTGTGTGTTTTAGAGAGAATAGTCTGTATTTTCCCAGTTGGTTTGCCTGTTCATCAGTGTTATGCTGTACTGGTGTGTAATTCCGTCGTAACAAAACATATTCTTAGTGTACATTTTGGATGTGTTCTATTATCGAGTGTACAGATAAAAGGGTTTGGATGTGTGGAGGTAAACCAAACTGACCCATCAACCTTGTTTTGATAGAAGTCTTCTGTAGTACCAGTAGTCTTTCACAGCAAGAATTTACCACATTCTTGCAATATTATGCAGTTGTACTTTGTATTTTAACTTTGATAAATGTTATGCAGGTGTACTGAATATTCTAACTTTGATATACAGTGCACTCCCGTTGTAATGAACATGGTTATAATGAAATAAAAATCCAGGACATAGCATTATCGGCTCTTATGCTTTTTTATTTTTTATTTGTTTGGTCAAAACTAAATTTCGATATAACAAAAGTAAACTGCCGGTCCCGAGGTTTTGTTATAACAGGAGTCCACTGTACAACTTTTTAAAAACATATGCATTTTTTTTTGTTTTTTTTTTTGTGAATTATTTCAGCAAATGAGGTGAGATTCTAAATTATTGCAATATCTTATTATGATCAACAGTACTGCCATGTACATGTGACATTAGAATGTCAATGTGAAATCATCTGGGTAATAAATATGTATGTGGTTGATGAGCACACATTTGTGGTTATTTTCTCTGTTCCCTTTGTGAATATTTGTTTTATTATGTGATAAAGTACTTTGTATAATCTCATTCTCACTTCTAAGCCATGTGTAGAAAAGCATACCCTTCACTCTATTCATCCCTTGAATGCATGTATTCTGCTGAGCTGCTACAGTGCACGTTGATTACTGAGGTAAATTTGATGAGGATGATCTTGGATGAATCGGAATATTAACCCAGGTCATTGTAGGCCCCGTATGTCTCCACACTACAGTGATCATCCCTATGAACACACAATTAAATTTTCCTCACTGAGCAACTTGGAAACATACGCTGGTTCTGACAGAAAATCTACATTTAGGTAATACAGTATGACACATACACACACACACACACACACACACACACACACACGACACATATTGTTTAACCTGCATGAAGATTAATGTATGTACACGTATTTACTAATTTACCGCACAACCTATGTCCAAAGTGTACACATGTGATTACAGAATGCACTCCTCCCTAATTTACAGCCTGCACAGAAAGCTACTTGCATACACACGCATGTTATTTTATCAGCTGTCAAAATGCCTGATTAAGCACATTCGGAATGTGCATGGAAAATCATGAAGATATTTTTGTTGGTTTTAGAATTAGGTAGATTTCTTTTCCCCATAACGGATACTGTGCAATCCTGTTACACAACGTATCGTAGTCTTTTGGACTAGCAGTTTTCTTTTGTTATACTGAAATTTTACTATAACCCAATAGTCAAGTACAGTCAACCATACCAAAGTCAAATTTCTTTGGACTGAAGAAGTAGTTTTGACTAAGAAAAAATTTGACTGAGGGATTAAAATCAATACCGCGTAAAGAGAAGAGGACTCGAAAAGATATTCGACTTAGTGCAGTTCTGGTTGAGGTGAGAATTTAGCTTTTAATGTTTTGCGAGATATTCAGAAACCACTCTATGAGATGTCAAAGAGCATGCAATTCTAATGGGTATCAAAAGTTTATTTGATGAAAATCGGTTTTGAAATGGCCGAGATATCCAAAAACAAGGTGAAACAAAGAGATCCTAATAAAAGGCGTGGCCTGTCACCTTTTATCATTATTTTTTTGGATATCTCAGCCATTTGAAAACCAATTTTCATCAAATAAATGTTGAATCCTTAAAATTACATGCTCTTTAATATTTCATAAGAGGTTTCTCATTCTCTCACTTAAGAATGTTCAAAACATGAATCCCCCTCAACCAGTACTGTACAGTTTATTTAATTTATGAGAGACCAACTTAAGGTTGACTGTACATATAAAAATAAGTACAGTATGTAGATGATAATTCTAGGACCTGTATTTTTACTTCCCTGTAACAAGAATATCATTTTAACCTTGTGTGTTCAACTTGTATAATGGGAGTGAACTGTAGCAAATATCCTTTTAAAAGCCAAGAGGAACACATTTAACTGCTGCCATAAAGACCAAAGTAAACTTCATCAATCACTGGTGTAGGTCCTCTTTCAGCCTTTCATGCAGTCCCAAGTCAAAAAGTACGAGAAAAAAAAAAAATTGTGTCTTTGACTCGTTGAGGACGAGTCCCGAGTATACTCCGGCAAGTGTCTATGGGAAATGCGAGTTGTAGCAAAATCAACCTGTCCTCCGTGGGTTATGGAGAACGTTTCACACAACCTACAAACAAGTGTATTTGTCCAACAAAGTGATGGCATTTACCTGTGGAACCACCAATTGTTATGTGACTTTAATGAAAAATTATGATTAAAGTACACATACTCATGAGCAATGTACAAATTTGTAGTTCCAACATTTATTGATAAAACAAAAACGTATAAAAAAGTAATGATATAATATAACATGTGATATAATATAGTGTAGGTTTAGCACAATCATGAAGGTTTATCAAAATAGCAAGGGTTGTAATCTACCATTAAGTTGCATTACAATGCTTGGACATTGAAATGCAATGAAAATTATTCATGAGAACATGAACCTTTCTAGTACCATACAAACACTATGCACAATGAGAAATAAGTTCAGTTTGTGTGACTTCATACTGTCATGCCATCTTTATTTGCCTGGCCAGTTATCCAGCATAGTATGAGATGATATCAACACCTTCAAGAAACAAAATTCAGTTGAATCCAGTGAGACCATGGACAGGACAGTGAAAACAACCAACCAATCAAAAAATGAACTGAATTCTCTCCGGCTACTGCCATACACGAGGCTGAATTCATGAGACCAGGAAAATGATCACCTCCTGTCATCTGTTAACGTCACTTACATAGCAAATGATAAATAGAATTTTCTATACAGATTTGAACTGGCCTTTAAAACAAAATAATAAATGAAATGAGGATGAAGCCTCTGAGGTATCAAAATTGTGTTTGAACTCGGTGGTAAGGTTAGCTACATGCATATTAAAGCTGAAACATAATGTAGTTCCCAGAACCCAAAAGGGTTTAAATTCATCTTACACCATTTGGACTTTGCTTGCAATATTGCAAAAGGGTCTGCCAGGAAACTTGTCTGACCGACACAATTTGCCAAGATAAGTTGTGTTATGGAGTACAATGTATTTGAAATCAAACATGGAAAATAATTTCAAACGTAAGACATGCACACAAACTTTTATTCCTAGGGTGCCCTGCCCCTTCAGGTTGGTACATGTACATAGAACATTACCAGTATGCGATGACTGACTTGTGCCCAAGCAACAGCATTGAATCAAATGCACCTAACAAGCTGTCTGTGATTCAAGCATATTGCTACCAATATATTGTAATAAAAATGTAACTGAATATAAAACATTACATGGCAACCACAACTAGTATGCTCTGAGATTGTACAACTTATCATCGCTGAGGTGACAAGACCTTGTATCTGAAATTTTGGTGAAAATGACTTTTTTTGATTAATGGTCAAACAATGGGTTATGTGATGTCCTGCCCAAATCCCAACTGCCTTACTCCAAAAATGAAGCCACCACAGCATGTAAAAGGAAAGGCTTTCCCATTTGCTATAGTGCTTTGGCCGCCATGTTTTTTGGCTCTCCTGAACATTGGACATTTTGTAGATATGAGGTCTTGTCACCCCAGCGACATTATGGCATAGCTTTCTTTGGTAATTTTTCACATTCCAGTCATTGCCTAACCGAAAGTGTGGAATCAAAGCATTACTTTGCACATTTCTTATGCATATGCTTTAATTATACAGAAAACCCCACATTTCTGCAGGCATACAACAACTATGTGCCGTCTTCAAACTTCTGATGTAACATATCTTCCAAACATATTGATCTGAATGATATGTGTAAACCTAATGATTCATTCTAGTTTCTCTTGATAAAGTGCCAGAAAAGCTCATAGCTTGTATCATTCTAAAGGCTTGGTTCATTGCTGTCAAGCTCCATATATCACTCTTTTTATGATGTGAGGCTAATTGAATGTTACCAGCAACATCCTGTCTACAGCCAAATGCCCATCTTGACGTATTTGTACCCTGACTGGCAATACACTACTGAACACATTAAAAACATTACTGTAAAAGTGGATATTTTCACAAGTAAGTTGTCACACTCAGTCGGGTATCGGTGAGATTCATGTGTTCTCATTCCGTGAAATCAAGACATGAATTACTTGAACACGTATCAAGCAAGAATATTTACGTGCTTTTATTTTCACACTGGTTTCTCGTTGTGTGAACATCGCAAATATTTCCAATTGTACAGTACACTGTGAACAAGTGGGCATCCTGAAGAGATTAAAATGAAAGTTTTCCTCCTCATGACACATGACTACATAAAAACTGTCAAAGTGTAAATGCAATGTCTTTGAATGTATCACACTTTGCAGCATAAACTTGCAATATTTCAAATCATGGTATCATGATGAAAACTTCACAAGAACTGAAGTTTGAACGCAAGCTCATGAAATCAATACATGTATTCATATGGTCAATGTTTGGCATGCTCTTTCAGTGTTAACCAATTATTCTTAATGTAAGGCAAAGCATGAATAATGCTGAAAAGGATATAATCAAAGTACATATCAGCTTTAACACTGCTACTAAAACATAGTCAACACACAAAATAATTAGCTAAGATATTCAAGAACAGCATTTATCATAAGGAAACCTTGGCTAAGAATACTTGTCTGCTAAATGTTATTTTCCACACTGAGGTCCAAATTCATGATGGAGGTACAATCTTTGTCCATGGTTTAAACCATGGACAAAGACCGTAGTTTTGTGTAAGGCGCCAAGTGTCGCATGGCCTATTTTGTTACAAAATAAGTCAGTTACGAAATGCTAACATTTCGCCGACGAAATGATCATTTCGTTAACAAAATGGTCATTTCATCAATGACTGATTTGTAACGAAATAGGCCATGCGACACTTGACTGTTGTCAATGGTTTAAACCATGGACAAAGATTGTACCACCTTCATGAATTCAGGACTGATTGGCCTCCATCTTATCACACTTACATCAGTGTGCCTACAAAGCATTGTCACCATTTATGACAACTGTGACCTGACACAGCCACTGGCAAGTTAAGTTTTACATTGTCCTTCATAAAAGTCAGCCAGAAAGGAATAATACTTGAGATTTTTAACATTCAAATCAAAGGCTTTCAGGAAACCAGTATCCCATAGTTTAACATGGAGGAAGAGATTTTCCGTTGGCTTTCATTCATCAAACATCACAGGATGAGGCTTACTGCTGACTGACAACTTGGCAGGACTGACAACTTTCATGAAACGGTGCCCTGGTCTGTTTTTATACTTGATTGTCATTGGCAAAATCATTGAACACCTTTGCATGAATAACTGAGATAGCAAAAGATGAACTTAATCTGATGAGTCTTGCTGACATTAGAGACCAGCTGGTCTGAAACCTCAACATGTGTACAGCCGACTTTCATTCAAACAACATTTCTCTGCATGTACACAAATCACTTTCGATGATCCTTGAGCTTTTTGTGGATTCAGCTTTTCTCGTGTTCATTTATTAGTTTTGACTCTCAACTATAGTCCTCAGGTTTGATCTTCATGAGAGTGATGTGAGCGTTTGTTTATTTTCTTTCATTACCACAAAATTTTAACAAAAGAAGTTGATATATTTAATATTTCTTACATTCAATGTTAAAATATCCATATGAAACAAACTATGATGCTGTAGTCAATCGAGATATCAAACACTTCATGAAACATTCTACATCCGGGAATATTCTTCAATTTTAATGAGTTGATTCCATGGAAAAAAAAATACAAAAACAAAAACAACTTGCCCTCCCCCCTCCCCATAAAAAAACAAAACAAAAACAAAAACATGGGAAATGGGCCAATGTGTAATGATGTGTTCGCAGGGGAATAATAACTAAAAATGTGCCCTCTTCTGTTAGCACTTCAACATTTTCTCAATCAGCAGAAGTAAAGCACACATGAAAGATATCTTGCTGATTTTGTTTCCACAAGGTTCCTGGTGGTTAATATCACTTTGGACATGTGGTCATCAACAGTAATTCTGTTCATGATAATTTGAAGGTGAAGTAACCAAGATCGATGTCTTCTTTGCTCCTCACTTTGTAAAGTGGTTGACATCTTTTGGTGCAGTGAACCAGTGACCGTATCCTTTGCTTTCCAAGTGTGAAATAAAGAGTCTCTTAGCTTGCTGGTAGCACCCACACATATCCTGAAAACAACATTTGCAAAACAAACACAAAGAAAAGTATTTCAAAGCTCTGACCTCTGTGTAGACAAAGAGGTAATATCACCATGTTACAACAACATCTACAGCAATCAACATTCCTACTTGCTAATGATTATACGTTTGCTATATATTTTTGTTGCTCTCTTCCTGGATTTCTTTGCATCACTATTATCATAACGATCATCATCATCACCACATCACTACCATCATCATAATTTAATCATTACTGTTAATACTAGGATTATGTCATGAAACTATTAATGAAGGTAAGGGAGAACACACATGAAACTTGACTTAAAGGACAAGTTCACCTTCATAAACACAAGGATTGAGAGAATGCAGCAATATTAGTAGAACACATCAGTGAAAGTTTGAGGAAAACTGGACAATCGATACAAAAGTTATGAATTTTTAAAATTTTTGTGCTAGAACCGCTGGATGAGGAGACTACTAAGGCTTGTGATGTGATATGAGTACAACAGTATAAAGAAAATGTAAAGAAAATTCAACATATTTTCACTTTTTTCGCATAATAAAAGAGCACTTGACTTGCCTCTTTCTAAAGGCAATGGGAATAATATTACCCATAACATATGTCAGTAACGAGTCAAGGGAACGTGTATCTTTTTCAAAAAATGAAATCTTGTGAAATTCTCTTTATATTTTCCTTATATTGTTGTACGCATGTGACATCATACACTGCAGTAGTTTTCTCATCCAGTGGTGACTGCACAAAAACTTCAAAAATTCATAACTTTTGAATGGATTGTCCGATTTTCCTCAAACTTTCAATGATGTGTTCTACTAATATTGCTGCATTCTCTCAATCATTACGTTAATGAAGGTAAACTTGCCCTTTAAGATTACTTTGTATAAATACTGTAAAAGTGGAAATTTTCGCGGTGTTGAAATTTTCGCGCATTTCGCGCAACCATAAACTAGCGCGAAAATAAAAACACGCGAATATTTTTGCTTGCCATACGTTCCTGTACGTGATGTCTTGATTCCGCGGAATTAAAAACACGCGAAACTCTTCTGACCCGGCCTAGCGCGAAAAATTAGTCCCGCGAAAATATCCACTTTTACAGTACTAGTCTTGGAGTAAATTATCACATTGTACTACTACTTTGTAGTACGTCTTTATAAATATGATTTTCTACCACACTGACCACAAAAACAAATGGATGATTGCCTAGTAACAAAAAAAAAAAAGTAAAAGCTCTGATACACATAGCAGATAAATGCAGCCCAGAAACTAGCCAATTATAGGAGCATGGTACTTAAGTGCAGATAAGATACATCCCTTTTAATCTGTTGTGATATAAATCTAAAAGGGGAAAATGCTGATGTGCTCATCTGTGTACATTACATGATTCAAACAGTTAAACAGGCACTATCAAACAAACCTACTGTGACTGCTACAGAAAGAGGTTAGTCAAGTCTGCTCAGCTAATTTGGTTTAGTCCTGGATAGAGGCACAGCACTTCTCTTCAACTCACTTACCTTTGCTTCTTGGTAGGTGGTGGCAAAGAGAAGGTCATCTCTCTTGGCAAGTGATGCTGTGGACCTGAATCGAGAGAAGAACGCTGCCTTGCACAGACGACTAGCTGCTTGACTGCCACTCTTGAACGGAGAGCTGTACGACATGTAAAACAAGGAAAAGTAGAAATTACGCGGTGCGTAATATATGTCCCCGCCGGAAGTAGCATTTAGTAGCAAAATGTACAATATAGGTAAAAAGATCAAGGTCAAAGGTCAAAGAAGTCAAAGGTCAAAATTCTGTGTGGAAGTTTTGAAGCCCTCACCTAGTGCCATCACATAAAGCAAACGGAATCAAAATCGGGTTAGAAATGGCGAAGGAGTAGTATTTGGTAGCAAAATGTACAATACAGGTCAAAAATCAAGGTCAGAGGTCAAAGAAGTCAAAGGTCAAAATTCTGTGTAGAAGTTTTGAAGCCCTCACCTAGTGCCATCACTTAAAGCAAACGGGATTGAAATCGGGTTACAAATGGCGAAGGAGTAGCATTTTGTAGCAAAATGTACAATATAGGTCAAAATTCAAGGTCAAAGGTCAAAATTCTGTGTAGAAGTTTTGAAGCCCTCACCTAGTGCCATCACATAAAGCAAACGGAATCAAAATCGGGTTAGAAATGGCGAAGGAGTAGCATTTTGAAGCAAAATGTACAATATAGGTCAAAGGTCACAACTGAAATTCTGTGTAGAAGTTTCAAAGCTCCCATGTAGTGCTATCATATAAAGCAAACAGAATCAAAATTGGCACATAAATGACAGAGAAGTAGCAAATTGAACATTTTGATCACACACGGACGCACAGACGGACGCACAGACGGACAGACAGACGGACACACAGACACACACACGTAGGCCTACGGAGCCCGTTTCATAGTCCCCTGCTCGAACTCGTTCGGCGGGGACAAAACAAAAACAAAACAAAGAACCCCGTCCCTGACCTGCTGCAGCTAAGCATACACACTCAATATCTTACACCGTACCGCTCCGCACGCATGTCGAATACATACACATGTATCCATGTATACACACAGCACATCGATCCATACTTTATCCATACACACAGCACATCCATACTTTATCCATGTCAAGCCAGAACTCCTTGGTCAACCAATCGCTGCTTTCATATTTTAGTGACAGGCCAAGTGGGCGGAGCTTGTTTGTGCGTGCCCGGCTGGCTGTATACTGTAAAAGTGGAAATTTTCGCGGTGTTGAAATTTTCGCGCATTTCGCGCAACCAGAAACTAGCGCGAAAATAAAAACACGCGAATATTTTTGCTTGCCATACGTTCCTGTGCGTGATGTCTTGATTCCGCGGAATTAAAAACAAGCGAAACTCTTCTGACACGGCCTAGCGCGAAAAATTAGTCGCGCGAAAATATCCACTTTTACAGTAGTTTTGTTCAATGGAGGTGGGATGGGCCTGGGAGAGTGTTTGTCTCAGGGTAGGTTGACAGAGAGGGCTACCGTACCATACCTATGTTGCACCATAGACATAGCACATGCACTAATTGCCACATTAGCGCATACATTCTCAGAACTACGTTTAACTACTAGTATTGATACAAATTCCATGTTCAATTTAGAACAAAATAAGAACATTATCTTCAAGCACAGACAAATTTGAATGTAAACACACACACGCACGCACACACAAACACACACACACACACATGCATGCAAATGTGCTATAATAATGTACATAACTGTGAGTCGAAAAAAAATTGACTCTCGCGAGAGTCGAAGTTCACTTAAGTCGACGCATTTTTGTCAGTCCCGAGAGCTTCGACTCATGCGAGGTTTACTGTATCATTCATCTCAAATTTTGCAGGAAATGGTATGATGCCCACCCATTATCACTTCTAATAAAGTGGACAGAAAGTAAGTTTCCACTAGTTGTGGCTTAAAATCATAGTACCTTAACAGTAATTTCTAACATACAGTCATAACTTTAGTTATCTGCCATGTCAGGCAGCCAGTTGGATACATGATATGGCTGGATAAGTGAGATATACATCAGCAAAACACTTTCTAGCTTTCACGTTGTGCTGGAGGTATTGACATGGCATTCAACAATTT
Organism: Diadema setosum; assembly: GCF_964275005.1. Lineage (NCBI taxonomy): Eukaryota > Metazoa > Echinodermata > Echinoidea > Diadematoida > Diadematidae > Diadema > Diadema setosum. Next base: position 446,720 of record NC_092688.1, read on the forward strand.
ACTACTAGTGTATATTACATAATATATAATATTTGAATGTTTACGATGCAAAGAAGAGGAGTATGAGTAAAAATATCCCTCTATGTGTCTTTGTTTTGGGGCTGACAAACAAAGATAAAAACCTTGGAGGTGGCACTCTCTCTCTCTCTCTCTCTCTATCCCATCTCCCTGATCAAACCACCAGATAAGCAGCATCCTCTTCCTTCTAGCAATAACACTGTGGTATTAGTATTCAAATCATATTTTCTTATTGTCTGGTATAGCTACAGCAAAATATCGCAGTTGGTTTAAAGATTATATTCATGTTCGGACTTTCTTACTGTCTGGTATTTGCTGCGAGAGAATGGTTGCTTTGTTATGATCTAGTTAAGTTTTGCACTAAAAATAGATGAAATGCATAGAAAACTGTATGCTAACCCATGTCCTGACAAAATACAGATTTTGGTAAGTGATGGCTAGATAACTGAGGTCAGACTGTGTCAGCTTGTAAAGACTCTATTGAGTTTCTATTAAATATTATACAAATAGTGAATGGTCACAAGTGAAATGGTACAAGATTTCGCACTAGGTGAAATATAGACGCGCTCTATTCAACGAGGCGAAGCCGAGTTGAATAGTGCGCCTCATCTTTCACCGAGTGCGAAATCTCGTTCCATTGCACGAGTAAAGACCATACACTATTTGTTTTATACAACATCCAAGTAGATCTTTGTTATTTGGTTGGAGGATTGTTGGGTAGGTCTAAGTAGGCCTAGAAGTTTATATATGTATGAAAAATATAGCCATACTTACATGTGGATCCACTGCGATTCTCTTTCTGACAGCTAGCACTCGTACATTAGCACTACGTAGGCCTACATACGCGCATCCGCATGCATGTACCGCACACGTACACTGCGCCGCGCTAGCTGCATGCGATCCTCAATATGCAACACACAGTACATGCAGTACCGTACACTTCTCGAACCGTGGAATAGAGCGAAAAAATCGAACCAAGTTGCACGCAAAAATAGAGTACTTATTGAATGGAGTACTTATTGAATATCACGTCACCAACAATCCTCCAATCAAATTACAAGGATCTACTTGGACGTTGTATAATATGAAGAAATAAGAAGCTGCACTTCACTGTTACGCATTTTCACAAGATCAATGCAAAAATCCTACAACATATCACCGTAATAGTAATGTTGTGTATTGATTTTCAGTCACCCTTGTGATTCACACTGCCTGGTGAAACTGAGGCCAAACTCACGTTTGGTGAGTCCTTCCCTTCTCACAGTCAATGACCTCATACATGCGATCATCGTTAGAGAAGTTAACACTGATCCCTGGCTGGAGGCCATCTTGAATGCTGGCCGGCCGAGTGACTTGCCACACCAGTGGGTGATGGAGAGCAAAGCCTGATGGCAGAGAACCGGTCAAGCTGTCGTCCACTCTGCAACACATGGCTCTTGTCAGGTGACCATGGTCATACATACTTCCTGCAAAATGAATATATGCATTTACACCATTTCATGATGATAGGATTCAATGAAAGACAGATTATACCAAGCTGTGGTAATGCATTCAATTCAAAGATTATGTTTCAAGTAAGTGTTTGTGTTTCCACACTGATTGCTGCAGCTCCTGAAATTCTGAGTTGTGAATGATTACCCATCTATCATGTGGTTTCTTAAAATACACAAATATATAGAGAATAACAAACTATTCATTTAATACAGTCATCAACTATTCTCTTAAGTCATTCAGTGCTTGAATGCTTAGTGCATATAAAGGAAAAACATTTTGACTGCCTCCATTCTTGAATGCCAACACCTATATATTCATTCAGTTATTTCTGAAAATTACCAGTAACTCTAGATTAAATGTTTGTGAAATATTATAATTGTACTAATTTTTATACTGGTTTAATGTTCTGTCCAGTAAATGTTTGCATCCATACATAATGTGTATGTTATGTGTATTAATCATCAAACTACTAATCCTCTTTAGAAAAAAGAAACCTGAAGCAATCAAGGATATTGAAAACAGTCAAATCATATTTCATGTTGGCAACTGGTTTCCTTCAAAACACATTGGTATTAATGAGCATGAGTATTAACACATCAATTTCCATAGAGAGGAATGGATGATGAACCTTGTATCTTACCTAACGTGATTGATTCCAGGTACACTGGGGCAATGAAATGGCTAAGTAAGGCTCCCTGAAGGCCGAGGATATTCCACCTCAACAACTTATCACTTGATGACATGAAATGTATTGCACCCTGCACAGAAAGATGTACAACATTTGATGTGAAAAAAAAAAAAATAAAAAAAAAAATCTTCACTACAATTTGATATGTAATGCAAGAATAATGGCACATGTTTCACCACTGGACAGCACAAAGATAAAAGGAACTCATGAAAAAATGGTGGGGCAGTTTGTGGCAATCTTTGGAGATTAAACTACTGTGACCAAATAATACGATCTATGGACATTGTCAACTACATTGTGGTTATACCCCAGAATGACACTCTTGACAAAATCAGCATGGCCTTTGACCCATCACCATTATTATGTTCATGCAACAAATTACTAATTCATTTCTATGCTACCCTGTTCACAAACTTGCAACATTACTTGATATTTCAAGCTACATAGTAATGACTGGAGATGTTTCTTATTTTAAAGAAATTATTTTCTTTCCATTTCTACCTTTCCTGCTGCATCATACTACAACTGAAAATGCTGTTTTGTTATTGCCAGGTTTGGGGAGTGGACACACCTGGCAAAGCAGGAAAGATGCATTTTTGATGGTACTCCAAAGTGAAGAATACAGTCAATGCTGGAATATGGCTGATAATTTCAGTCTCTTCATAGCTCTTGTTTATATGAAATGTCAAATGCTTTACTTTGTCTTTTTACCCGGTGCAAATTAGATTTATCTCTTACCAGAAGCTTCAAATCCATTAGTCACAAACACAATGTCAATGGTATCCTTTAATCAGCAAAAAAGAAAACCTTGTATTATATTCTGCACTTGTTTGCACACATGTAACACTCCTTACTTTAACTTCATAGAACACTTCAGAACTCTTTATTGCCATAAGATTCAAGCCATTGATGAATGTTAATCTAATCATACAGCATACCTCATTCCTCATCTAATCATAAAGCATACCTCATTCCTCATATATCATGCCAAATGAATAATCATCACTTTGATTGCTTAAACACTCTTGTTGTCCTACACTGGAGTTAGGCCAGAGAATATTCAAAATGATTTTAATACAGCATCATGCAAACTGCTGTTGCAGATTATGGTAAACAATTTCCAAAATTTCCTAGAGCTTCTGTACACAGTACTCACTACTCTTGTCTGACCATCAAGTCCAACATGAGAATCTGAAAAAACATCAGAAATAACAAAACATAATGTGATAAAAACAGATGCCAGCAAACAATAATACATTGTAGTGGTATTGATAAAGAAACTGGTTTTAATAACCCTGAACAGAGGAAATATGTACACATTAAACCATATCCCAACTAAAAGTTGTGAGATAGAGTAATAAAAGGATACCATTCTGAAAGTAACTATGACAACATTGGCAGAAAGCCCTATTTGAGAGTGCAATACACCCAATCTATGCAAGAAATTCAAAAGCAAATACCCATTACTTTTCAATGGAATGTTGTCTCACTTATTAATGGCATCAACAATTCTTGATGAATACTATATTACAGATATACATTATTTAACATTGAGCCCATATAAAGGCTATGAATGACTCTGGTACATAAAGTTTTAAACAGATGAAAATACACATGGTTTCATGCTAAGATGGCATACAAATTTATTTAAGAATGAACTACTAAAACAAAACCAAAAAATATAAAAAAATACACACTGCAATTTACATCTCAGAAAAGGAAGATGCCAGGGCTCTGTTTTAAGAAGAGTTAAAATTGATTATTTATAGTTGATTTCAACTGTAAGTCTATGGCAGCCTGTGTGGTAAAGAAATTTAAAATCGATTTTATCTTTTGATAAAACGGGCCCAGATCTACAAAATGATCTGCCTGGATTCATTTGAAGCAGACTGTGAGAAATGTAAAAGAGTGTTACTAATACCACAGGATACAACAGACTAATTGTAATGGACTGCCATGTAATATACTCACTCAGTGAACACAGACTGCCATGTCCACAATCCACCTTGAATGTTGGATAGTGAGCTCCACCCTGCATCAAATACATATCATCCTCAGACAAAGGGGTGTCATCTTTGGGTCTATAGAAATAATAATAATAATAATAATACATACAATATCTATAGCGCCGTTCTCCACTTTGATTAAATGCTCAAGGCGCTTTACAATAGGTACATCAAATCAAAAGAAAAGAGAAAAAAATGCAGAAACCCAATGCTACAATTTTTGTTACCACTAATACAGCACTACACATACTAATACCAGGCACAACAAACCCATTTGCCTGCTTACCTGCTTACCCGAGAAATATGGCAACATTAAATGCAACTACTCCCAGTCACAAGTGACTTCTAATGCTACTTGTAGGTGGGTTTGTCTGCCATTACAATAAATAATTCAAGTTCAGAAGAATTGTATTAATAAAAAGACAGATATATCCATATAGGAACTTGTCAAATTCACACAAATTTTCCACTTGTTAGCCTCGACTTATTATGCTCACCATTGTTAGCAGAGTTAGATGCCTTATCATATAGAAAGAAACATCAAAATGAAAATAAATGGTGAAATCAGGTTGTAATCTAGCCAAAATCTTGGTTATGTCTACGACAGGAACAAGAAAAGGGGTGTGTCCACAGTGACCAGAGTGTAAGAGACAAAGAGCTTGACTCACTGGTTGAGGAACCTGGCAGCATCTCCTACTGGAGCTTGGTTCAAAAATAGGTGGAATGTCACACCGTCTCGAAGAGCCAACAGAGGGCTCCTTTGATGACCGACAAAAATGGTCTTGGTGAAATCTCCCTCATAGAAGTACTTCAGCTGCTGGTACAGAAATCTTTGTCATAGGTGGATAATGAGATGTGGAAGAATGAAATCTAGATGAAACAGTATTTCTCATTTTTTTCTTCGACTGACATTGTACAGTGTGCTTATAAAATTCATTTCTAATAAATATTCATGACAGACATAATATATAATGATTAATATTGCTGGAGTACATTGTACTTTGAGCATGAAAAGAAACAAATATTATACAAACACACACAAGTATATGGAATGTATAACAAGAAAAACAGAAGTTTACATATGTCTGGAACACAAACTCTCATAAGAATAAATGTATTGGCCTTGGAAATCTTTCATCATCTCTTTCAATGACAAACATAAGTATGCCAATAGTCTTCATCTCAGACCCCTTGTCTCATACAATGGAGGCTTGTTGTTTTGGATAAGACGCTGTGAGATAATAAGTAGCTCTGAAGAAAGTGAGTGGAGGGCATACCACAATACTTGCCTACCTCTGGAAGCCTCTCCGAGCAACAGTCACACCATGACAGTCCAGCAAGGTCCGGCCATCCTGGCTGACCGTTGTCCCCGATGCCACTCCATTTCCAGTTCCTAAGGCGACCAGTTTACCCTTGCCCTGGGCACCTACCATACCATGGTTACACCAAAGCTCTTGCAGTTTTATCCCGTCATTCACTTGTCTTAATCTTTATACCAAAGTTTTTGTTGTTGTAAAGGATTTACAAATCCACATAATCTATCACTATGTATGATATAAAGGGTTGACAGGGCAATTACTTCCCTGAAAAAAAAAGAGTATTAATTGAAATGTTATGGTATAAAATCTGCAGTTGTATGTACTGTGTTTATTGCATCATTTACCACATCAATAATGATTGAATCTGTGTACAGTCAAATCAGCAACATTACTGCGCACTTGTTGACATCCGTTATTGACATTAAACCTTACGTCCATCATGATATATGTCTTGCATCAACAGTATGCAACCTTACATCACAAAAACATGCCATATTGCCAGGTAAAGGTTAGACTCTAAGCGAATTCTCAGTGTTTAACAATATGATGTAAAAGTCATCAAAAATTTGATGTACTGAAAACAGATGTTTGAAGTAGTATTTAAGCTGGATGCTAGACTTTGTACAACTCACCTAACTTCATGACAAAAGCTGCATATGAGGAAGACATGGGAGTAGTTGCAGAGCCTGGGAATGGGGCACCAACACGTGGAATGTTCCTTGCTATGGAAGCTATAATATCAGCTTCTGTGGCAGACACTTTCACTCCACCTGTACTGTTCTGCTGCTGCGGCTGATGTGCTGATTGTTGGCTCACTTGCTGAGGTTGCTGCTGTTGAATGTGTTGTTGGTGTTGTGAAACTTGTTGAGGTTGTTGTGCTGGTACCACAGGTCTGACTTGATGTTGCTGGTTAACAGTTGGAATGGATGGCTGACCTGTTAGCGTACCTGCAGTAGGAGGGTTGTGCATATGGGGCTGTGCTCCCTGGCTGGACCTGGTCCATGCTTTTCCAGCCATAGGAGAACTCTGAGGGACTCTCAAGGATCCAACTGTGTTTACTGCTGGACCAGATTTGGTGCTAGGAGGGGGGTTGGCCTGACTTGCAGGGGTCGTTTTCCCGGGCATTGCATCCTTTGCTTCACCAGCAGCTGTTTACAGGCAAAGTTTCCAATAATGGGAAAGAGCAAAAAAAAAAAATTAATTATGATGATACTAAAAATAACAACATAAAAAATAAGTACAGCTGTACCTTTAAGTTGACCAAATAGAAAACAAAACTAGATACAGGAGTCTGAAAACTTTCTTGTCCACATCTTACTACCATAGTACCTGCAGATGAATAAGCCCAACTATCATGAAGCTACACAAAAAGACTGACATTGTCAAAATAGCGAAATAGGTTGTGAATACTCTGAAAGTGAACCGCTATTCACAATGGGATGTAAATGAGCATTATATCATCCTTTGAATGTCAGAAACTTACAGTTAAAAATAAGCTATAGTCATTATTATGGTGAATTTTGTCAGCTAATCTATCACATAAGAAAAGAAAGGTGAAGGTCAATGGTCTTTGCTTCTTCCTCAACACTTTGAATCTATAATGCCAGGACTTGAGTAATGATTCGCAAAAGTAAAATGTGTTTGAAAGTTTTGTCTACACGATGCATTGAATGCCAGTCACTAATTCACAAGTCTCATACCACAAATGTTTCTTGTTTTAGGGTACTATACTGTTTTGTGTTTTCTATGCCTGTCATGCTGTACATACAGCATACTGAAAGTGTGGAAATAAATGAAATGAAATGTTAGCCAAGTCTTTCCCCTCAGAACAAATAGTTGATGTTGACCCAGAATGATACAATGATGCTTAGTCATACCCATTTGATTTGTGGTTTGAGCTTGTTTTCTCAGCTGATATTCCATATAAGACTCTTGCTTAGGGGCATTCCAGGCATTCTCTGAAGGCACTTTGGTAGGATCATAGCTCAGCTGGAAGTGACCTTGTCCACTTGGCCTAGTGGATGGAGGGCCAAAAGTCCTCATGGTGCTGCTCAGTATGTTCTCATCAAACTAGAAATGGTAAAAAGTCAATTTCATGCACAGTTAAGACACTGAAAAGAGCCATCTATTCAACGATACAAAGAGTATCACTCATTGCAATCAACAAAATAGCCAGTAATTCCATTAGAGCATCTCTCGTACACTCCTATATATTTGAATCTCACCTTAAAAATGGGTTAGTGCAGTCCTGGCTACAGTGACCCGTTTTATTAATCAGCCATTGCTGTGCAAATTCTTTGTAAAGAAAGCAACCATCTGCTTGTGTTGTGGATCATTACGCAAACTACACCGTAGAACAGGATTTTAAATCTCACAGCATAGACAATGCACTGAATGTCAGTACTATCTCCACTGTACCTAGGTACATGCTACACATAGCACAAGCTTATCATATGATATTTCTTGCAACCTGTAAGATACAGTACATGACAATGTGAGGTAAGCAGTGTCAATTTGTGAGTCACGAACAAGCTTCATGCTAGTCCCTTCATGGTGTGTGATCAATAGCTAATAGTTCAGCCTGAGATGTCAAAACAACGTATTTACTTCCATCATCATTTCCAGTAAATTGAGTTTCAAGTTTAGCAAACCTACAGCTCTTTTTCTGTTTCTGTTAAACACTTCCTATCTTACCCTAAAAGGACCAACAATATCAGTAATACAGTGCATGCAAATAAATTTCACTACACCCTTTATTTTTAGAATAATTTGCATTTAATCAAAACATACATTGTTTTGCCATCTCAACATATCCACGCTATTGTTACGGCCAAACAACGTAAGTCTCTATCACTGGCACGCATATAATGTCCAACATCATCAATATGCGCGCGCTTCTGCAGCTGCACGTGGCACAAGGCCTATTACTGCATAAACATGTAGATGGAAAACCAACCTATTGCATGTAGATATGTTGTTTTGCCAAGTTCATACCCGACGTGTGTTGATCAGGGGCAAGCGTATCAACGCTTACGTTGTTTTGCCAACAAAATTTGAACAATTCCCACTGGGACAGGGTATCACATCTCAGTGACGGAATGGGTTCTGGTTTCAAGATTTGGTCAAGAGTTAGATTATACAAAAATATTAAGCTAAAATATGTGACTAAGTCAATTTTCATGAATTTGTGCCATTCATTGTTTTTGCCATCTCACATCCGAGTTACCTGGATGGCGTTTGGTTGCTGAGCTCCTCTTGCATCCCGTTTGTCAGCCTCTTCATCCTCCATCCCTAGAAACGTTCTCATGGCGATCCTTGATGCAGCAGCTTTGGCATCTTTCTTGGTTCTCCCTTTCCCTACATAACGGATGGCCATGGTATCACACAACATGATTGTATTCAGTGTGATTGTCACCATAAAACTATATGAATGTAAGTATCATCTTGAATATGACATTGCTTTGTCAATGGAATACCATATGAATGATTGAACCAAAACAGATAATACCTGTTGCACTAATCTTACCTTGAAATAAAACCTGTACTATTATATAATATGTACAATACAAAAAGATATATATAATATATAAAAATCACTGATTGCATGATGCCAGTGTAGAGGCTATAAATGCAAAGAAAAGCACTGTTAGGATATCTTGATATCACATCAAAATCAAACAAATACTATTAGTTACCCCCTGCTTGTTCACGAAATACGGGCAAATATCTACGGTCTGGTGCCATATTCCATGAGGCCAAAAGCCGGATGGAATATGGCACCAGACCGTAGATATTTCCCGTATTCCGTAAGAACAAGCAGGGGGTAACGATTTTATCATTTTAAGTGTAAGTGCTAACCTTCTCGCTGATTTCCTCTTGTGAATGATGTTGAAATCGCTGGCTGTCAGCCATGTTGATTTACGTCTTGCGAGCTGATCACTGTATGCGCGCATACGTACACGTATCTAGGGGCTATCCAGGATTTGCATACAGGGGAGCTGCCTTTACAAAATTAAAGGGGGGTGCAAGAGTTCCCCTCATGTTTTACTTTTATTTCTTTTGTTTTAACAACAAATAAAGAGTGAGGGCGCATTGCACCCCCTCTGGATCCACCACTGAGTATGGTCACTCACCCTGAGGAAACCTCTGTCCATCCACTATGGCCACCATGGCATAGTTACATGTGATGATTCCCCCTGTGCCCTCTGGTGCTACTTCCTCAAATGTCAGAGTAAGACGCTGAAGCTGGCAGAACTCATTGAAGGCCATGACTGGGTTCTTTTTGCCCGACATAAACTCTTTGACAAGTTCTCTGGGTATATCCTTAGGCTTAGCCTTGGCAATGATGGGGTTAACACCGCCATCTGGGGATGCAGTCGGTTCAGCAGCCCTAGCCTGGAAAAGAAGCATCCAAATATCATATATCAATCAACTACAAATCACTCATACACAGAGTTCATACATTAACATCTGTATATTAAGTGGTTCCTAATTTCACATTCAAATTTCACACGCGTTAGAAGCACAGCATTTCACGACTATTTTACAGTGTTTGCAAGTTCCTGTAGACCCAAAAAATTAACTTTCAAATTACTAGTACCAGTAGTAACTGTCAGTACCCTAAATTCATGTCGTCCACTCTCTTCAACAAAGATTTGCCGTACATTATTGAAACTATTAAGACAGCATCAGTTTGATCTTTACACCTTCCTTTACTCTGGCAGATCAATCCTACTAATGTGTAAGCTACATGTATTTGATAGACAATGGTTATATCATTATAGATTAAATCTAAATGCCAAAATGAAGCAGTAAACAATGAAGTATGTGTGGCAGAAAAGAGATTTGGGATGAATAAATGGTTAGAATTGTTCTAATTTAATTGATAGATATACAGCGTAGGACCAAAAGCTATTTGGGTTTGATAGGGAGATATTGCTTAAGAGTATGTATCATGTATACCACCAAACAATCTTATGCTAGGTTGAGAGACAACTTTGTGAGGAAACTTTCAAACAACTGACTGAGTGAGTCACAGATTTCTGAGGATGAAGAAAATGAGATGGATTGACACTCAGGTAGAGGTCATTTGACTCAGTAGGTAGTGGGTCTACCTCCCACTCCATACAACCCAGGTTTGATTCCAAAGTCTAGCTGAGCAATGTTTTGTGTAATCATACTCTCTACTCTAGAGACAGTCAAAACAATGCCCCTCAGATAGGATATCAAATGGAGACCTGTCCCATGTATGAGAGAATCACAACTCATGTACCAAGTACATTTTGAAGGCTATCCTACTTCAATCGTTCATCGCAAAGAGCAGAGTGCATAACCCAGATATTAAGTAGTCCATCTCGTATCCAACAGGACCCCACGGAAGACCAGTTAGTGCAGTACAATATGGGCTACAAATGTATCCAGCCATCTTTCATTCTATTTCAATTCATTTTATTGTGTCTGCATGGTCCAAGTAATCGACTATGATCTTCTTATGAAAAATTAAACAAAGGGGTGTGTGTGTACATACATTTTAAAACCAAAATAGGCAATTACATAGACTGTTCACAAAATGCCATGATGCACTGAGAGATGGTCTAGACTTACCTGACCAATGACCTGGATCTTTTTAAACTGGTTTCCACTCATTGTTGAATCTCAAGGAACTGTGGAGAAAGCAGGTGCACTTTTTAAACATGACATAAAATTATGTAACATCCTATTATGAAACTCCAGTACAACTGCCCCTTTAGAAACCAACCCAAATTATCCTGAGTAATACACTCTATCACATTTAGTAGTAAAGGATTCACAACCCCATCAATCGGTTCTAAACTCATCAAATGATGTGTAAACATTTTCAAACACTGCAACTGACTGACAGATGCCCTTTATTACCTTAAATATTTAATGATTTTCCAGTGTTTGAGATAAGTCATGATAATGGGCATACCCTGGACGTGTATGGGACACAGACCCACGACCTTGTGATTGCTAGAGAGGCTGTAGCAGTCATATATTCATATCCACTACACAACCAAGCTTACGACCAATAACAAGTGGTGGTTCAGGGGGGTGTTTCACAAAGCCGTTCTTAAAGTTAAGAAGGACTTAAGTGCGACTGGTGATCAGTTCTTCCATGCTATATTTATTAGAATCTCAATAATTCAGCACAAGAACTGATCACCAGTCGCACTTAAGTCCTTCTTAACTTTAAGAACGGCTTTGTGAAACACCCCCCTGATCCCTTTATAGCAGAGCTGCTAGTACTGGCCAGTACTGTGACCTAATTCCTTTGCTGTCCATTTGAAAACCACAAATAGCATCCGGCAGCGAATATATCACAGTGAAGCATTATGCTCACAGGTAACACTGACAATGAATTCCAGTCAAGATTCTTTGAACCAATTAGGTGTGCATACAACTTGTACTCAACATACATTGTATATAGGCCCTAGGCTAGAGATCAATCAGTGCAGCATTGTACGTAAAGCTTGATAATCCATGAGAGCAAAGACAAGCGATTTCATGCAGTGTTCGATGTGTCAAAATCACAGGGAGAGGAGGGCTTTTGCCTTTTAGTGGCATTACCAGTAATCACTTGTCAAACAGTGTTCAATACAGTAAGAGCAGCTCGTCAGCTGCTCAGTGCGCATGGTGGTTCATGGGATATCACCTTGGCACATGCCGACATGGGGAATGAGGTTACAGTATCAATAATATAGGGCCGTCAAGTGCATGATTGCCAATTTACCACCAAACCAGACACCACAAACAGTCAAATGTGATGGTTGTTTTATGAAAGCAAAGACCGTAAAATTCAAATAAAGGGCCCTGGTCTTACATACTCAAGTCAGATGTGCATACTTTACTGCAGCCCGACCAGACGCCGAGCAAAGCACGGTCTGTCATGACACTTGTGATGAGTACAGTGACAGGGCTGTGTAAAGTGTGTATACTCTATGGTGTCCAACACATCAACCGTGTCCATGGAAACCGACCACACACACACATTACGGCATTGCGCATACAGAACGAAAATGTATGCATGGGCTAAGCGCAATGGTGTTCAATTTTTCACTGGGCTACGCTACTGAGTGAAATGGGTCAAAAACAAGTAGAAAATACCTAAATTTAGCAAAATCGAATTAGACCTACTTCTCTAGTGTAAGTCTACCTTTGCTGACTCGTTAAATGTAGAGTATTGATGACTTGATGTGACTCTGTCAAGAGGAACCTGGGAGAGCTACACTGAATTGACGGCCAGCGCATGCGCACACATCACATGCGCACAAATTTCAAATCCATTGACTGGATAAGATGTCTGTGTGCGCATGCGCTGGCCATCAATTCAGTGTAGCTCTCCCAGGTTCCTCTCGACCGAGTCACATAAAGTCATCAATTCGAACAGAAAGGGACTAGATCTAGAGTGTTCTAGATCTAGACTTCTATTGGCAGACCCAAACGCTGCACGAACCCTGGCCCTGCTGTCAATACTTCAACTTCACTGGTAAGTCTTCAAATTGAAGAAATTTTTCGATTATAAGTTGATATTTGTCTGCGATACTACCCTGTCATCTGGTCATGATCCTGAATGCTAGTACAGTAGGCCTACTACTACGTTACTAGTGGTCCGCAGCCCCATTACGCTATGCGTATAGGGGCTGCTGGTCGCAGTTAGCCTGGACCTGGAGTCTCGTGCATGTCTACGTCTGTCATGTGGAAGAGTCCACCAAGTTTGCGAGTAGGGTCTAATTAATTAGACCACTTTACTCTCAGGTCAGGTCAGGAGGTTCTGCACAGTCAGTAGACTATCTACAGGAAGAAGAAGATCTTACAATACACTACTCACTTGCACTAGTTCGCATGGTTAGTGGTGCACCAGCAACCTATCTCTTCCATCCATCACGTATTCAGGGTGCGCGCATATACGTACGTCGCCATATTGATTATGACGTAATCGAACTTGACAACATGAACAATTCGTCGCTGATGAGCTCTGCATTTTTAATTACCCCTGTATTGAATGGCCACTGGAAAAATAAAAACAGAATGAGGGTGGAAAGTATAGGTCTCCTCACTTCATGCATATTCATATGTTCAAAACACTACATTCGTAGTTGCAAGATCTTAATAAAATTTCCATATAAGTGTACATTTTCGTAACCCTAATTTTATGCATGAAATATGACTTTGTGCAAATTATTTATAGCCTATCAATAACATGTCAATAATAATTTTTTGACAATTTTTTGTATCTATTCCTTTTAAATTTGAATGAAAGAGGTCATGTCTACCTGTTTCATGCAGTCGGCTTCCATCCTACAGTTTTATGCTCATTGACCCATCCTCCCGATTTAGGGGTATAATAAGGTTTCGTGAACCCTGTAGGCTACTGAAATATGACCTGTTGCGTTGCCAGCGTCAGATTTTTATTATATTGAGGTGATATATTTATGATCTCGTGTCAAGTTATTGTTTCTGTTATAACGATCAAGTAGACTGCCCTTGGTATTGCATTTTTTCTCTTTAGCGGAAAAAATATTACATTCTTTCCTGACAAAATAGCCGCAGAATTTTATTTCTATCGGTGTGGCACTCGCACTTCCCCCTTGTGCGTAGGCGCAGCGATTTGGTCCCACGTCGTCCATTGTTCGATGCGTGAACGTGCATTTTGGGAGTTGGCGCATGCCTGTGGCCGCTGCATTATGTCGTGCTATTTTGCTGGTTTATAGGCTAGTTTGCATGCAGAATGCATGTTTTACTGCATGGTTCATTGGTCAATAAGTTTTTTATTATTAAAAATAGACCAGAAAGGACTATGTTCCTATGTGTAGCCAGCTAGAGTGCTAACAATCGCTACATTAGTCAGACAGCAGTCTGCCGTTGTTATAGGTCTAGACTTAATTTAAATCAGATCATCAGTAATAAAATAGTCGGCCTACATATCAAACCTATGGTTTTAATTCGTGCATTTACACATTGGCTTTGCAATATCTTGTAATGAGTGTAGCCTGTATATAAACTAGTAATAGTATTTATTTTAATAATAATATATCTACTAGACCCTAACAACACTGATAGATCTACGTGTAGGTTGCTACGGGCAATTTGCAACACATGTCTAATAATATACTTGCCATACATGGTGCATATCAGGTGCCAAAAATAAAATTTAAAAAAAAAAGTACCTGGTACATAATTTCTATATCAAATATACATGATACGTTGCGTGATATATGTGTCTAAAGTGACAGTGCATGCGGCGGTTGTTTACTTTGTATCTTTGTTGATGAATTTGACAAAATGCACAATAATAATGTGACGTGACCTGAAAAAGCACTGGTATTAGCTAAAACTGCTATAGTGATGTATTGACTTTCCATCCAGTGCATGCTCATCAAAGATACTTATTTAAACAGTGTTGCACAGAGAGATGTAATTTCCCGGTTCTTTGTTGAAAGTACAGATTTTCGCGCTGCAAAACCATGCAGTTAATGCAATGAAAGTTGGTCAAGTTTTTTGTTTCTTTTTATTCAGCGACCAAAGTAATGAAAGGTGATGGTGTTCACTATATTATATAGCGGTAGGAAAATAGTGGGGTACCCAGTGTTGAACAAAAGTTGCTTCTAGCAAGCTACTACCACACAAACAATCACAGTCAATGGGTTCAAATAGGTTCAATGTAGCATAGTCAACTGTTCATAAGTTGTTGAGATACTACTACCACACACAAACAATCACGGAATCAATTGGTTCAAATGACATATTCATGATATTTGTAGCATAGCCAACTGTAAAAAGTTGTTGAGATACTACTACCACACAAACAATCACAGAATCAATGGGTTCAAATGACATATTCATGATATTTGTAGCATAGTCAACTGTTCATTCGTTGTTGAGATACTTCTGCCACACAATCACAGAATCAATGGGATCAAATGACATGACATCTGTAGCATACTCAACTGTTCATAGTTGTTGAGTTATGTACGTACAATATAATGTGCAGCAACAAACAAATAATTTGAATTAGGTATACTCGTATGCCAGATGAAATTATATTGCACTGTATCTATTGATAAACAAATTAACCAAATGACAGCTACCAGTATTTTCTGTTTTCCTGTAAATTTTCTGCAGTCTCAATTTGATAGTGATGGTAGTGGTACCTACATATCACTTGTATTGTGATGACAATAATAACAGCATGGCAATAATGAAGTTATGATTTCAAAGTAGATTTCACTTGCATACAGAGTTGTGCAGTCTTGTATAGTGTCATGTGCAATCCAGTCTTTTTTAATTTAAGGAAGTTTGATTGATTGTAAGCTTGTGACGGCAGTAGCACAATATAGGAAGTAGTGTAACAAATATTGACACACTCCTTTGATCCATCCTCCCTCTGCCTGCCTGCGCCCAGCCCGGCCCGGCCGCGCCCAGCCCCGCTCCGCTACCCCGCGGGCCCGCATGATATCTGCACAACCCGTGTCGGGCGTGTGAAGCAGAGCCCGCGCGGTGACCATCTATTTGATTTGCCGTAAGCGTGAATCGATAGCCCTGAGCAGGAACACAAGGTCAAATGCAAGGGGCATAAATGATTAACAAAAAAACTGTAGGATGAACAGAAACCACAGATAATTGTCAGAAATGTCCTAAATGATGTCAAAAAGACGATCACATTTCACAAAAAATTGCAACTTAAGATATGAAAAAGTCAAGAAAATGTGTTGAAATCTGATGCTAATTACGATCCTGTCTGTGTGTCCCATGGGACCGACTCATGCATGATAGCGACACATGGTTAAAATATCGAGCATTGTGAAGTGAATGTTCACCTAGGAACGTTCTGATTTTTGTGAGAGATCGTGTATGTGTTGCTCCTCTGGACTTTAGTTTTAATATGTTTGATAACCACTCTGAACTTTTTTAATGACGTCAGATATTGAGTCATCATCTTCCGTTAGTGAGTAGTTTCGAACGGAGACCGAATCAAAGTATTTTTAATGTAAATGCTGAAGTGAGCCCTCTCTCGACGGATTGCACAATGGCCGCGCTCTACGTACGGCGATGAAGCGCCTATGACGACCCCACATACGTGCCATCATGATTGCCCCATCATCATCATCATCATCACGGATACACACAGGTCACAGCAACAGAATGATAATCACTTCATGTTAACAGAGCTACCAAGTCTCATGCATTCTGCATGAGACTCAAGCAATGATTTAGGGGCCATCTCATGATCTCACGCATTCATGGCACCCATTTTTCTCACGCATCGGGCGAAGTCTGCAACTTGGGCCTAAAATGAGCATAGCTCAAAAGATTAAAGGACAAGTTCACCTTCATAAACATAAGGATTGAGAGAATGTAGCAATACTAGTAGAACACATCATTGAAAGTTTGAGGAAAATCAGACAATCCGTTCAAAAGTTATGAATTTTTGAAGTTTTTGTGCAGTACCCGCTGGATGAGAAGACTACTGCAGTGTATGAATAACTTAGATGTCACATGCGTACAACAATATAAGGAAAATATAAAGAGAATTTCACAAAATTCCATCTTTTGAAAAAAGTACACATTCCCCTGACTCGTTACCGATAAATGTTATGGGTAATATTATTCCCCCTGCCTTTAGAAAGAGGCAAGTCAATTGCTCTTTTATTATGCGAAAAAGTGAAAATATGTTGAATTTTCTTTTATATTTTCTTTATGCACTTGTCAATTGAAGTCCCGGCCCATGGGTACCCGGGGATGGCCGGGACTTGCAACCAAGTTGGACGGGGATTTCAGCATTTTTTTCGCCCGGGTGGGTCGGGAATAGACCGGGCTTTGTAGGGGGAAATTCACTTAATTTGCCCCGGTGGGCCGGGGATGTACCGGGGTGTTGTCGGGGGAAATTCAGTTATTTTGCCCCGGTGGGTCGGGAATGGACCGGGGTTTGTCGGGCGAGATTCACTTATTTTGCCCCGGTGGGTGGGGAATAAACCGGGGTTTGTCGGGGGAAATTCGCTCCAACCAAATGGCAGGCATTTGGGGCGGGAATTTTGGCCGGGATTGAGCCAGATTTTGCTTGAGAGTTGATTATGACTTGTACCATTTCCAGTACGGTAATGTGACCATAAATTATTTCGCTTGACTAGCAATTCCCCGCTATTGAGGACTCCGTAACGTTGCCCAAAAGTTGCGTAAACGCATGAATCACGTAAAGAGCCTAGCGCGAAACATGCGCGATTTGCGCATTTCATGAATTTTTCTGACGTGGAACCTTCGATCGTGTTGTCCGCGGATGTGCGCCGGATCGGCGCTTTACGCGATTCCACGCGGGCGGGCTCGGTCACACTGCCCAAAAGTTGCATAATCGCATAAATCACGTACCGGTAACTAAGAAATTTGGTTTTGTGTGCTTGTCCGTCGAGAATTTTACCATTTTCGCTGATTTACGCAATGAAAAATCACCGATGAATTGCGCAAGAATTACGGAAAGATCACGCAAAAATATAGCGCCAAAATCATACGTGAGTTGTTAGTGATACATTAGTGATTCTTCGATCAGTATTTCGTGAGTATTTACCGTGTTCTGTTAGAGATACATAGGCCTAGGCCTACGCCAATTTTTTTTTCAGTGATTTTCAGTGATACGTAGGTGTTTCAAGCGCGAAACATGCGTCATTATTTATAGTTTGCTTTTTTATCAGTGGAGAGTCGTTGGTGAACGCGATAGCGGCAACATTTTTGCGAACAATCGCTGATATTCCACGCATATTTCGCGCATTGTTCGCGTAAGAACCACGCAAACTACGCAAAAATTACGTAAAACAGCGCAATACTGCGTAAAATTTTTACGCGAAGCCGAGTTTTGAGCTCCTCAAAACATGGAACAGCGTAAAGTGCCGATCCGGCGCACATCGGCTGACAACTACGAAGGTTCAAAATTGTAGACAAACTCATGAAATGCGCAAATCGCGCATCGTATCGCGTAAAATAAGGCTCGAATTTCTTACGTGATTCATGCGTTTACGTGACTTTTGGGCAGTGTGACAGGTCCTCAAAAGCCAGGTTTTTGAGCAGCTCAAAACTCGGCTTCGCGTAAAAGTTTACACACTTCTAGGCAGTATTGCGCTGTTTTAGTTTTTACGTAATTTTTGCGTAGTTTGCGTTGTTCTTACGCGAACAACGCGCGAAATATGTGTGGAATATCAGTGATCGTTTGCGAAAATGTTGCCGCTATCACGTTTATGTGCGATTCATACGCAGTTAATCGTGATAAAGCGCAGATTATGCGTGATTTTCCGTGGACCTCTGTCGTCAGGCGTCGCGCACAATCACGAATTCGCCCTATTTGGGGCCTTTGCGTGCCTATGCGCTGATTAGTGATTTTTGAGTGATATTTCCGTAGTTCTTGCGCAATTCATCGGTGATTTTCATCGCGTAAATCAGCGAAAACTCTCACCGGACAAGCACGCGCAAAACCAAATTTCTTGCGTGATTCACGCAAACTTACGCGACTTTTGGGCAGTGTGACCGGGCCTTGAGGGTCGGGACTTGGCCGGGGATTTCTGCACAAATATTGCCCGGACTGTCGGGGAATTGGCCGGGGATTTCAACTTCAATTTTGCCCGGCCTGCCGGGGACTTAGCGGGGGATTTCCGTGAAAATTTTGCCCGACCTGTCGGAGACTTGGCCGGGACTTGGCCGGGTAGTGTAACATGCAAAATTGCAAGTGGGATGCAAGTCCCGGCCATCCCCGGGTACCCATGGGCCGGGACTACAATTGACAAGTGCATTATACTGTTGTACGCATATGACTCACAAGCTGTAGTAGTCTCCTCATCCAGCGGTTCCAACACAAAAATTTAAAAAATTCATAACTTTTGCATCGATTGTCCAATTTTCCTCAAACTTTCACTGATGTGTACTACTAATATTGTTGCATTTTCTCAATCCTTATGTTTATGAAGGTGAACTTGTCCTTTAAAGTGATCATGGTGATAGTAGCAATTGAAGGTATATTTCCCTTTTGTCTTTCAAAATAAGTAAAAAATAATCACTTAAGTATGCACCTGATCGCACCATTAACTTTAACTAGTATAGTAAGGGTACTAGGTCTCGCGCAGGGACGTAATGATCGCGCATAGCGTAACTGCGTATAGCAAGCATTAATACGCGTAAGACTAAGCGCAAAATTTGCCGATACGCCCATGGAATAAACATACCTGACAACCGCTAAAAATGAGAAGGAAGCAGGTAAGAAATTTAGATTTCAAACAAATTTTTCACTAAATTTCGAATTTTTTTGGAACAAATTTTTCACTAAATGTCTAATTTTTTACGTTATAATTTACCTACCTTAGCTTAAAATCTTTTTTAAGGATGTTGTAGCAAAGACGTGTCGTCTCGCTTGTCTCGTTCGTATGATCGTAGCCGATAGAATTCGTATTTTGTTCGATCGATCGTTTATAATATTCTACGAAAGCCGAAGCACGTTCAGCCGCAGAGAGGGGCAGACACTTTCACGCATGAAACTACATAGGGCAGCTGCGCGATCTTTACATACCCCGAGAAGGTGAACGCATAAAAAAAAGTCCGACATACAAACGGCGACAGCGCACTACTCCGTCATCGTATCGTCAGGAGATTCTGGGAGGTGATTTTTCTGCATTTTCGTGATATTCATTGAGAAATTCAGGTACGATTATGGAATAACTTCTATTATAAGAGCATTTCAAATTTTCGTGCGCGATATCTAGACCCCTCAACCATACTAGTGTTAAGAGCTAAAAGTTGAAAAAGCTCCCTACGGTGGGAGGCCACAGGGGGAAAAACCTCTCCCACACCCTCGCTCGGGCGCACATTCGCATGCCGAGATGCCGGGTCATGAAAATCTCACTCAATTTTTTTTTTTTTAAACTTGGCATCCCTGTGTTAATCATGACGCTAAGCTGAGGTCGGGTGCAGATGCGATCCACTTACCCCTAACAACTCAATCTCATCTCACTCTGAGTCTCAGATACAAAACAGAGTAACTAAGAATGGAAAAAGCTCCCTACCGTGGGAGGACACAGCACGGGGGTAAAAACCCCTCCCACACCCTCGCTCGAGCGCACATTCGCATGCCGAGATGCCGAGTCATGAAAATCTCACTCATAAATTTTTTTTGAACTTGGCATCCCTGCGATATAACTACACGCAGCCGCTGTCGCACAGTGTCTGGTCAGGCTGCGCAGCACAGTGTCTGGTCAGGCTACCCTGCGATACAACCCCAATTGTATAAAATTTAAATAAGGAAAGGAGGGGATCCGTGAAGCCAGACGCAGTCTCCACGGAACATTTCCCCGACGACCAGAGAGAATTTTTTTTTAGACCGATCTTTCGGTCAATCAAATTCAATATAAAATTTATGCCAAGATTCAAAGAACACATAGACTCTAACAAGATAGTCTAGTCTACATAAACATGGCTTGGTCTTGTCTAAAACTAAGTTCTATCTAATTTGAATCGGTCTGTAACAAGTGGGTAGGCCTATCAAGAACAGGTGACACATTGACATGCGATCGCGACTGCTCGAGCCTTTATTAATTGAAAGATGTTACTCCTTGACAATATGCACCACTACTCACCAAGACGTTAGATGGGATCTTCTGTTGTATCGTGGTATGGAAAGAGTTGCGACATTTGCACACACAATCGGACCTCCTTGTGCAATCTCGGGCACAGTACGTGAAAGTGAACTTGTACAGTCGCGCGAACGCCCGTACGGTACCGTGGCCCGTCGTGTGAAGGCGCTAGGCTGTGAAAGTTCGGACCCACGTTGATAACGCATAAAGTACGACGCAACGTGCTTCCATATTAGTGAAGGTATCGATAAACCAAAGATACTAGTAAGCGTCTTTGCGAAACTTACTGTTTCGCCAAACTTAACTAGTCTGAATTCTGAACTGTTTTTCGTCGTAAGATAAAGTAGGCCTAAGCACTCCCTCGGGGTATGAAAGTACAATACTACAAACATACAATATATGAATACAAAAATGTACAGTAATAAAAAAAAAAAAAAAACCAGATATGAACAAACATGTTTACAATATAACATCAAGGGTGTTACCACCGTTCCCAACCCCATTTTTTATTTATTTTTACCTCGGAAATTGCAGTATATTACCATGGAGGTAGATACCTCCATGATATTACAGCTACCGGTTTTGCTTCATATGAATGACGCAATTAAAAACCGGTATTGCTCAGCCCCCCCCCCCCCCCTCTACAGAGGTGGGGGGGGGGGGGCTGAGCAATTGAACAGTGAGCCCTGAAAGTTGTACCAGGAGGATGCAACAAAATCGCTTGTGCCGAAAGGGTGGGTTGGGTGGTGGCGCGTCGCGTTAATGGGAACACCACCCTTCGTCCAAAGCCCCCCCGGTTTTGCCGAAAGGGTGCGTTGGGAGCGTTGGGTCGCGTCGCGTTGACTGGAACCCCACCCTTCGTCCAAAGCTCCCCCGGTTTTGCCGAAAGGGTGCGTTGGTACTTTTTCTCATGTAATATTAAAAGACGAGTTTTGAATTTATATTTAACCTTCAAACAACCATTTCAAAGAGGCTATCGTCCGGATCGGTTTACACTCTATTACCACTTGGTCTACAGCCAGCTGGTCTAATAGACTGTTTAATATCAGTTGGTCTAATAACCAGTTGCTCTAGTCATCATTTCGTCCAATTACTGTTTGGTCTAATTGTTATTTGGTTTAATTACTATTTGGTCTACAGTCAATTCGTCTAATAATACCCATTTGGTCTATTTTTGGTCTAACACCAATTTGTATCATCAAATACCGATTTGTTATGATTGCGGTCAGTATTCTCTCACTTTTCCAAATCCTCAGTTCCTCACTTTTGTCAAAGAAACTAAAAGGGAATTGTTCAGGGATCATCCTCAAAATGCGGACACCAAATACTTTCGCTTTTGCCTGATGGCAGGGATCATCTTCAGTGGTATAAAAGTTTTTCCTGCAACAGATTACATAGAAGTGTTATTGTTTTGTAAAGGGACTACGTATAGAAAAAGGAGGGGGATCCAGAAACGGCCAAAAAAAAACAAAACAAAACAACAGAGATATTACATCTTTGAGATATAAAGGAAATCGAAGAAATAGATTTACTGTAGTTTGGAGCATTCTGTGATAACTGGTTTTTATTTTTGCGTAAAAGGATAGCTGTCAATAAAGGCAATGTCTGTATATTCAGGTCTGAAAGTAGATCAAAGCTAATATTGATTTGCATTTAAATTCACATGTCAGCAATGAAATTAATAGAGTCATGGAGTGTGTGTTACTTGGTCGAATAATTTTAGTGTCATAACAGGAGAATTTCAAGGGTTGAATGTGTGAAATAATTACAATCGAATGCTAACAATTAGATTGCAATTTCGATAACTGAGTGTAATTGAAATCAACATTGTTTGTTACGAGATTCATTGAGTTGTGTAAGTTTCATGTTGAATGAGGCAAATCATTAAGTATAGGCCTTCTGATCTGTGGAGAATCAGGTATTTAGGTCGATATCAGCAATTTGCAGATGTGTCACAAATTGCATTGTTTTTAGGAATTCCTATATAAATTAAGGGATATGGTGTTTGATAAATTCAATTTGATTGTGATTGATATGATCATTGAAAATCAGTGCATAATCGATACTAAAAAAAGATAAAGAGACACACTTTCTCCCCACATCCATCGTGACTGGACATGTCATCTTTCTCCTCTACAGAGCCCACTGGATTGTGAATTCATCTACCGGATCATATTCGCTGTTGATGATTTGTACACTTCTGGACAACATCTCTAGCACTGGTTTCTGTCTTCTTGATCAGGTATTTTGAATAAACTATCAACATACAGCCACGAATGATACCAAAAATATCACTTTTAGGCATATCAAGAGGTGTTAGTATTTCAAAAGTTTGTTAAATACACGTATAATTTCAGCCAGTTTAACTGCATTCATTTAATCGCCAATTATCATTGCATTGAATACGTGATTGAGTTCCGAGTTACAAGCTGTACGGATTGCTGTATACACCTAGTGCGAGCTTGTCTGAATGATCTCACTGATTCATTGATATTGACTTTACATAGAATTCAACGGTAAATTGAATAATAGAATTACCATCAAAACAGTTCAGTGAGAATGATCTCACCGATTCATTTATATTGATTTCATATTGAATTTACCGGTATATTGAATTATAGAATTACCTTAAGTGAATACTGATAATTAATCAAAACAGTTATGGTGTGAGATACCAGTACATCATAATGTGTGTTTGCATAAAAATCTAGGTCTACATAGTTTGTTTTTTACTCAAATTGACAAAGCAGATTTATACATAAGTCTTAATGTTTCATTAGAAACTACATCACTGATTTATTTAGCAGGTACATCATTCTATATTGGATTTGCTTAGCATTGCATATCTTTTCAGTGAATGATACTTGCTGCACGATTAAACTAAGTATTGACCTACAGAGGGAACAGGGGTATCATGGAGGGAATTAAGTCGCGTTGGTCTCTGTGGAGGAAAAGAAAGCGGAAGGTAAAAGAACATATCGATATTATATCAGAACAATCATGTGGCAGTACACGCAGGCCTACTCGTGCAAAATTAACGGCTTCTACTTGTAGTGACAGTTACAGTGGTGATTCTAAGTCTGAAGATCAGCCAATCGGTTACAGTGGTGAATCTGAGTCTGAGGATCACCCAGTGTCGTTGCAGTCTGCAACAAGCCCCTGTGAAGAATCAGATGGCAATTATCACTTCTCTCATACAGAGTCATTACAAGAATCTAGAGATGGTAGTAGTGGCGGTGCAGGTGTAGGAGATGTTTCAGCGTCTGCTCAGTTATCAGATCAAACTTATGTGGATGGTTTTTCTGATGGGTACTACTCCCCTTCGTCTGAAGAAGATACAATCAGTGACAGTGACACAGATGAACAGCTTACCTCTGATCTTGCTGCCTGGGCAGCAAATTCCCAAATCCCACACTCTAAACTTAAAGGGCTCCTCTCTGTTTTGCGCCATTACCATCCCTGTTTACCCAAAGATCCCAGGACCCTCCTTCAGACTAGCACTGCTTACAACATAGTAGATTGTGGTGGTGGAAAATACTATCATTTTGGTCTTGCTTACTGTATTAACAATCTGGTACAATTTCAAGGAGCAGACAGAGGCAGATTTCAGAGAGACATTCAGAGGATACTGATTCAGGTCAACATCGATGGATTGCCACTCTATAAAAGTTCAAAGACACAGTTTTGGCCAATACTTGGTAGAGTTGTTTCTCCATTAGAAAGTGAACCATTTGTCATTGGATTGTACTGTGGAGAGAGCAAGCCTACTGATATCAACCAATATCTGGCACAATTTGTGTTTGAAATGAAAGAGCTTGAGTCAACAGGTGTTCGTATAGATACCTTGAACAAGATGGTTCCTATCTCAGTGGCATGTTTTATTTGTGATGCACCAGCCCGTGCATTTGTAAAACAGACAAAACCCCACAATGCCTACTTTGGATGTGACAAGTGCATTCAGAAAGGTGTCTGGGCAGGAAAGGTCACATTTCCTGAAGTTGATTCTGAACTCCGCAAGGATTCAGATTTCGAGGAAATGGTACATGAAGAACACCACTGTAATCAAACACCCCTTTCTCAATTATCAATTGGATTAGTGTCACAGTTTCCCCTAGACCCAATGCACCTTGTATATTTGGGTGTTGTGAAACGTCTGCTTTGGAGCTGGATCAAGGGTCCCATTGGAAATGGGTGTCGTATCAGTTCAAATATCTGTCGCCAAATTTCAGCATCCCTGACTTCATGTCACCCATATGTTCCCCAGGAATTTCCAAGAAAATGCAGATCTCTCAATGAATTTGAAAGATGGAAAGCCACTGAATTCCGCCAGTTTATCATCTACAGTGGAGCTGTGGTTTTGAAAGGAAAATTGCCAGAATCATTTTACCAACATTTCCTTCTTTTGGCTGTTTCTATCTTCTGCTTGTCCAGTCCAATGTTCTTGTCAACCCATTGTAACTATGCAGACGAGTTACTCAGACTGTTCGTGAAAAATTGGGCAGATTTGTATGGAGTGGACATGTTGGTTTACAATGTACATGGGCTTGTACATTTGGCTGACGATGCAAAATTGTACGGGCCTCTTGATTCATACTCTGCTTTTCCATTTGAAAATTTTCTTGGAAGGTTAAAGAAGATTGTTCGAAAGCCCAATAGATGCCTACCACAGGTTATACGAAGGCTTTCAGAAATGAAAATCAGGGGTGAAACAAGAGTGAATGAAGACATTTCTCTTGGTGCAAAGCATACAGATGGTCCAGTCCTAATACCTTACAGAAGGTTCTCTCAGCATCGGAGTATGCAGACGAAAGGTTTTTATCTTTCTACAAGTGATGGTGATAATTGTGTCCAGACTGGTTCTCACTATGGCTTAATCAGGAATATCATCCAGGACCCACAGGATATGACAGTGTTCTTGATGCTTGAACAATTTGAGGTGATTGAGAATTTCTTCCAGCATCCTCTGAAGTCTTCTGATCTTGGAATTGTGAAAGCTAGTAGACTGTGTGACAATCTTAGAGCTTTGAAGTTGTCTGAAATAGTGTGCAAACTGTATAGGATGCCATACAAAGAGTCATTTGTATTGGTACCTCTTGTTCATCAGCTCTGCTAATTAAATAATAGTATGCATGTGATGTTAACTTATTGAGAAATGCAAGTACAGTTGTACAAATGTAATGGATCTATGCTCAGTTAGACATGGGATCACACTCCGTTACTCAGATGCTCAGTTACGGGTTACGCCATTTCCTGACCCACTTTATCTGACACACTCTTTCTGACACACTTTTTTTGCCATTCACTTTGTACACGGGGCAGTTTTCATGAGAGGGCCTCTGTTATTGGCTACTGTGCTAATGAATATTCAAGACTATGGTATGGCTTGTCGAACGTCGCGCTCAAGGCCGGCCAATAAGAGGCGGCCAGGAGCTGGTGAGCTGGAGGCGCGCGGCAATTTATAACCTCATCCACATGTAGGCCTTGCTACTACGTGCGCTTCCAGTACCCTTTTTTCTTTTTCTTTTTTCAGCTGCTTAACCCATCCACGTACGGGCCTCTGTGTAATCTGTAATTTCGTGCCTGCCTGGTAAGTTGGCAGTGAACTTGGGCGCGTTCTTCCCTACGGCGCGATCTACACGCGAAGGGTATTCATACGTCATTGAAAATACTGCCTGTATCATTCCCACTAGACAGAAGGGATGATGCATGTACACTTGTGGGAATGTGCACTTAGTTGACTCAGTACAGCACTATTCATGTGAATTTTATGAAAAGAAATAATAAACTGTGAAGGAATTATGAAAAGAATATGTTTCTGTGTACTTTATTCATAAATCCTCTTCATTTCAACCCATCTGTAATCACATCGTACCCACTTATAAATCGACGTGTCCATAACATCCTGGAGCCGCCTCCCCCCCCCCCCCCCCCAACCCCGATAGCTCTGGAACATTCCATTCAATGACGGGGGTTTTATTTTGCAATGTTATCAAGTAACTCTCATGTAAGCAAATTCTTGCCATAGCTAATCTATTTTAGAATTAAATCGTAATCTATCTATGCTTAGATAACCTAATTCAAATCGACAGAGACATAGAAAAATATTTGTTTTACAATCGTGATACGTTCAACTACTCATCTGTGCTGAAATCCGCATGTCTGCTCCACACATGTTATCGCTATCGCTCAAACTTCGATCGCGGTGCCGGTGGCTTGTGTGTGTTTACAACATGCGTGCATATGGAGGAAGCATGGGGCTGAAAAAACAGCACCACGTGGTGAGGTAAAAAACAAATCGGACGTAAGAAGTCGTACATTCAAGAGCTAAACAGACAAATAGCGAAATCAAAGTCCACTGAAAAGGTCTTGACACTGTAATGTATGTTCCAAATTCATGTCTGGCTTAGTTTCGAGAGAATTTTCTACACTTGTGAAGGTTTTCTTTGCAAGAGATCAGGAGTGAGATCGGTGAAGTAGCTAAACGTGTACTCTATGTGACTGTTGCATGCATGCAAGCACGTGGCTGGGAGAGTGCGGCAAGAACGCTAGGAATGCACCACCAGCAGGTACGGTGGGCTGCAAATTCTTGGGGCAAAATTGGACTTCAGTGTTCAGCCCGTCTAGTATTTATATATTCATAATAATTCTAATTCTTCATGAAATCACGATAAAAATACTTCATATATTCATAATACATTTTAGAAGCGTAATATGAAATATTTTGACTTTTTTTTTGCAATCCAAAGAAAAAAATATTTTGAATAAAAAATAAATAATAAATAATAGTGCTTGACTCAAGTCTAAACTTCGTGCGTCTTCTTCATCAATGAAAAATATTCATCAATGAATGATACACGCCAAAAAAAAATCAAAATAACAACAACATCTTGCAGTTACCCCGCAGTTGCCCATGGATACGACGCATAAATAATCAGCTGTTTGCTGAGTCATTCCTACCCTACTGCCTCTGTTCAAATTGAGAGCGATTGTGATTTTATCGGTGGCATTTATAGTTTCATGACCTAATCCGATAAAACTAGACAAATTTAAACATCAAACGTTGTGACAGTTTTTCTCAGAATTCCCTATCAATATCACTTGTTGCCACGATAGTTTTCAGATTTCACTAGCTTCATTATCGAAGCTGTTCTGAGCTGTTGGACATTTGAAAGAACTGCTTTGTAAGAAATCACCTTTTATCTATTATTCATTTTCACACACAAGAATTTTGATGACTTACATAATCTTTTAAAACTATTCTAATGTCATTATATTTCATGATGGTATGTGTTCTGTCTTTACATGGCAAGATGGGATTTTTTTTCTTCCATCCAGGATCAAAGAAGGAAGTGACAGGAAGGAAACCAACACGATAGGGAGGAAATGAAAAGGATGCTACGGATAGAATGAAACACCTGCTCAGCGGGCTCTTTTTTATTGATTTTAACAATGGTGAATGCAGTACATCAGAATTTAAGTACAGTTCTAAATAATTTATTATTTGAAAAATGAGCAAAGAAAATAGGATATCATCAAGTTCTAAATGAAAAGTAAATTAGCATCGCCATTTAGATCTAATATCTACTAAAGAATAGCCCTGATGCAACCTTATTGTCAAGCTTTTGGTTGAGTTTCTTTAGAGAAACGAATTTTTGGAGCACTAACCCAAGTGAACAACCAAAAGGTTTTAAAAAAAAAATGATGAAATGCAGGTCTCTAGACCACTCCTGTGCATGAGCGAGCAACAGCTCCCGTGGACAGTGTCACTCTCGTCCTTGGCCTAGGCTAGGCTACTCGTGTCGTTCTCGCCATCATCAACGTCATGGTCACACGAAATAAATTGCATCATCAAAAGGGTTCGTATATCATCACCAGAATCATTATGATCATCATCACTATCATCTCAACCACAGCAAAACCCTGAATATCATTCCCACCATAGTCTAGTCACTCCCAGCTCACAAAAACACATCAGCAAACGTACAGACATCGCAGACTTTGTAGCTAACTACGTTAGACTTTAGAGCAATGTTAGTTGTACACAAAATGAAACGGAGGTGGAAAACTAGTAATGAATACACGGAGATCATCAACGATGGCATTTTACCGTAGAAAAAATACACTGAACATCTTGCACCGCAACAACAAAAAAAAAAAAAAAAAAAATGAGGTAAAAAACTACGTTGAGGAAAACTAGGGTGAAAACCCGCTGCTTGGAAGACGAACGATGAAGACACTGTACGGTAAAAATGCACACGGAAACAAACGAGTGGGTATAAAGTATGAATGTTCTCGCACACACGTAGATAATCTACATCGTGTTCAATCAAAAAACTCAACAAACACTCGAACAAAAACTCACCTCTAAATTGCTGCAAACGAGGTAATCACTTCAAAAAATGGGGGAAAAACACTTGTGGCAATACGATTGTACTCTAAGAATAACAGAGATATGATGATACGAAAGCAAAAGAGAGAAAAAGAGAGAGAAATGGACAGGAAACCTGCAGAAGTTATGCCGCACTCACTGGCACTAAAACGCAATTCGACACACACACGCTCGCTCACAGGTAATGAGATATCGTCATGGACCCCCTTGAGGAGATCGATATCACGATACCACGCGTAAGTCAATAGCTAAAAGCCAATCACAGACACAGAATCAGACCGAGTGACTCATTATGAAAAAAAAAATCGTAAGGCTGTTGAATATTCATTAGCACAGAAGCCAATAACAGAGGCCGTCTCATGAAAACTGCCCCGTGTACAAAATGAATGGCAAAAAAGTGTGTCAGAAAGAGTGTGTCAGATGAAGTGGGTCAGGAAATGGCGTAACCCCTCAGTTACACGACATCACCAGGCATTGGCGTGACACCATGTTGTGTCTTTATGACACCTGAAGCGATAATGACTTTCAAAAAAAATATCAAAAATGTAAAACAAACAAACAAACAAACATTGTATGCTAACACCTCTTCAATATATATGCCACTATCCTGTTTTTAGATGGCATCTTTGAGGTATGTTGTGGTTGAGTTCGAAAAAGAAGCTGGGAGTCATGAAACCAGTGTGGAAGTAGTCCCAGAAACTTGGAAGGACACTGAAGGACATCAATGTTACCTCTACCCGGCCCACTACTCGGATAACAGAATTTTAAAAGCCGCTAAGAAAGGGGAGCCCCCAACAGACCAGTGGACATCCTACCCTGTACGCAGAGAATGGCTTACAACTGGTTAGTTATGCATGCACTCATTTCAATATCTATCATCTAGCAGGAAGCCAATTGCACTGTGCATTGAATATCAATGCAGGCAAGTGCGTGAAGCTTGAATCTAACAAAGTAAGTTAATAATAATTAATTTCCATACTTGGCAAGCGGAAAATAGTTATGGAGGGCCCTCAAGAAATCATTGTGAGCAAAGGTTCAGCTTTTATCATTTCTACCACTTTTTGATTGTTCAATGATCAAGCACAACAATCGTGGCTTTTACTGTTGCTATTTTGATGATGAAAGTATTTTCGTTTTCTCATCATTTATCTTGTTTTAGCATTGTAAATTGCAATACTGGTACCGGAGATACAAAGCAATTTAGAGTGGTTAATATATTATTAAATACTGATATTGAATTAATAATATCCCAACAAAAATTAATTTAAGATGTATTTAGGAATCAATATTTAATATCGATCTTGCCATAAATGCATGCTTAATGATGTTACTGTTACGTATTTTCATGTACATTTATCGTTTAATTTTTGCAGATTCATGGGAGAAAGCAAACCGTCGATGCAACAAAATCGCTGTAACTTCCAACCCAAGTGATAGTGAAGGTGAAGAAGATGTTCCCAAGAAGAGGCGAAGGAGGTAGGTTCACAGTTCAACAATTTGAATCCCAATTAAATTTATAATGCATTAAATAAGCTGACACACGTTAAGTATATCCAGAAAGCAAACATTACGTTGTCATTGGTTTAAATCAAGTTCTTTCGATATCAATTTGCATACTTAGGATTCAGGTTATGACTATAAATGTAAAAGCTTTTGTACATTTTTTTTTTACTTTTTGATTTCTTTCTTGCTCCTCTCTTTCCTCTATGAAGAAGATTTTTGTTTTTTGCCTGGTTGAAATTTCAGAAATTCCAGCAGAAATTAAATGTACATTCCCCCTTATTCCAGACTCCCAGCTAGATATGAAGAAGAGGACTCAGACCAGCACCAACAGTCTGAGATACAACGTGTAGATCAGTCAGATGAAAGCTCGCCAGATGTACAGCCTGTACGCCGTTTTCAAAACTTGCCAGCGCCACCAGCCAGCAGCAATTTCAAGGGTAAGCTGTGGTACAAACATTTGCTACTTCTCCTATTGTCTCAATTTTTTTTAGACTAGATTTAAGGGCCAAAGGAATATATTCATATAACCTACAAACGGGATTCTACATAATGTATTACTCCCCTTGTCCTCCCAAGAAAGAGGGATGGGGTAGAAATGAGAAATTTAAAAGAAAAAATACATGAGGTGAGGCAAAAAAAATATTGTAAATTATTTTCATGTATAAATGAATGTTATTCTGCGTGAAGGAGAGCACCTTTGGGTTAAATACCATTGATTTATGTTATTCTTTGCTTTTTCATTTTTTAGGAAAGACCTTGTTCAGCAAGAAAGCCTCTACACCACCAGGAGCGTCTACAGCAACTACACCAAAGGGAATTTTCCCGAGTAAGTCAGGTTGATGCACAATCAAGGAGTGTTAATTCCAAGAACTCCATTTCCTTCTGCATAGAGTGTGGCTGTCATCAGTTTTCCCCATAAGAGAGTAATAATGTTTTTCCTCATGTGATAAATCTTAAAATTCTTTCTGTAATCGTTCCTTATGTGTGCTTTGCATGGGTTGGGTACCTGTGCTGACCCTTAACGTGATTCAGTCGACAGAGAGAACACATAAGAGAGAACACATAATATAATCCATTTTATTCCGTATGATTTTCCTGTAAATACACGAGTGATATTGATTTGGTATTATGTACAAATCATTTCCAGGAGGAATGCAACAGAAGCAGCTTACACCACCAATTAGAGCTGAGGCAGAGACTGCTTCTCAGGATCACAGAGCAAGTAAGTTTTGGATGTGTCATTATTGTGGTTTAGCACATCGTGGAAAGAAGGTGATGCTTCTCCTTAATACTTTACTTTTAGAATTTTCAGCTCAGACAAATGTAAACTGCCATTTCAAATAAAAAATCAACATTCTTCAGTTCAATTTAAGGTCATACCCATTACTCAATATTGTCATCCACTGTTCAACAAATTGTAACCATACGTAAATACTAATATACAATGTATGTACAAAAATCACTAGAAACGAATAATCTTTACAAATATGTGGCTACCTCAGTCAAGTATAATTCAAATCTTATCCTAAATGCTGGCTTGAATCTGACTTCTGCTTGCAAAGAGAAACAAAATATATTGTCTGTCAAATGAGTACACTACAGTAAGCATTTTGATAAGTTAAAATTATTTTTGACAAGTGTATCACAAAATTTTACATCTTAAGTTACATGTTATTTTTTTGTTGGTTCGTAACGCCATCTCTCTAAAATATATTTATATCTACATGTATATATATATATATATATATATATATATATATTTTTTTTTTTTTTTGGGGGGGGGGAGGGGGAAATCATCCTGTCCTCCATTAGAATTTTGAACATGACTTGAATAGAGTTGTTTGGCGCTTATCTAGATTATGGAATTGCAGTTTATTTACATTTGCATATACTAGTACAGTGTATATGCTTATTTATGTTCACATTTAAGAAAATCTTGTATTTTTGACAATACATGTATTATTTGTAAAGTTTTTATTTCCTAACATATTTTCAGATGAGAGGATGTTCATCCTCCTTGAAAAGGTCATTGAGAGACTGGATCGGCAACAGCAGCTGCTCATGCAGATTGCAGAGCGACAACAGGTTCCATTGCCCGTAGACACTGACGATGGTGAGGATGCACCCGCTCTGCCGCCATTACCTTGCGAAAGCAAGGAGGCTCTGAATGAGCTCAACACTCTATTGGATAGATCTCATACTGCCAGACAGAAATTGGTAAGCAAATACTTGAAAGCTGTATATGTTCCTATCTGTATACTGATTTTTTAAATCAAATCCATTAGATATAATTTACATGCTATTAAGTAATTTTGAATATGACAACATGTGCTGTGAATTAAGAATTCAATAACATAAAACCGAGACTAACGGTATCGATTGAATTAGGGTCCTACAGATAACAACTCAATAATTTGTGGTGTTGATATCTATATATAAAAGCTGTATGTATATTCACATGTACGGTATTGTGCTGATCAGTTCGCATATTTAGGGATGTGATCTTTTTCACCTCTGTTTTAGGCACGCATCATAAGCCTCGTCGGTGGAACTGGCCACGGAGTGTGCTTCAACTCTTTGAAAAGAATTGTTGGCCATGAGGTCAGCAAGACATTTAACTTCAGAGGAACAAAAGGCAAACATTCCTTCGCGGAATTAAAAAATCTCCATGCCGTACTCATCAGTAAGTCCAATATATTCTTTTGACAGAGGGTTTGATTTCATAATCATTTTGCAATTGACATGTCCAACAATATGTTTTCTCTTTGTTTCAGCAGCTATAGATTAAGGACCTAGTGCTGAAACCTTATCGTCAGAAAGAGAGAAATAGATAATTGTTTTAAGAGCTGACCATTATAATGCATGTATAAAAGAAATCCAGCATGATTGGTTTTGAAATCCGACAAGACCGTTTTTATCCCCTAACCACATCATCGCGCCAGATGCAATGTTTTATTTTGTTCATTTTTTGGCATCTTGTTTAACCATTTATCAATTGTAATCCATTAAATATTTTATTGTGCATGTATATTAAGAAAGCTGAGCAAGGGTGCTGTCCGTGAGAAATTGACAGATTGACAGAAATTGACATGCTTCCACTAATAGCTCTTGCTTTGATAGGCCATTTCCAACTTATCCTATATGGGACTTTTTTATTCTTCCTTAGTGAGGCCAAATGCCATTTAAGGTAATTGATAACTACACATTCAATTTTTATACTCCTGGTTTTCATTTCGAGAAAGGCTTGAGATAGACTTTTCCCTCATGAGACACACTCATGAGAAACTTCAATGGATTTTACTTCTCTTACGTCTAATACATATAGGTACTGTATATATGAGCAACATTGGCCATTCTGATATCTATGTCAATCCTTTCATGTGATAGTTTCACGAAAAAGACCCCAGAGTGTAATGTTCTGTACCCTAACAATACGTCATGTCTTTCTTCTTTTCTACATTATTGTAGAGGGAATACGCGCCAACAAAGGCATGAGAGACACCTCAGAGAGAGAGATCGCACTCTGGGCTGGTCGGTGGTTCACCAATGCGCGAGATCGCAGAGGAGAAAGGCATGTTAGGAAGCAGGTTGCAAGGACCATTCAAGAGGCCCCTGCCGCAAGCATCATTCAAGAGGCCCCAGCCGCAAGCATCATTCAAGAGGCCCCTGCCGCAAGGACCACTCAAGAGGCACCTGCCGCAAATGAAGAAAGTGATTGAGTATCTCATAACTTTGTTGTTCCAGACTGTGGTGGTGATGGTATTACTTGTTTTCAGTGATATTAGAAGACCTGAATATAAGAACGACCCAAGTCCAATTTTTGGCCAAATTCAGTTTGACATGGGAAATTGTAGCTTATGTATGGACTCATCTTGTGTGTCTAATGATCACAGTTGTGCTTATTGTATGCTTAATCAACTCACTATATCATGCCCATTTTTAAATTCGATGTTGTGTTTCCAGCTCATTTACGTATTTAGGTATTCAACGGCTCAACTGTGCTTGTGGATTGTCAATGGATGTTTTCTTTTCAACAGTTTTTTTTAATTACAACTGTATTATTATTCTACACTTGTACACATCTTGCCATGAAGGGAAAACACATAAATTGCCATTTCAGTTCCCTTATTATTCATGATTTGTCATTTGAACAGTTAAGAAGGGCAATATGTGTGTGCTTTGACCATTAGTACCATTATTCAAGAGTTAAATTCAATTCATTTTGATACAAATACTTGCATACCAGCTGACATTATAAGGAAAACTGACACTGTAGCTTTTGTAGATATAAATCAAGTCAAGTCAAGTTCTTTTACTTGGCATAAAACATGCAAAGATACATCGCAAAATAAGACATTACAAAGATCATGACACTTGTACAAAAGAATTAAAATTATGCAAGTGTAAGGAATCAGAAGAAAGGCCAAGGCCTAAAAGCTGAGGCCCTGATGCTGACTAAATGCGGACTTTTTAGCAAATAGCAATCAAGCATATTTAGTATTTTCACTTTTTTTTCCAAAATGCATATGTATAATGTGTGCAGTGTATTCAACGTAATAGTATTAGGTTGACTGAGCAAATTTGTATGAAATTAAAAAGGACAACCTTGCATGAGATGTATTTTGCTGCCGTTAAGCAAGAAAAGCAAATCACATATACCGTACATATATCCACAGACACATGAAACTAAGAATTATTTTTCTTGTGAGATATTATAAGACAGAATTATCTTCTATTTCGATCTACACATGTATTATGTAGGAATGTAAGAAGCAGCACAATGATATGATATGTATGTCATCTGAACAGTTAATGCTGCAGGTATTTGGCAATGTATACAGTATGCCCTAGTGCATGTGCTGAAGGATCTTAGCCAACAGAAAGTGTGTGAGACAATTTTTAGTGCGCTCATAGAGCAAAAAGAGGTGTGCTTATCGTATATATTTGCCATATGCATTTTGAAACCATTGTGTGTGACATTTCTGCAATGCACTTTTTTATTACTTACATACCCATGTACTCTGTTGTATTGTAAATATGTTTGCCGGTTTATTTAGCTACTAGTGACCAATTAAACGTTTGTAAAAAAGCGTTTTGCTACATAAATTACTCTACATGTGTACTTCCAATTGGGTTTGAGTCTCGTGTGCACCTATGTTCCCTAGTCTAAATAACATTTATTTTTACCTGGATCAGAAACATCGTAGTACATGTAATGTAGTATTTTGTCCTCATGACGCACCCCTATTTGTACCATCAAGACAGCATGTATTCCTGAAGATGTGTTGACAGGTGGTATAACTGGGTTAATGTGGAAGTTAGTTTTCTGGAGTGGAAGGAGAAATTTTCTTCCATGTAAATGTTTGCAAAGGGATTCAAAACATGTTACAAGCAGAATACATGTTACAGACAAACTAGACGAATATTTTGAAATGTCAGAACTACATAAATGTTTAATTCTTTGTGTGCCAGATATAATCTCAACATTTTAATATGTTTGCAACCATTTACATTGGGGTTATTTATGTTTCCTCTCCAGAAAAAAAGAATTTCCATGACCTAATTATATCCCGTGTGTAAAACCAGTATCTTCCAGACTACATGTTTGCCCTGATGATACCAATATGGGCCCCATATGGTGTATATGGGAGAAATATGGGAATGGGTCGGCAGAACCCATATAAGACCCACACAAAACCCATTTGGCCCATATGGGCCCCAGACGGGCTGTAGACCTACCGTGAAAAACATACATGGGCCCTATATGGGCACCAGATGGGGCGTATTCCAACAGTTCAAAACATACATGGGCCCCATATGGGTCAAATGGGCCATATAATACCATATGGGTCCCATATGGTTCATATGGGGAAAATATGGGTCTGATATGGCAAAGGCCATATTGAGCCCAGACACAACCCATTTGGCCCATATGGGCCCCACACGGTTTGTATGGTGCAAAAGGTATATGGCTCCCAGATGGGCAAGATGGGGCCCATATGGACCCATCTGGTACCCATATGGGAAGCATATATGGGGCCCATGTTCTTGCCCAGATGAGCCCTTATGAATCCCATATGGGCCCCGGATAATTTTGCTAACTGGGTGGTCTTTTATGAGTTGGTCTAATTCCATTTCGTCTAATCATCAAATGGTCTAAAATAAAACCAAATTTGTCCAATATAAATTTGGTGTACACATCATTAATTTTGGTCCATTGCCCAGTTGGTCTAGCCTCTGTCATCATTTAGTCTACACCCATTTAGTCTAATAATCATTGATCTTATTGTCATTTGGTCTAATAGCCAGCCTCCTGGTCTAATC
The DNA here is from genome assembly GCF_964275005.1 of Diadema setosum. Classification (NCBI taxonomy): domain Eukaryota; kingdom Metazoa; phylum Echinodermata; class Echinoidea; order Diadematoida; family Diadematidae; genus Diadema; species Diadema setosum. Next base: position 484,084 of record NC_092688.1, read on the forward strand.
AGGTACCATTTGGTCCAATCATCGTTTCGTCTATATGACCAACTGGGCTATTTTTTTTGGGGGGGTGGGGGTGGGGACCCTTTTTCATTGATATGTACACCAAATTTATATTGGACAAATTTGGTTTTATTTTAGACCATTTGATGATTAGACGAAATGGAATTAGACCAACTCATAATAGACCAAAAATAGACCAAATGGCTATTATTAGACGAATTGACTGTAGACCAAATAGTAATTAAACCAAATAACAATTAGACCAAACAGTAATTGGACGAAATGATGACTAGAGCAACTGGTTATTAGACCAACTGATATTAAACAGTCTATTAGACCAACTGGCTGTAGACCAAGTGGTAATAGAGTGTAAACCGATCCGGACGATAGCCTCTTTGAAATGGTTGTTTGAAGGTTAAATATAAATTCAAAACTCGTCTTTTAATATTACATGAGAAAAAGTACCAACGCACCCTTTCGGCAAAACCGGGGGAGCTTTGGACGAAGGGTGGGGTTCCAGTCAAGGCGACGCGACCCAACGCTCCCAACGCACCCTTTCGGCAAAACCGGGGGGGCTTTGGACGAAGGGTGGTGTTCCCATTAACGCGACGCGCCACCACCCAACCCACCCTTTCGGCACAAGCCCAACAAAATGAAGGTAATCAAACATATCAAAGTATATTTAATCAATGCACACACTAATAATAATAATGTAATGATAATTATAATAACAATAATGATAAACATGGGGTGGGGGACACTGACATGCGAAGGAGAGAAAATTGTATACTCATTGTATGTAGATAAGCAGGCATAGGCATATAAAAAGCACCACTAGGCCTAAAACAAAACCAAGTGTTAGTGCCTATATGTGTAGGTGGGAAAAGGTTGAATTGTATAAAAGAGACTCGGACTAGAGGAAGGAAACAATTAAATTGAGAATAAAAGGGTCTGCAATTGGGATAATATAAGCCACACCCACAAACATACTTATAGTAAACTCTAGACGTTTGTGACAAAAACTACCCTATACTTAGTAAACGATTTAAAGACTAGAACTTAGACTATGTTTGCAGGTCATCTTTAAACAGCAACAACATCATTGAGGGGAGCTGTATAAGCTGTTATTTTCGTGATGTTTAATTTTCGCGAATTTTGCGAATCAAAGTTGGAGCAACTTTGTGTTTCGATGCGCTTGGGCGACTTTAAAGAGTGCATTTAGGCCTCCGTTATTGTTAGCGTCGGTGTCAATCACGAGAGGGAACAGTGGTGCAGAGACTCCAACTCTCCCGTTTTCGACGGGAGATCTCCCGCCGAAAATCCATTTTTGCAAAATCTCCCGTTCTCCCGCTTGAGATTTAATTTCTCCCGCCCTGGCTCTTTGTCTCCCGTTGGAAAGGATTTCTCACTTATTTCTATCGTATGTTGAAAAAAAATAAGCCTTAGATAGCACCAGAGAGCATCTAGAACCCTGGGAATTTCGCGCTTCGCACACATCAACTTGGAATCTCCCGTTTGCTAGGGGTTTCAGGCGGGAGAATCTCCAGATCAGAAGTTGCTTTGGGTTGGAGTCTCTGGTGGTGTCAATTCGCGAAGACTCATCTCGTAAAATGTGGGCCTATGTTATATAGGCCTAGGCCTATGATAGCCTATGACCTCTATTTTTTTTAACGAAAATATTTCTACGCGAAAATACCAATGTAAACAGAGTACTATCAATATTATTGTACTGGTATAAAGAGAGTGTTCGGCTTATGAGTTTTGAAGCCTGTGATTGGTCAAAACCACAGAGGTCTACACAGAGAGTGTGGAGAATTCTTTGGTCAAAACAGGTCCTGCACTGTTCGGAGAGCTATATCGTTACTAAAGTTCCCTCATACGCAGTGCCTATAATTGTTCACTAGCCATATTACTCATATTACGTAGGCCTATTGGCTTGCTTTCATTACTATACGTCTGAGCGTACAGGCTACAGTAATCCTACGATGAGTAACAACAACTGATCAGGGTAACAATATGGCGTCCGAATTAGCAGCTGTCCACATCCCTTTGCTCCACACTCTCTTTGTACAAATGCATGTCAGAACCTTGCTCTGCACTGTTTGGAATGATTAAGATCTATTAAAATTTCTAATAGGTACACTTGTGATTATTTCATGATAAAAATGAGTCATTTCATACGAAAATGTTTCAATTGAAATCAATTGAAATATATATTCAAATAATATAATGGCGAAGGCTCGTCTGCTAAGTCTGCGCATGATCAACATAAGAAAGGGGGATTACCCAACCGTGGAAGTGTTGATGGTCGTACGTCGTGGGTGTGCCTTCCTCCTACAGATTACTAGTAACAACCACAGAAGTAAGAGTTCTGTGGTAACAACACAACCGTAACAGCTGGCAGGCAGTACCGTACAACCGTATGAAGACATTCTGGCTCCACATTCCGATCACCAGAAGCTGATCAAGGCAAGGGTGTTTTTATGGGGAGTATTCAGGAGGAACCCAACCAAGTACCATTACCAGTGCACTGGACAGTGAAGGTCAGTATTAACACTAACAGTAATAACACACAGCCCTGTCGCTGTACACAAGCAAGTACCACAAGTGTCGCATCGCGACAGGCCGTGGCCCGTGCTTCGTTCGCACGGCGTCTGGTCGGTCGGGCATGCAGGTCAGCTAACAGCTAACACTACAGCTAGCTAGCTGAGCTGAGTAGGCCTGTTGAGTACTGTAATACCATATACGTCACAAACGACATCGTACTGCTGTTTTTGCCGCAGCAGTTGTATTGAATGCCGCTTTAAGAAGACTGACAACAGGGCCTGGCTGATGGTTCACACAAAATTATTTCGTTGTTCGTTCAGTCACTTTGAAATTATGCCAGGATATGGTGGCTGTGCTGTGTGTGCCTTCAATATTAAATTACTTAATATTCTATTTTCAACAATCAAGAATGACACTATTGTCACTAATAATAGTTTTGAGACTTTTTCATACATAGGCATTTATAAGCAAAATACAATAGGAACAACATATTTTTTGGGGGTAAATTTTGATAACATTCAGATTCTCAATTTGAGGTTGATTCTGAAAATAGATGAAATTGAAAAGAGAAACTAAACCATGATTTTAATTCATTTGATCTTAACTTTAAAGTTCAACCAACTTAGATAGACGGTCCACATGCTCGCTGATGATGCCATTACAGTGCACTCCCTATAATGAACATGGCTATAAAATAATGAAATTCCGGCTGCAATGAAACAAAAATCCAGGACGCAAAATTATCAGCTCTGTGTTTTGTTATTGTGTATTTGTTTGGTTCTACCGAAATTTCGGTATAAAGAAAGAAACTGAAGGTCCCGAGGACTTCAATATAAGGGGAGTCAACTGTTCAGTGTATCTAGTTTATGATCTACTCAGATGTTGCATTAAGATACTACAAGATCTTGCCATATATGCGATGGCAACATAACAACGTGGCGAATGTTTGGGGGGGGGGGGGGGGGGCTTTCAGTATGTCTGTAACAAGTTGAGGGAAATAATGTGGAGTTCTCTTTCTTAACATCATTGTACCAATCTGCACTGATGTCACAAACTGTAAATTGTAGTCATCTCATCCAGCGATGGCAGCTCTGAAAATTTAAAAGAATCATGGCTTATTTTGAATGGATTGTCCAATTTTCCTCAAACTTTCACTAATGTGTTCTACTAACTATTGTTGTATATGGGCCATTCTCCGATAAAGCGTGCAAAACTGCGATTTTCGTGTCGCCAGCATGTTTATACAGTTTAAATCGATATTTTGTCCCTCAGAAATCTATTTTTTTGCTTAAATTCATCTGAGAGGTCGGACCTGTAAAATGAATACCAATAAAGCTATTGGGACGTCCGCGATAATATTAGAAATACGATCCGAAGTTTGATGTAACCCTAAAAACCCCATGTCGCCAGGACAGGAAGTGTTCATATAACAAGTTGTTACTTGTTAACATATCATTCAGATTGAATCTTTTGTACCTCATTACATTGCCCCTCGAGTGCCTGAATGAAAAATAATAGTACATAACAATATGATGTTTTGATATTTTTCTAAGAGATAATTTATATCATGTCGCCAAATCGCAGTCAGATACGTTACCCTTTTTTCAGACTCTTGAGAGAAGATCAAAGAAATGCCGCATGGCAGTGTAATTTCATGTGTTAAACAAAATCAACCTAACGCATACATGGAACCATGATTTATTCATTGAATCTCTTGTTACAAAATAAATATACTGATCCGAAGCCGCGGAAGCCTCATGTTACGATAAGCTGACATCAGATACGTTACTTAAACTTTGATTCATTTAGAAAAAAGTATGCTGTAAATAAAAACAAAGCTCAGATACTTTTGAATACTTAAGGCAATGATTAATCACACAACAAAATTTTTTTGAGAAAATGAATATTTTAGTAAATAATAGTATGAGAACGGTAACGGCACGTCAGATACGTTGCCATCAAAAGTGTCAGATACGTTACCAACAAAATAAAAGGTTATCCGCGCCGCGCTTTTGCGCGCGGATTTAACCGGTTTTACAACGGGCTCTCTTGTTATGACTTGCTAAAAGGATAGTTCTAAGAGGAATTAGGAGTTTATTTGAAGAAAATCGGTTTTGAAGTGGCCGATATGTCCAATATAAAGTAAAAGAATAAGTTTCAAACAAAATGTGGTGCTGATGGCTCATCTCCTTTTATTTGTACATCGTTCTTGTACTTTATTTTGGACATCTCAATCACTTCGGGGCCGTTTTCATGAAGTAAATACTTAATTCTTCATAGAGTTATATGTTGTAAAGTATTTCGTGTAAGTGGATTTCGATTATCTTGCAAAAGGTTAAAACCTATACTCATCTAAACCAGAAATGTACTATCACTTATTGTGGCATTTACAAAAATTGCCGTCAGACATGTTACAAATTCATTTTCTTTCTGCTTTGTTGTGTTTGTGTGTGTGCCTGAGTGCGTGTTATGTTCCACAATAACATAGAAAGACTTTAGAGGCTGAGTTTTGGTACCCACCTTTTTTTTTCAACCTCACGGCAAACGCAAAAACATGAACGGTCTACCTTTCATTATTACCTTTCATTATAATGTTGCATCTTATTTACATAAAATGGGGTTAGTATTATGGTTAAAGTCAAGATCACTCCCTTCGTTGCAGGTTTATGTTCTGAAAATATCGATAGGATTTGATGTCTAACAATTTCTAACGTTTTGCATCAGGTTTTTGAATCATATGTTTGAGTGATCGGGGTTTGATATAAATTGGTAGTTTATTATGTCAATAAACATAAATACTTTGTCAGATACGTTACCATCGCTTATTGGTTCTTCAGACCTAATTTATTACAGACAGGAAAAAAGGAATTTGAATTTATATTTATCACTTGCTTATATCTTTTCCAATTTCATTCTTACCGTCTTACGTGTATCATAATAACAAAATTTCGGAACTATATCAGAAAAGAAGCATAGTGGAATTGTGCCTGCTTGACTCGTATTTTACGTAAATCTCAAAGTTTTATGGAAGAATGATGTAATCTTCTATCGATGATGAGAACATTTTTTTACGTTTAGAAGTGCGGTGTTTTAACGAAAATAATCATATTGTGATGTTCTTACAAATTAAAATGAATATATTGGCATGATTGGTGTTGGGTTTAAAATTGTATACAAACGGAACGTCTGATGCGTCAGATACGTTACCACACACCGTTCTTCTTTCGATCCGAAATGTATTTAATCTGACAGAGATGTTACCTGGCATTTACTACTTATGAGAGGTATAATACTTGTTCATAAAGTTGCATGTACATAATCAATGAGATTATTGTTGTAATTCAAATGCAGGTAAAAAGTTAGATTAGGGAAACATATTTCAAGCCAAAATATGTACATGTTCTTGATTTTTATTTAGCCTTCATTTTATAGATTACGATCATTCTTATTACAGATTAGATCAAAGCTGACTCCAAAATGTTTCCACGACGCTTGTAGATGTTTAAGCTTGTAATTTTACATTATCATTGCCATTTTAAAGCAAGAAATAGGCAAACAATCAACAGTTTTGTGATGCTACCTCTGGTAACGTATCTGATATTTGGTTTTGATAATAGTGATTATGCAAAAAAAAAGGACTCTACGTTTGGAAATGTTTCTAGGAAAAGTATGGGCTCTCAAAAATCACCCATTGATTGTTTTGTATTCCTAAGGGATTGAAGTTTCTGAAATGGTGAAAAATAAATGAAATCTCTGATGTTGATTTTTTGTCATTTCTACAACGGTAATTGCACGCTTTATCGGAGAATGGCCCATATACTCAATCCACACACTGGATGAACCTGTCCTTTGACACCAATTTCAGAATAAATACCAATACAGATGAGCTTCTACTCCAATGATATTTTTACTGTTTCTAAAACACTATGGCTCCATTTTCTTTTTTGTCTTCAGTATGAATCCATGTACTTTCTCAAGTACTGTAACAACTAGCCCGACCAGACGCTGTGCGAAGCACGATTTATACAGTGACTGGGCTGTGTATAGTTATGTAGTAAACAACATGAAAACTCTGTAAACTAATGGGTTTTTGTCTTCATTTTCCCTCAGTCATGACTCGCAAAGAGAAGATCAAAGAGATTGACAAGGAGCTGGAAAAGACTCTAGAATTATGTCTTTCAGCTGGACTAGACAGAAATGAAATCAAAGCCTGTGCGGAACCACTACTTACCATGCAGGCCAAGTGGAAGCGTCAAGAGCAGTTCAAGTTTTGGCTTCTTGTCTCCATAGTAGTGTCAGTCTGTGCAGTCATGTATCAGTGTCAGGCAACGTCAGAATTCATTTCGGCCATAGCTAAACTTGGAATGGTGAAGCTGGTATGTTTTTTTGTTTGTCTGTTTTTTGTCTTGTTTCCTTTTTTTTTCAAATCGAAATATTATTAAGTTGAAATCCTGCATTATAAAATCCTTCCATATTTTCTATCCCATCCTGACTGGCATATAGCATCATTGTCTATCTTCTCTCAAATTCGTTTCCCCTTTCCTGATCTTGTATATCATATGAACTTGCAACCAGTCTATCATTGATACGAGGAGAAAAATAAAACCCTTATTCTCACCAGTAGTCCTAAAAAAAGAAAATCACACTCTACATTTCATGCAGACAGCAGAACATTTTCAGTAAATGACTACATTTTGTTAGCACTTTGAGACTTTTATAGAGCGTACTTGTGATTATAAACTAATGTTATACCTCTGAATAGATAGGAGTAAATGGATGGATAAATGGCCAGGCAGATGTGTACAGCATGTGACAATTTGCATGAAATTATTTGTCTTACAATTTTTCTCTGATATTATTCATACAATCAATCCAAGTTCCTCACATATTTCCTAAAGAAACATAATTCTATCTGGAAGCTGTTTACATTTGTCTGTTTTGCATACAAGTATAAGGCTAATCTATATACAGTATACACTTGGTGTATCTATGAAATACAAGTACATTGTATTAGAATGCTGAAGGCAAATACTGTACATGTATTTAGAATTTTGAGCTTTGAACAGAGCTAGATATTTTGTAAATATGTTATCCCTCATTTTACAGTATCTACATCTGCTATTAGATCATGAATTGAAGTAGCTAATGTAGCAGATTACCATACTAATTAGTGAAACCAACAATCATCACACTACGTGGCTCCAGGTGGATAGTGTTTGACATCCTAGAACTTTATCTACCACTGACTGTTTCAATAGAAATAGATAAACTCAAACCTTAGATACCATATGTCCCCCCCCCCCCCAAAAAAAAAAAAAAAAAAAAATACAATGGGACCCTCCAATGATATCTTTAAAAATATTGAATCAATCTAAATATAAATTCAAGGTATGAAACTATAACTCATTGCCCACATCTTACAGAAAACCCCATTCGATTTGCTTCAGTGGTCAAAGACAAATGAGGAATTTTGTAGAGGATGTTGGGGAATCTCTTCCCTCCAAGTTCTGTCTAATGTATTCACACATTAGATCATCAAAGTGCTAAACTTGGAAGAATGAAACTCATGACATGCTTTACAACAATCCACATTTCTCTTTGACCACTTAACCAAATCAAATGGGGATTTCTGCAAAATAGAGCTAAAATGTTTAATTTTAAGACCTTGAAGTAGCATTTATAGACAATTTAATCATATTGGGTGTTATAAATGCAAAAATCTGATTGTAATTTTTTTGTGTGTGGACATTTGCAGTATGTTCCAAAAAAATTGCAATCAGATTTTCAAATTGATAACACCCACTATGATTGACCTGTCTAAGTGCTACTTCAGGGTCTTGAAATATAACATCTTAGCTCTATTTTGCGGAAAACCCCATTCAATTTGGTTAAGCTGTCACAAAGAAATGTGAATTGTTGTAAAGCATGCCATGAGCCTGATTCTTCCAAGTTCAGCACTTAGATGATCTTGTGTGCGAATACAATTGACAGAACTTGGAGGGAAGAGATTCCCGACATCCTCCACAAAATTCCTCATTTGTCTTTGACCACTGAAGCAAATCGCATGGGGTTTTCTGTAAGATGTAGGCAATGAGTTATAGTTTCATACCCTGAATTCGTATTTAGTTTGATTCAATATTTTTAAAGATATTGCGGAGGGTCCCGTTGTAATTTTTTTTGGACATACTGTATATCTGTCTTTATTAAGGTACTGCCATACTGGGATTGGACAGGACTCCACCAGCAGGAATGCATCTTTTATAATCCATATGAAGCTGGCAATGAAATCACTGCAGAAGACTGTGAAGTAAGAAAATGTAAACCTGCTAAATGTCTCAGAAGTAAAACAACTTTAACAAGTGTAATAAATGAACCAAGTGTATCAAGATTTGTTTTAAAGTGTCAACAAGAAATGCAGTCTGTATTGTGTGTTTTAATGCATTCCCATGTCTTTTACGCAGGAGTCAATTATTCTTTTCCTGTCCCTCATTTATATTTGTATTTATGAAGACTAAAATGGAGATTGTCGATCATTACCAGAGCTGTGGGGTCTCCCTGATTCTACAAGATGCTCCCAAAAAACTTTGATGTTTCTGTCTTTTGCATTAAGAGAATATGAAGAATCCCAGAGTCTTTTACTATATGTGAAAAAAAAACAAGTACGTGTACCTTTCCGATTGATCTGTGAACTGTGGAGGTATCCCTGCATTTTGTGTTACTGCAGAATTTGGTAAACCCTCCAGATTGGACCTTGGTTTTACCTGAAAGTTGTATCATATTCCTGTGTCATTCAGTAGTTTATGACCTCCAAAGTACTTCATGCAGATATTGGAGAGCCCGTAGTAGCAACTTTGCCATAACCAGCATTAGTACATTGTATCTTTATTTTTTCTGTAGTAACCACAATTGTTATTAGAGTGATTTAATGAAATTTCCAGTCAAAACTTCAAAACTTCAAAACTACCAGTACATTAACTGTAAGAAATGTAAAGTACTTCATTATATCCCATCGTTAATGTAAGTGGTTTCCAGGCATCTCTCTGTAAGGCATACAATGTAGTAGATAAGGATAAGTGAGTCTGCTGCTATTATATCAAGATAATGCCACATGGACATTGCATGTTAAAGGTCAATTAAAGGTGACGCATCAACTGATTTCTGTTAGAAACTGCCATATCCTATTGTAACCAAGTATCTCCTCTTGAAAATAGTTTATAAGTGAAAAGGATCATACTTATCATGTATTCATGTTGTATAAGGCAGCAGATGAAAAATCATAAATGAAGAATGACCTTTCCATCCACACTAACCTACCTCAGTCTTATTCTGACAGCCCCTGAAAGGATTAGAAGTGATCAGCAGAATTCACTCAGTGGACCAAGATGTCATGGCAGAGGACTTCCTTTACTCAGCAGTCCCCATCATCATCACTGATGCCACACAAGACTGGAAGGCTGTCAAGGACCAGGATTTTAACTTCCAGTTCCTTAAAGATGTAGGCTTGAGAATCTCTACACAGGATTGGTTTCACATTAAAGTAACCTGTAGAGTATCTGCTTCTATAACAAGCTGAGATCATGATTCATTTTCATAGGCAGGAACCTCTTTTCAGACAAATGTCATTTGTATCCAAATGCAACATTTTTGATAAGACTCTATGTCTGATGTATATTAACTTTTACAACAAGACAGATATTGTCGAGCAAATTGTTAACCGATCTCATATACTTCAGAGCACAATCCAGGCCCGTAGCCAGGATTTTTCAAGGGGGGGTGCGGTCACTAAAAAAACGGACCTTCGGTACCAATACCAATGATGACACACACACACACACACACACACACACGCTATTATATATATATTTTTTTTTTCTTCTTCTTCTTTGGACGACCGAACTACAAAAGTTGTATAAGAATTTGCGCGCGAAGCGCGCCGCAAGTTGTGAATTTTGACTGTTTTAATGACGTTTTAAAGTCTCGAGGAAATTTGTATTTTTGTCTGTTGCATGCAATCGCGTTACGGTATTTCATCTAGGAAATAGTAAAAACTCATTTTGCCAGGAAGTTGCAAAGTTTAATTGTGTTCGAGACTCTGCGCGCGTAGCGCGCCGCAAAATTGAGAATAGTGATTTTCCTGGTGTTTTAACTTTTATTTTTTCTATTGTATACCCGCGTTAGCAGGCCTGAAGCCTGATATGCGAGTTTGTCAAAAACGAAAATAAATAAGAAAATTTTTAAAACAAAATGAATTGTAAATGTGAACCATTTATATTTTGCCTCCTTGTGGTAGGATATTTCCAGCATTTCCGAACTTTCAAATAATCATTTTAGATTAATAATATTAAAGGTAGTAGATCCGATTCGCAAACATCTCCAATATCAGTCAAATGTCATATTAACCATCATGCTAAGAAGGTTTTCTTTGTGAAATTTGGAGGTCAGTGAAATTCAAAAATTAAACATCCGTTAGCCATTGGAAGAAGTTGAGTGCAAATTCAGACCTCAGGCTTAGTGCTCAGATGTTTTCCTATTTGATTTGATCTGTCTTACTGTGCACACTAAGATACATACTGGAATGGTTATTTCTTATCTATTAAATTATAGTAGGTTATTTGGTTACTAGCTGTCTCTGGGCATTTTCGAATTGGGCTGCAAACAGTGGCGTATCTAGGGAAAACGGCGCCCGGGGCAAGCACGAAAATTGCGCCCCTAATTTCTGAAAAAAAGTGTTCAACCCCTACCCCATCCCGGTAGGGACTTTAAACAAAGTCCGCATGATGCTTTTTCAAGCACTTAAAAGGGATCTTTTTGAGGGTGATTTAAATGTAATGAATTTTGATAGATTTTGGCGAGCGAGCGCAGCGAGCGAGCCGAAAATTTTTGTATTTCAGCTTACAAAACATGGAATTTTTGTCATTTTTTGCTTACCAAATCTTACAATTCTAATCAAGATATAGTGACAGCCTTATAGATATCGATTTATACCAAAAGAACTGAGGACTTAAAAAAGTACTCTAAATTAGTGCGCGCGAGTGTGCTGAAATTTGTAAATGTCCTCGTCATCATCACGTATTGTTCTTATATTTTTTTTTATATGAATTTTGGCGAGCGAGCGCAGCGAGCGAGCCGAAAATTTTTGTATTTCAGCTTACAAAACATGGAATTCTTGTCATTTTTTGCTTATTAAATCTCACAATTATAGTGACGACCTTATAGATAACGATTTATACCAACAAACTGAGGACTTGAAAAAATACTCTAAATTAGTACGAGCGAGTGAGCCGAAATTTGTATATTTCTGCGTCATCATTACGTTTTTTTTTTCTTATCTTTTTTTGATTTTTTTCTTGCGCCCCCCTTCCCCGTATGTTCGAAACCGTTGGCGTCCTCTTTTGATCCAATCGGCGATCGCTTCAGAACGAATGAAATTGCAGTCACTGCTCCGTGTAACATTTTTCCTGCTAAATATAAAATGACATGAGTGAACACAATAGACATTATCATTTTGTCCGCGTCATCGTCACGTTTTGTTCTTATCTTCTTCTCTTTTTTTTAAACAAATTTTGGCGAGCGAGCGCAGCGAGCGAGCAGAAAATTTTTGTATTTCAGCTTACAAATCATGAAACTCTTGTCATTTTTTGCTTATTAAATCTTACAATTCTAATCAAAATATAGTGACGGCCTTATAGATAACGATTTATACCAACAAACTGAGGACTTGAAAAAATACTCTAAATTAGTACGAGCGAGTGAGCCAAAATTTGTATATTTCCGCGTCATCATTACGTTTTGTTCTTATCTTGTTTGATTTGTTGTTTTTTTGCGCCCCCCCCCCCCGTATGTTCGAAACCGTTGACGCCCTCTTTTGATCCAATGGGCGATCGCTTCAGAAGGAATGAAATTGCAGCCGCTGCTCCGTGAAACATTTTGCCTGCTAAATATAAAATGACATGTGTGAACACAATAGAGACTGCCATTTTGTCATCATCACGTTTTGTTCTTACCTTCTTTTTTATACAAATTTTGGCGAGCGAGCGCAGCGAGCGAGCCGAAAATTTTTGTATTTCAGCTCACAGAACATAGAAAGTTTGTGTGAACACAATAAACATTGTCGTTTTGTCCGCGTCATCATCATGTTTTGTTTTTATCTTGTTTGATTTGGTTTTCTGCCCCCCCCCCCCCTTACCATTCTCCCTCCCCCTTCCGGGCGAGTTTTTTTTTTCTTCTTCTTCTTCTTCTTCTTCGTTTTTTTTTTCTTCTTCTTCGTTTTTTTTTTTTCCGTTTTTTTTTGCGCCCCCAAGGAGTGGCGCCCGGGGCACGTGCCCCCCTTGCCCCCCCCCCCCCCTAGATACGCCACTGGCTGCAAAGAGATCCACTACCTTTAAGTTAGAAGAGAGATAAGTAAATAATGATAAAATAAACAAACAAAAAAGAATGAGTTTCTTTTGTAATACTATCTGACAAACTTTTTACTTTACCATTTTACTTCATAGCTCAGCACTTTCCATTCTCTCTCATACCCTCTTACTCATTACATTTAAATGAAATACAACTAAAATGAGTTTGCGTGCCTGCATAATACTCTTTGGAAATTATAAGTGAAAATTTTTTTAGGTTTTGGCTCACTTTAAAATGAGAACCAATAGAACTGTCACAACATGAGAAAATGTATAAGTAATAATCAACACTACATTTCCGAATTTGGCCTGCAAAGAAATCCGCTACCTGTCAGTTAGAAAAGAGATTAGTAAATAATGATAAAATAAAAAAGAAAGAAAAGAATGAGTTTCTACCGCTGTATCCAGAACAGAGCCTGAAACGGTGCAGGCTCAAGAAATCGTTTGTACTATAATACGTCTTGAAGTACTGTGTGATACTGTTGACTCAGACTTCTACAAAGCTGTAAGTGAGAATTGTAATCCAATCCGACTCATTTTGTCTCTCCTGATCGTTCGTAAGAAATGCTAATTCATGACCACCTTTTTCACAATTTGATTGGAGCATGCATTCATAATGGAAAATAGTTGACATAATAATCTATCCCCAGGCATTATCATGCCAACATGTACTTATATACATGTACTATATCTTTGTGAGACGTAGATATAAAATGTCTCAGGTTTGCGATTATAGTTATAATTTCGAGGAAATTTCTTTAATTCTTATCATAATAAAAACATTATACGTAAACTTGAGGCTATTAGATTTTCATCCACTTACCTCTGTTCCTGTGAAAAAATGCAAGTGTCAACCGCAATGTCATCCACGAATCGCACGTACTCGGGCGGCCAGTGGGAAAAAAACACCGGTCACACGCGCCAAGGGCCATGGCATGCAGTGCCAATATAATAATAGCTCGCACAAATTGATACATAACATTTGTGTTTGTGTGCATGGGGACGATCCGATGGTTCATACAACAAAAGGGTTTCGTACAATTATTTTTAACATTGTTAAACGTACTCTTCCACATTTACGTAGCATAATAATGTGTCTTTATATTTATTTGGATTGTTATCTTGAGAATTGCTAAAAACCGTTATTATGAAAAAGTGGACCTTTCAGAATTTGGGGGGGTGCGTACGCACCCGACGCACCCCCCCTGGCTACGGGCCTGCAATCTTCATACATAGTCATACACTGCAGCACAGGAAAACAAGAGCAGTAAGTTCCAACCCTATGCCAATTCGGACAGTCTGTTTCAAATTACCAGCTAAATCTTTCCCCTGCACCTTCCTTGTGGACCATTATCACAACATTCAATGTTAATCTGCTAAAGACTAGTAAATCAAAAAGGTAAGCATCTCCACAATATGCTAGTGAAGACATCCTGCTTACTGTAAACTTAGATTATGATATGCCATTTGCAGTTTGCTCCTTCTGTCTGAAAACTAGGGTGTCCAATGGCAACTGGAAAAAAAAAAATGTCTTATATGGATGACTGTCAAAATCATCAGATTTTGAAAGAACTTGTGACATTAATAAAAGGAAATCTTTGTAACAATATTTCATGAAAAGAACAGCTCTTTTCAATGCATTGATGTAGATCCTCAGTTCGTATTCACCAACATGACAATGATTGGTTTGTTTTGTCTTTCATTACAGTTATACCTCAAGGATCCAATCCTGTCCAACTCATCAGTGTGTTCCTTCTTCAGGCCAGAGTCCAGTCTACAGAGTCTCTTAGAAAATGCTTCATCTTTGGGAAATTTCCAGACATACTGGTAACATTGATTGATAAAATATATAATATTTTCTGTGCAAAAATGATATCACTTCCGTATAGTGTATCATTTCTGAATCCTCTAATTTTGCTCTGAACTGTATTCTTAGCATCACTTTCCCTAAGTCGCCAGTATCTTTTTTTTTCCTATTCTGTCTGTTTCTTTTTTTCTTTTTCAGCCTTATTCTTCTCATCCATCTTGCCTAAAATCCAATTCCTATGTTATCAACTGTCATATCATATCTTCTTAATCTTCACTCTAACTAATTAAAAAAAAAGAAGAAATTTGCAAGATTTTTCCTTTCTTTCCTCCGAAGGGGTAACTGTAAACTACCGTCTGCCAAGGTCTTCAGACGGTTCTACACTCGTCCCTACTTTCTGCCAGGTATGGTTGAGGCT
Organism: Diadema setosum; assembly: GCF_964275005.1. Classification (NCBI taxonomy): domain Eukaryota; kingdom Metazoa; phylum Echinodermata; class Echinoidea; order Diadematoida; family Diadematidae; genus Diadema; species Diadema setosum. The sequence continues at coordinate 499,250 of NC_092688.1, forward strand.
GGATCCAGGAACTATGTCCTCATTGGGAGATTAGAAGACCCAGCCAAGCCTGTAGAGTACACTGTGAGTTAACACTCAAATACAGGATTGCTCCATAGTTACACTCTCATGATGCCATGCAAGAATTTGTATTGTTGACACCTTTTTGATATGGGAAGGATTAAAAAGTCTTACACACAGGATACACATTTAAAAAAAAAATAACCAAAACTGGGACATATTGTTCATATTATCGAAGATGTTTCTTAGTGTGAAAGGATAAAATTATTTGGCTTGTGTCAGAGAGAACAGTTTTGGGTTGTTTTTTCCCATATACACAAACATTGCAGTCAGTATATTAATACCTGCACACTGTGTTTGCTGAGCACTGAAGCATCAAACTAGTGGATTGATTTGTACTCAAAAAGGTGTGGTTACCATAGAACATGGCAGTAACTGTATCTTTTCTTTTGGTTTTTATACTGGTACAGTAAATATTGTTACAGGTATATCAGCTTTTTGTGATATACTTTTTGTTTACCATCAGTTTCATCAGTTTGACTTTTTCAGTTCTAATTCTGACTTTGCCAAACTTGACACTGTTCATTTCTGTGAGGTTTGGACCATGGGGGAGGGTTCTAGTATTATGTGAGAGAGAGTTACTGTATTTACATTTAGTCAAAATGCAGTGGTGCATGTCACAAAACCCGATTCCATCTCGGTTCAATCTATTGACTGGACCTACTCCTGCACAAGTTCAAGCTTTGTAATTATGTGTGCCAATGTGTGCTAGTGCAAAACAAAGAAGTGCTTACTGGAAAATATATGTTACATTATCCTAAGTGGCACTAGTCTGGCAATTTACGTGTAACTTGGAAATTTCCTATTGATGACAGAATTATGACCAGGTTTAATGGAAAATGGCAACTATTTAGATTTCTTTCTTTCTGAAAGATGAGGGTGCTTTCAATGAATGCGGCTGTTCACTTCCCTGTTTAGGTTCTGTTGTATGTCTAGAAATTAGACGTTGATTATGAATATTTTAGATGAACGTACAATGTAGTAAGATTGCACTAATTTTTCACAAGGTCTCTTGTGCAGCATTTTATTATAATAAATCATAAGGTGACATAATATTATGTAAGTATTGGCTCTCAATGTGTGTTTGATCAGTACCAGCATAATGCATAGCCTCAAATTGTTTACTTTGTTACAGCATTTTGATCCATACACTGACCAGATGACCTGGATCAGCCAAGTCAGAGGGAGCTTTAAAATTAAGCTGATTCCTCACAGTGTGTGCCAGGAGGAGTGCAGTGTACTAGAAGACACTCTGGAGAAGGGAGAAACTTGTGAGTACAGGGATTTTTTTTCAAGCATTCCACACAAGACATCTTTCCTCAGTATTTCTACATTTCTATAACTTTAACAGATACAGACCACAGTTTAAACTGAGCAGAGACAATCTGTTCTTTGTGTTTTGATTTCTTGATGTGTGATGTAAAAAAAAAACATGTGCAAGTGCAGATGCAGTAATAGCCAAAACCACATGATTTCTGAAATCTTGTTTAGAAGAATTTACTTTACGAGCATTTACTCTGCAAAAATCTGGAATAAGAAAAACCATAGTTTTTCAATTTACCATTCACACTGTCAGAAAAAGTAGAATTATTCCGTTCTATTTTGGGGCCTCTTTTCGTTGGTTTGTTTTTGTTTATACTTTTCATGAAAATGTGCATGCACAGGAAAAACAGGAATATAATTACAAACTTATATTCAAGTTTTTTTTTGGCATGTAGTGTGCATTCACAATTTGCAGCTGTTGTTGAGTAGAGGCCATTGATCAGTGATGTAGGCAGATGGGTAGGAGATCCCTCACAAAAGTTGGCCGTCACATGACCAAAAATTGCAATAAAACTGGCGAGATGGCGAGGGAGCATTTACATTTGCGAACAAAACAAAACAAGCAAACAAAAACAAAACAAAAAACAAAAAAACCTAAATGAATCTGCCAAGTTTAAAAGAAAAATAATTCCAGAGTAGGGGTTTTCATTCACATACTGGTAGCTACTCGGTAAAAACAGAAGAAAAAAAATATTCAAAAAAATAGAATGTGGGGGAAAAAAACTTGGGGTTGGAAGTGTAATTAATGCTCCTCTTGTGAGCAGTGTGATTTTTATCTGGCATACATTATTGTACTAATGTAATGATTACAGGAAAGCTGAATGTGTCTTCATTTTCTTCGTTCTTTCTGATGCAGTGGTGTATGTCAATGACCTGTGGCAGCTGCAGTATACTGCTGGTACATCAGAGGAGGCTGTAGCCATTAGCAGTGGGGGACTGTGGAATAACTGATTACTGCAAAATGGAACCTCGACTAATAAAAGCGAATTTCATTAGTTCACAATCAAAAATCTTTTACCTTGTGTGGACTGTAACACTGCCGATACCCCATCTACGGCGAGTCACTGCCAGTCTGAAAAAGTCTGCAGAAAACAGTCGGTGAAAGCTCAAACAAGGTAAAAGAGTTTTGAATGTGAACTAATGAAATTTACCACTCAGATGAACCTCTTCCAGGATCTAAGGAACCTCGCCTACTCTAGGCTTCTCACTTTTGACATGTATATGGCTAGGGTAAAGAATCAAGAGCCTTGAAAGTCTTTCATTTAAGTTAATGAGATAAACTGCAATGCTCCTTTCACTGATGACCTTTTGAATGCGGTGTAAATATGCCAAACATAAGATTTTCTTCTGTATTAAGCTTTAACACTTTCCATGTCTCTCTGAGGACCCACATGTGGAGTTTTTCTATTATTGTTCAAAACGTATTGTTACACCATATTGTCAACATTGCTAAAACAACTGTTCATACGTCTGCAGAATATGATTGTTTGTCTGTTTTCACTATCTGTATTTGAGAAGAATCTGTTATTTCCCTGGGTATTCTTACCTGTTCTTTTTTTTTCTATATTTTGGTGCTATGTTGCATCTGTGCTCCTAATCTGGTTCTTTCGGTTCAGAATTGGGACCTAAGCTCAACAAGCTTGCTTTTAAGGAGGTTCCATCATATTTCTTTAGCATTTATACATAGAGTCAAACTTACAAAGATTGACCACCAAGTTCTATGGCTGTATACGTTTACAATAATTTATTGTGAATACTAGCCAGATATTTTGATTCACTTTTATTTACTATATTTGATGTCTTTTACTTCTTTGAGAAATATGAAAATATTAAAATTGAATTTGTACTACATCATACATGTTTTCGGGCAAATGTAATTTGCCTTCTATATCCTTACATTGGACATGCTTAGCTGAAATTATGAAAGGAGTTTTCGTGAAGATGTAATGACCTTCCATAAGAGAGCATTTGGGTAAGAAGCCAGAGTGGCAAAACATGTTTAATGTATGTTTTCGTGTGTTGTGTTAATGCTATTGTGTGTCTAATGAATATATGTTTGGGTTATGGTGTAATGAAAAATTGGCTTCCTGGTGAAATATGGTGATGTTTTAAGTATGTTGTGAATTGAATATTAAAGAATATATCAAGGAAGTCATAAATACAGTACTAGTTTTTACTTAGATAATACATGCTCAAATAAATAAGATGATTTTTTTTTTTTTTTTAAGTCAATACAATTTAATGTTTTATTGGTCAAAATCCTGGAATAATTAGTCAATATCAATATTGCTTCATGAATGTAACACAGGCAAGCAATGACTGTTTAGGTGCATTGGTTATGTGTGAAAGAATTTTACTTATTTCAGTAAAATGTGATATTTTATTGTAACAGATATAGGATTAAAATGCCAAAATATAAAGATTTTTCTTTCTCATTCATATTGATCATTTTAGTTACTGTCAAGAATGTTTGTTACTCTTTGTCAAACAACTTTTGAAATGTTTTGTAATGCTAAATGGGTTAAACAGTGATCAAGTAGCTATACTGTCACATACATGACGAATGATTTCTCTGTACCTTTTCTTCAATGGGGGTTTTAGTTTTGTTTAACTCTTTCAGTTTTTCTATTCTTATAATAAACTCCATTGCATCAAATACCTGTAGTTTCTCTGCTGGCAATGTCCATACCATGACATCATGCATGTGTGTGTGTGTGTGTGCATACATAACATTGAATTGGAAAACACTTGTGAGCTTGGCAGACATTGTTACACCAATACATGCATTTATCTGTCAAGGTTTGTTTAGATTGCAGCAGAATATCAGACATGCAATAAACAAACAACAGAATACATAAATTTGGTACAGTGTAGATAAGAAGAAACTCAATACTGTATAATGAGAGTGGAACCGAGCAAGTTTTCTTTCGATACCCAGTATTTTATTGTACATGTGTACCTTCCAAGATCAGTCTACAAAACAAAACCCTTATACAATATTTTGATCTGTGATCGAATTACCCTCAACAATGTATGCATATATTCTCGCCATTGACCCAATAAGCCATTCTTCCACGATGAAATTAACGTATGATTTACAGAAAGAATGTGTGAAGCATTCATCAATTAATTGATGTTTGCATATAATGGAAAAGGAACTTCATCATCATGAGCATTGAGATTTAGACAAGATAATTGTGTTGTGTGTGTGCAGGTGTATGTATACAGGTAGCCAGTGAAATGCAAGTGATGATGTAGTATGCCTCACTGTTATGCATAGCAAATTTGTGATGTGTTTGTGGGTCTGCGGTTTGCTTGTGACAGCCAGTGGAGTGAGTGTAATTTCTATGACAAATAGCATTTTAGATGCATCTCTGTGGCTTTGATCTGGATCTTTGACTTTGACCTTAACTCAAATAAATCAATATAGTATAATATTTATTTCTATCTTTACCAAATAATATCACCATTGCACATTCATGGCCGTTAAGTTATTATGACTGTAGTAATGACAGTTTGGGCCAAGGTATGGCCTTTGACCACAGCCTATAAATTTAATGCCTTCAGCACCTCTCGGGGCAGGTTCATAAATTATGAATTTGTGTTCCTTTGTACATCAAATGTAACTTCACTGAAGCATTTGGCCATACATTTGACATATAGCATTGACTGCAAAGTACATTGCCAGTGGTGGATCCAGGGGGGAGCGCACCACCTCCCCCCCCCCTTTATTTTTTTGTTAAAATGAATGAAAAAAATGGAGGAGGTACGTGCCTCCCCCTTTATGGAATTCCTGAATCCGCCCCTAATTGCATTAAGGAGAGCTTAAAGGAGAAGTCCGGACGATTTTGAATAAATTTCACCAAAATATACATAAATCAAGGACCATAATAACTGAGTTTCATAGAAATATACCCTCCCAACTTGTCACAATCGATTTTTAGCATCACTAATTTTGAATCTTAACTGTTCGATTTCTGTACACCGGCGAGAAAGATCACGTGACGGCGTGACGTATTAGCCCCACATTGCTTTTTGTTTGGAGCATCAGCTGGCTCGGGAAGCCCTGCTTGAGCAAAGGCGATACGGGCCGAGCAAGCGGTAGCGTACCGCGTGGTTCCAACCACGCAGCGGATGCACGCAGCATGATCTATTGCTTCGCTTAAAAAATGCCGATGTGTCAAGTGTTTGGGTGTTCTAATAAACCAGGCGATGGCCAGAAGAAGAGTTTTTTTTACCATTCCGAACCCAGAAAATGAGCGGGAAAGGTGCACAAGGTGGCTCTCCAATACGAGTTTGTCGTCAAAACTTACAAATACTACTCGATGCAGCCTCGTCATATTCCCCATCGGCGGCGTAACTGCGACCAGCAGCCCCATACGCATAGCGTAATGGGGCTGCGCACTGTAGCATTCAGAATCATGACAAGATTGTATCGCGGATAAATATCAACTTAAAATTCGAAAAATTTCTTCAATATGAAGACTCACAAGTAAAGTTGAAGTATTGACAACAGGCTTCGGGCAATGCTTGGTTCTGCCAATAGTCCCTTTCTGTTCGAATTAATTACTTAATTTGACTCGGTCGAGAAAAACCTGGGAGAGCTACACTGAATTGACGGCCAGCGGTCTCGGACAAGAGAGGCAATAATTCTGAAATTGACAGACTGATTTCAGATTGTTCACACTCAGAAGTAGAAAAAAACGATCGCGGATTGTGATAGCTTTTGGCAGCAGCAGACGTAAATACATGCCTGAGCAGCCTGATCACTCTGATGGCAACAATAGCCAATGAATTGTAAATGATGGGGTGGACACTAAGGCCGCGTTCATGCGAATTTCGTAGCCAGAATCACAAACATGAATCATGATTCAAAACGGCGTTTCAAATCACGGTCTCAGCGGAAGAGCGTTCATGCGGGCTTTCGCAATGCTGATTCTGGCTCAGCTCATCCTTTGCCATTGCGCAGCGCACTGCGCAGTTTGACCTTGTCTCTGCAACTCGAGCCAGACCTCCTTATTTCAACTGTACAGGCCTTACATTTTTTTTTATTTCGGTGAATACTTTCCGATAAGCTGTGGCATTCAGGCTCTGCCCACAGATCGAGGAACAGATCGAGGAATAATCATAATTTTTCGTCTCTCCAATTGTTTCCCTTGGTAGACACAGCGCTGCAACCATTACTTTTATCAACTCAATCGGAGAGTAATTACATGTATTATTATATTAAACAGTTAACGTTAGATACGAGCATAGAATCGGTGTACTTGGTACCCAAACACACGATTCATAAGACGTACACAAGCGCGCGAACAGAAGTAGAAGCTGTGGGATACCCCATGAGACACGCATGCGCACAGCGCACAATGACGTCATAGAATCATGATTGAAATCACGGTTGCGTTCATGCGGTTTCTACGATCGTGATTCTGGCGGAATCATGATTCAAAACGCCCTTTTTTCCGCGTTTCAGATCGGCGTTTTGAAACGCGTTTAAATGGAAAAATCGCATGAACGCAACGCAACTAAACACGTTTAGCGACTAAACGTGTTTAGAAACGCAATTCTAGTTTCGCATGAACGCAGCCTAATAAGTACGGCAGCATTACAATACATAAATATTGCAATTAAATGAAAACGTTATAGCATTGCGACTATTTTACATTAATTTTTGACGGATATTATATAGATATATACCGAAGATAATCTGAATAAAGAAATACAGCATTTGGCAACAGCACTCCTAAATCGGTGTACGGTCTCCTGCGGTAGCGCCAACAAGGCACACCGAGGCAGGCATGCAGACACCGCACACAGTCAGCAGTGCAATGGGAGATCGATGCATAGCTGGGCTTCGCTCGCGGTGCTCTCAGCTGAGGAAACTGCGCCTGATACGTCACGCGCAATGCATCCTGGGACAGATAGTACGAAGGCCTGCTCGCGACGGATTCGAACATGAAGAATTACCTTATTTTAAAAAAAAAAAATAGTAAATGTATCTGATGGTCTTTTCTAGTCGGGAAAAGGGTACGTTTGAAATAGGTTCATGAAATATTGTTCTTTACACAGGAAACGGCTGATAATCGTCCGGACTTCCCCTTTAAAACATTGGATAACGCTCTACAAAGTACATGTACAATGAGTGTTGAATTACTGACCAACATCATAGCATTATCTACAAAATAGACGTTAACAATTGCCTCTTTGCTTCAATAAGATGACGCTTGATGCCATAGCGGCATTCAGACTATCTACACCAAGAGACATGGGAACATACACCATCTTTCCACCACTCTTCTCACACAATTCTCTTGCTTCTAAACTGAGACCTTGTGTCTCACCACCAATGACCAGGGCACTGCTTCCCACTGCCCAGTTCACATCAAAATAAGGAGCAGTTCTCAATCCTGGCCCAAGATCTCCACTACTGCTTTGTGGCCACCTGTCATGGTTGTTGTCATGGCTACATGGTGGTTCACCCTTCCTCCAGTGTCCTGTGTAGGTTTGATTTGATGGACCATTACTGTCTGCAGTGTTTGAATCATGCTGCATGTAGCAGTTTGCAATGTGAACTCTGGTGTCTGGTGTCAAGTAGTTTGGAAGACTGCTCCATGGGATGCTTGAGATGATTGGGATTCTGAAATGTGCACCAGCTCCAGAGCGAAGTACCTTTGGCTCCCAGACATCCACACACCCTAGCCATAAAAAGACAATACATGTTGTTTCACTTTCTCAACAGGAACTCTGAGAAAGAAGGTGGGAATGGAATTAATCCTATCCTCATGGATAAAATACAGGAATACATTTATGATCACCACTTTTCCTTGTATTAAAGTAGCATTGGTAAAAAATCAACTCTAAAATCTACCACCTCCTATATGACTTTACTTTATCTATTACTACCTCACTTTATACAACTTTAATTTGTCAATGTCAAGTTTACAATATCACAGAACTAACCAAGAAGCTATGCCTAATCAAAATCACAGTTTTGCAGTCTTTTGGCATAAAAGTTTGTTCCATATGATTTGGTTGGACACCCGGAAGTCTTTGTCTAATGTCTACTCACAAATCTTTTAAACCATCCCTTCCCAGGCTAATTGCACAGCCTTCTTCAATTACCACAGAATCAAAATATCTTCCTACAACTGTAGATGGTGAAGCTTAATGTATCAATTACAAGGTTCAAGAAGCCTGCTCCTCCCAGAATTTAAACCCCTGTCCAGATTTAGCTTGCTATGCATTTTTGTCAGTGTTTGGTGACATCCCCCCCCCCCCACCCCCAAACAACCTACAGGCTATCTTTAGAACTGATAGAGCAATTCAGCTCTACAGTCCTGTGAAAAAAAAAATAATAATAATCATGATACGATTAAGATTAGGAAGATTAGGCAAAGCTGGGTGAATTAACACTCAAGTTTTATTACATGCCAATAGGAAAAGCTGCTCAGAGGTGAAAAAGTGTTACTGTTTACCCTCAGAAGCTCATTTCTCACTGGCTTTCTTACTCTTTGGGGCTATCCTCATTCCCTTTTCTACCAATTTGTATTCTTAGTCTTGAGCAAATCTGTTCTATAGACGCTTATATTGTTACTCACTTTCAATATCACAATTCTACACCTGATACTAATCTCCATGCATGATGTAACACTGAAACATTTATAAGATAAACAGTCAATAGAGATCATGCAGGTTTTTAACCCAAGCACCCCCTCATCTTCAAGGTGAGACAGGAAATTAATAATGGGTATATATAAAATACATAAAGACAATATAACTGTGTACCAATACTTGTTAACCTAGTGTTCTGTGGTCTGTTCCCATTCTTAGCCCCACCTTTTGTGACTAAGCAACTTTACTGTGGTGACAACCCAATCAAATTGACCTGCCAGATGGTCTTAGATTAATGCCTTGGTAAGACCACTTTCCCAAAGGGCAGTGAGAACAGAAATGGGCCTGAGCTCTGGAAAAAGGGAAAAAAAATTGATGGGACTGGGGAGATTGGGAGGGGGAGGGAATCTCTCCACTTGAAGTTGCTGGCAAAAGCTAAGAAAGCCAATGAGAATGGGCTTTTGTTGTCTACCACAGTGCAAGGATGAAGAGTAAAATACAACACCAATGAATCAGCAGCAAACTTCCAGTGGAATTATTTTCCCCAGACAGACTACAAGGATTGATATGAGCACAACTAAAAACCAACAAATATAGAAGTCAGGCAATCTTGTGAAGGTTACTGGTCACCTTTTGTCAGCAAGACTTTGATGCAAGCTGCAGCCGCCGCAGAGCGAATGATTGTCCCAAGATTGCCAGGGTCCCTGACGTTATCACAAATGAGAACTAGAGGCAGTTTCTCTTCATGCTGACCATCCAGACACAGGTGATCATAGTTTGGTTGATGAAATATCCCTGTGTAAAGAAGGATCACACACGTTAAGTAAAAAAAACAAGCAACTTTTGCAACAAGAAATTTGCATGTCACTTCTTCACAATACTTCAAGACAATGCGAAAAAGAACTTTATTTGCTGTAATCATCTCGACTGATCATAGACAACTGATGTAAAATAGGCTGATACAAAATATGACAAATATAAGAGCTGTAAAACTAGCTGCTGGTACCCTGTAGTCTCCACAATTAAACTGGGATACTGTTCATTAAAACTCACCAATAATCCCCTGTGGGGTGCCTAATTCAGACCATAATGCGATGTCTTTGTAAGAGACCTTTAATAGGTTGATCTTTGACCCTGAGATTGGAAGTCCCTCGATGGCAGACACCTGACTGAAGAAGATGGTCTCTGCCTTGGCACCTGCAGCAAGGGCATCAGAAATGAGTCGCTTTCCCTCAAGGATGACTTTTTTCTTCTGTTCCCTGAATTTCCGAGACTTGGCCAGCATCACTGCCCTCCTGCAGAGAAATGATACCGAGTGTGATTTCAAGGAAGAAATTCCAGTGGTGGATCCAGAGGGGGGTGCACTGGGCGCACGCCCCTTGTTGAAACAAAAAGAAATAACAAGAAAAAAATGGGGGGGGGGGGGGGGGCACCCCCGCCCCCATAAAATTTGTAAAAGCACCTCCCTTTTACAGAATTCCTGGATCCACCCCTGAATCCTTCCTTTGAGTTCAGGGATGAAGAAGCGTGTGTGGCATGGTCAAATCAAAAAAGCTTGGAGAAAAAAACAAGCAATAAAACCTTGGTTGTCTTAATATTGGCATTGAAGTGTTGGTTGTCATGCTCTTAGGTGTTGTGTATGTCATATGGACTCGGCTATGTATAGGCTAAGCTGCTTCCCAGCTACTGTAAGACCTACACAGCCCTGTTGCTATACACCCGTCCCCCGGTGCGATGTGATGTAGACCGATAAATCTGCCCCTCAGAGGAGCCAACCGTATTACTGACCTTACTTTTTTCTTCTTCTTCTTCTTCTTCTTCTTTTTCTTCTTAATTCTTCTTTGTTCTGGGCCCCATTTCATAAAAAGTTGATATGATAGCAACTCTTGCTGGAATAGCAATTGTCATGGCAATGACAAGAATCCAGCTGCCTGATTGGCTGTTGTTATTGGAAGTTGCCATTCCAGCAAGAGTTGCTATCCTACAACCTTTTATGAAATGGGGCCCTGGTTAGCTCTGCTTCTTTCAATAAGATGAACAGATTGTAGACTGTAAGAATCTTGTCACCTTGCAGTTTAATAACAAGATGTCATCGAACAAGAGGCAGATTTATCAATCTAGGCATAATGCAGTGCAAAGCATGGTGTCTGGTTGGGTTAACTTCTCAGGGATTCACACTACAGCAAAGATCCTACACTATGTAGGACCTATGAAGGATCTTTGATTACAGTACAATGCACTCGTGTTATAACAAACACGGTTATAACAAATTCCGGTTACATTGAAATACAGTTTGTAAGAATCCAGGTCGCAAAATTATTGGCTCTTTGTTTTTTTTATTGTTTATATACAGTTATAAGGAAATTTTGATGTATGGTAACGAAAGAAAACTGCCGGTCCCAAGGACATCGTTATAATAACTGGAGTCCACTGTACTATATCGCCATTAACTCATTGTCCATTAAGTTTGGAAGGTGAGCACCTCCCTGATTAGGCCAATTATCCACACCGCCACATCATCACGACTTGCTGTACAGCAGCAGGTACGTACGTTGTGCTAGTTAATTGTGCACAAACTCTACAAGAGACTACACAGTATACATCGTACCGTGCATATTTGTTTGTTTGTTGTTTATTGTTTATCATTAAGCTGACAAGAATCTGAGCGGCTGAGGAATGAGGCAAGTTCATCATTCACTTTGGGATTCACAGACAGACAAGACTTCACACACACTTGAGATTAAAATTAAAATCCAGTGTAAATTTAGATTATCTTGATGTAAAGATGTATTTTAAAAGTTAGTACAGTAGCACAAACAGGGGTGGATCCACTCAGTAAGGAATTCTGTAAAGGGGCGCCTTTACAAAATCAAAGGAGGGGCACACGCCCCCCCCCCCACCATTTTTTTTCTTTTTATTTCTTTTGTTTTAACAAAATAATGAGCGGACGCAAGCCCAACGCAGTGCGCCACTGAATATAAAAATTTGCATATCACAGTAGGCCTACACGATACAAACAATACAAAAGTCAAAACCATACCGGTACTTTGTTTTGTGATCATAATTACCCTAGTCGTTTATCGTCTGGTCTGGCCTTTTCATAACTTGGAACATTGTCTCTCTTGGGTGATGCACGGCTGTTATACTTATAGGAAGTTCTTTCAGCGGTCGGTAGGCGGTTGCTGTCCGCAGCTGGATTTACGTGGTACGGGTCACTACGTGACTTCTGCCGGGAAACTCTACGGGTCGCATCAATCTCACAGCCGGCGGAAGCCGCTGACGGAGTGAATGACGATGGCGAGGTAGTCTCTCGAAACCGAGATGTTCTTGTTTTACGTGGTGTTATTCCCCTCTTTATCCTCGAGAATGAGGGAGGGTTAGTATGGAGCTGAGATGTCTTCATCCGCGTCCCATTGGAGATTTTAAACAGAAGCCGTGTACGTGGATAGAGTTTACACCACCACGTGGTAAACAGACTGTGCGCGGCCATGTTCTGCTGTTCTTTTCGCATGTACAGATATTTTCGCGCATGAGGAGGGAACGGATATTTTCGCGATATGTTGTTTTCGCAGTGCTATGACATCGCGCGGCGGCTGCTGCAAGTACTGAGTACACTATTTCTTCAATAAATGCGAAATTCGCGAAAATTAAACCCGTACGAAAATAACCAGCGGTCCCGTTGCATAAAACATTTTTAGCAACCTTCAAAAATTCAGGTTGGGATTTGCCCAGCATGAATTTTTTAAGGTTGCTAACCTAAGAACGTAAAATCCGTTGCATAAAAACTCTGGTTGGGAGCTTCCAACCGGAAGTTTGTGATTTCAACCGGAAAAAAAAATCCGGTTGGAGTTGGTCCCTCTCCCATCACTTTTCTCCGATTTTGTCTCTGTGTGCAACGTTTATTTCCTGTCGTAAACTTTGTGCACATTTTATTTGACTAGGCCTAAATGGTGCACAAAGAGAGTAAGTGCAGATGTGATATTCCATTTTGTCCAATATTATTGCATTTGGATAATGAATAATTCATTCATTCATTCATTTAATTTTTTCATTCATTCACGTGAACAATAGGCCTATTTTAGTTCTATTGAAGCAAAATTTAAGTCCCCCTCTTTTCTGATCTTTTCTTCTTCTTTTTCTTTTTCTTCTTCTTCTTCTTCTTCTTCTTCTTCTTTTACGTTTTGGAGAAAATGAGAAGTAGGCCCTGTGCAAAAATCTATATAGAGACATACTGTCATGGAGGCCTATATTGCAAACATATAGACAACGCCCGCTAAAACACCGAGGGGCCGTGGTGGGTTATAATTATGTAATGTATATGTAACACAACGTATCATACAGTAAAATTATATGGGAGATTATATACAAAGTACTTTTTTAATATGTTTTGTTTGAAGGTTTGCATGGTGAAGTAATTGAGGGAGAGAGATTTGCGGTGACACCCGGTAAAGTCCTTAACCGGATCGTTGCTTGGCAGAAGAAGAGCCTATGAAAGGGGGGAATTGAAGAGGGAAGCGACATATGGGGTTGTAAGGAGGGCAATAAGTGAAGAGTGGGAGCAGGGAGGTGGAAAGAGACAGTAATGGGCAAGAAGTTGAAGTTGCACTATTAAAAGTGGAGACGGCAGAGAAAAGGAACAGAGAGAGTGGTAAGGAAGAATAGAGTGAGAATCAAGTAAGACGTTCGGACATCGTTGGAAAGAGAAAGATGAAATAGAAGGGAAGAGGAAGAGGGAGGAGTTGAATGTTGGAAAATCATGGAGATCGGAGAGAGAAGTGAAGATTCATGAAACCAAGAGAAGAACGAAGTCGGCGAAGAATGTGGACTATGGAATGCGGAATCAATGGAGAAAGGACGAATAATCCCTCGAAGGAAAGGTAAGTCGAGGAGATGAGACTATATGTTGAGAGAAGGGAGAGAGAGAGAGAGAGGAGGGGGGGGGGGAGAGAAAACAAAGAAAAGAAGAAGAAAAAGAAAATTTAAAATTCAAGAAGTAAAGGAGAGGGGCTTGGGTGGATCCTACAAATAGGCTGCAGAGGGGAGAAAAAAATGGAGAGGAAAATTGATGACTGAAAAGGTTCCTGTGGGAGAAATGCAAAATGAGAGATAAAAATAAGGTTAAAGTGTAGTCCTGAGGCGAGAAGGCAAGAGAAATAACCTGTGAAGAAAACAATAAATCATTAAATACAAGTGGTCCTGAAAAGGACCGTTGGGTTGTATGGAAGGAAGAAATAAAATGAAAAAAAAAATAGGAAAAGAAGAGAACAGAACAGAAAAGAAAATATAAGTAGCGTATGAGAAACAGACAAAAGTGTAGGCGAGAGAGGAAAGAGAAATGAAATACTGAGTAAAAGGTGCTAGTGACGGTAGAGCAATATATCTACTTATAAGAATAACTATAATTATAGGAGAACCGAGGAACTTGACGTTTCGAGCACGTTGACTGTCCTTCGTCAGAAGTGAAGCGTGACCCGAGAAGGGGCGGGCTATTAGTGCGCGGGATTATTCGTCCTTTTGTCTCCATTGATTCCGCATTCCATATAGTCCACATTCTTCGCCGACTTCGTTCTTCTTTTGGTGTCATGAATCTTCACTTCTCTCTCCTATCTCCATGATTTTCCAACATTCAACTCCTCCCTCTTCCTCTTCCCTTCTATTTCATCTTCCTCTTTCCACGATGTCCGAACATTCTCACTCTATTCTTCCTTACCACTCTCTGTTCCTTTCCACTATAGTGCAACTTCAACTTCTAGCCCATTACTGTCTCCCACTCTTCACTTTTTGCCCTCCTTACAATTAACCCCCATAATGTATGTCGCTTCCCTCTTCAATCCTCCCCTTTCTAGGCCCTTCTTTTGCCAAACAACGATCCGGTTAAGGACTACATACACATGGTGTCACCGCAAATCTTTCTCCCTATACTTTTTAACGATTTGTCGCAGTATGCGAGGCGATATCAGACGTAATAAAAGGTTATGCAAATATCAGTGGTGATAAGTCATCATGGTCATGAGATTTGATTATAAATATCACTTCAAATGGCTACTCCCTGTAATGTGATCCTCTGGCCTTTTTGACTCTGACATTTCAGCTTTTGAGTTTATTTTTTTCTTATCCTGTATGTGGCATGTCCTCATCGAAGCCACAATAGGGACCTAAATCATCACTATAGAAAACATCTGACCTCACTGACTGATCTCTATATGATAAGCGTATTTGTAGAGGTCAGTGGATGCGACGTAAATGAATGAAATGCATTACGCTTACTTTTTATTGGTGACAATACAGGAGTAGGCCCTACCTGACTGTTGGGAGAATTTAGCCTCTTTTTGCACGCAAAAATGCTTACACACAATATGAAATCAACGACTCAAGATATTCGATATTCAAGTGAAGATCACCGTCTCGAAGATTTACTTCAAGACGGTCCGTCGCCTATTACCGAGTCTGCCTATATATAACTCTGAGATAATGTAGGCCTATATATAATTATACTGCTAGACAGACATTTATAAGGTCAACAACCAAGAAGACACAAATCATTATGGGAATATAGGAACATTCTCTTTAAAGTTCCCCTTCACTGGTGGAAGTCTTTGTTCTTTGTAATCAGATTACACCCGAAACCCCCCCCCCCAAAAAAAAAGAGTGCATGAGTCTGAGTGTGTAAGTGATAATAAATGCGTATTATAGAATGCATGTGTCGAAGCCCTATTTCTCCCATACACTGGAGTAAATTGTAAGGAGAGAAAGAAAGAGGGTGAGTGGTATCAGGGGCGGATCCAGGAATTCTGTAAGGGGGGGGGCGCAACTAATATTTTCCGGCGACACTTCCGGGTTTCATTTCATTTTTACTTTTTATTTCTTTTGTTTTAACGAAAAATAAAGGGGGACGTGCGCCGGTTACACCCCCTCTGGATCCGCCACTGGATATCATGGTTGGGGGAAAGGCGGGAAGAAAATAACGAAGTTTAATGATATGATTTGTTGTAAACCTAGGACCTACATGTATATATAATATTTGTAAAACATCTCCTATAATAACAACTACTGCTCATGGACTATCTTTGAACTTTTATATGACATAGAATGTAAGGGAACAATAATCTTGTGTCTTGCGAAGAAAATCGTAGAACTTACTACGATTTTCTTCACGATTTTCTACGAGAGACAAAAGATTATTGTACCCCTTATCATTATTGCTCTTCATTTTGTTGGCCAGACTCAAGTTCGTATAAGTGGCGTTTATGGTTTTTATGAATTATGTGCATGTTATTGCGTATTATAGTTTCTCATTTTGTGCGGATTGATAAACAGTGACGAGACAAATTTCAAAATGTACGAAAAGTAAATTTATGTCAACTTTACATGATGACAACCAAATGAAACACAGTAAAGACATATGCAGGGGATAATTCGTCGGCATTACCACGAACCGACGCTATTTCGTTTTTGAGCGAAAATGCAGTTCTGAGAAAATCGCGTTTAAAGATCTCACAAGTTTTAGACAACGTTTTCAATGACTTTTCCTGTCTTGTGTGTGAAAATTTTGACAGGGTGATGAGAGTGGAAGTTATTCTTCCTATCCATAGTGTAATTTTAGTGTGAATTCAAAAAATTTACGATATTTCTGTCTTCAAACTCACTGCGTCGGTTCGTAAATCCATCGTTTCTTGCGCGCACCATAGGTTATGTACTTAAGCGCGGGTCCCACGAACCGACGTAAGTTGTATTACGCCGGTTCGTGAGACCCGCGCTGTAGGGCCTGTACAATAGGTAACGTGCAATACGCGTGTATCTACGAACCGTCGCTATTTCATTTTCGTATGTGTTTACATACAAATACTATAAGGGCTATACCTGCTTATCAACAATAACCTTATTAATTGAAATTAAGTGTCATGTAATGATTGTTGTGATGATTACAATACATTTAGTGATAATTAAGATGATAATACAAGCCAGTTTCTCTTAATTGTTCTAAAAAGAGTGTTGTCATTGTTTTCATCTTCATTTAGTACACGCATGTATTGTTATTATAGCTGTGGTTGATCGTTCCAAAGATTTCTTTGCCCCCCCCCCCTTTTTCTGTGGATATATTATTATTTAACACTTTTGCATTTGGACATCTATGGTAATACATGTATTCGGTATACTGTGTTTCATATTTTTTTACTTTTTACCGTTTTTTTTTTTACTTAATTAACTTACTTTTTCATTTTTTCACATTATTTTTAATTCAAATTCGGTTCACTTCTTTCATAATACACTGTAATTATGAATGTTTGTTCTAAGATGAAGGATACCGCTAAATCTTGGGAAAAAGACGTGCCAGTCAGTAATAATTACTTGTATTTACTCATCTTTCATACTCATGCATGCACTCTGTTATTTCTTTCTCTGAAATAATATATTAATTTCTTTATTTCTTATCATTCCACATATTTGTGACATTTACTTTGTCACAATTTTTATCAGTGTCATTATTGTCATTTGGCTCGCATGCGAATTCACTCATAATTCCTCATTTTCCATCTTTCTCTTTCCTGCTCAACAGATTCTATGATAGCTGCACCTGATCATATAAAGACATAAACTCATCCTGCATGCACTCTTCGAAACTGATAAACTCCTAAAAATACATGAATATCAACACTATCAGAATTTCAAGCTTCATTTTAAATATATAATAATGGTCATGTTTTATTATGCCTTTTGCAGCAATATATTGAAGAGGTACATTATGTAATCGAAGAAACATAGGTCCTCAATAGAATATCAAATTTGACTTATTCAGAGATGAGTAATGACAATGGGAAGGATAACAATTGTGGAAGAGCTCCATAAATCAATACATATCCAATGGCAAATGGAGATGGAATCAAGATTCAAGAATATGTGTAATTCAAGTTCATTATTATATCAGTTCTTGTGTGTTCACAAAAAGAGGAACACAGTTCGAACATGCACACCAAATCTTACATCGTACATTTACATCTATAGAGTGCGGACGGAACATATACAAGAGAAAGAATAACATCCTCAAATTAATATATCAAGCATAACTACATGTATGTATATGACCACTCAAAGATGTTGCTGCATATGCATGAAGCTTGAGAGTGCTGCAACACCCATATGCTCAGATAAAAACTTGATGTATATCATACAAAAGAGAAGAGGTACTGCATGTACATGTAGTTACACTATTCACAGGACAGTAGAGAAAAAGCACGAGAGAGGGAAATGGGTGTCTAAAATAGGTCGATGTAAGGAGTGCCAAGCCAATTAAGTCTCTAATAGAAGTCATACATATATAAGGAAACAAATTAATCACAACATAAATGATCATGCTCATGTTAACCAATAATTAGCATCTAAAAATGTGTGTAGAAAGCCCATAATATCAGCCTTTCGCCCCGAAGGCTTGTATTATGAGAAAAGAGAAATTTTGGCCGACCCCCCCCCCCCTCCCTGTGAATCCTTAATCCACCAGTACTATAAACACATTCTGAGAATGTGTTTTAGTACATGTACTAGCAAATTCACAAGAGGGTTGGGGAAATTCAGCCAAAATTGTGTGTGGCTAAAATAATTAAAAAGAAAGGTCATCAGCAAAACTACGGGGTGGATGCAGACGAATTTTCATGTGATGACTAAAAAATATGCAGCTAAAGGAAAAAAAAAAAAAGACGGCGGAGAGGGGCCAAGGCTAATTTGACTCCCCTCCCCCCCCCCACCAAAAAACAAACAAACAAACAAACACCACTGTTTTACAGCACCTTTCAAGGACTCTTAATTTTTTGTTTGTTAAAAACAAACGTCTCGAAGTAAAGAATTCCATATTGTAGGCGAAATGTAGACCGATACAGTGTATAAAGTGTACATCCCAAGCTATTAAAGAAAAAAAAAACAGATTATGAATATCATTTAAAGTAAGAATTTCAGTGTGTTTAATCATCTTTAGTTGAGTTGCAAATGACATGTACATATTTAATAAGAGCAGTAAACTTCGAAGCGCCCCCAAGCCCTTCTATACTTAATTATTCATGTGTAAAGGTAGCGCCAGGGCACTCTGGTGGTCTAGTGGTTATGACGCTGGTCTAGTAATCCAGAGGTCGTGGGTTCGAATCCTGCTTGGGCTGCCTGTGATTTTTTTTTTTTCACAGCAGCCTACAAACTGCACACTGCAGTTGCGTGCGTTACTACGGATGGAGACAAATGAATAATCTATTATTTTAATATACGATGTTTGACATCCTTATTGCAGTCACTTTCTTTAATCGTGAATTTAGAGACATAATGAATTATTATTAAAAGAACTCAAATTTCTGTATTTTGTTGTGAGTTTGCATGGGAACATACACGTATCATAATTTACAATTTTAGTTAGATAAAGAACATCTTAGAACAGTCTAGTGATGGTTGAATAATTATGTCAATTTGTGAAAAGTCCTATCATTTACATGGAGTGCATGTTCCCATGTTTATAAGAATCATACGTGACACATTCAAAGTGGGTTGAAGACAACAAAATAATAAATAAAAGAATAAAGGAGAATAGAACTTAATCTGATTACAGCATCATCTAAATATTGCCAATGTGCACTTAGAAATCTATCAAGATTTATCACAAGGTTATGATTACCACACAAAACCTTCCAAGATTTATTATCATGAAATACATACCAATGAACACTTAAAAAAATCTAACATTCCACATCCACATGAAGCTTTCCTTGATATAAATGTCTCTCTGTAGTGTTATTAAAGTGTAGCAAACTTGTAATTATGACTTCACAGAATGGAATGCATTGTTTTCACCTTCAATCTTAGGATCTCCTTTCATGTTTCCACTTTACAATCACATTTCACTGTAGATATACCGTCCTTATGTTGTCGCCCTTCATCCCAATTTCTCCCTTCTATCCTATCTGTAGATTGTCTTCTTTCCTAAGCCATTGTATTCACATTCCTTGATGATCAGCACGATGCTGTATTTTTTTCTTCTTCTCTGAAACAGTCCAGCTCTTCGCTACTGCATGGCATCAGTCATCTGAAAGAAAAGACAGAAATTAAGAACTTTCGATTAAAATCAAACATCATGATACAAGATACAACTTTCATTTTGAGAAAAAGAAATCAGCCAACTAAACTGTAGTTGAAATTATTTTGCTCTATTTATTTAAACATATAACAAAACGGTATACAGGATCAAAGAATGTCAAAAAAAATACTGCTGTTTTTGATGCATATTCAAATTGTCTCGCCTTTTACATATTTTAATGATGCAAGATCTTATGTCTAGCACTTAGTAAGTCTCATGTAGAATTTAAATTATTATTCACATGAATAAATCTGCATGTCCTTGTAAACAAGGCATTGCTTTGAAAAAGCTGAATATTACTAATTGCATCTGGGAAAGAGTCTACGACAATCAAACTTGTTTATTATCAGAGACTTTAACATCTTAATAAGACCTAGACTCTACATTACCATTGTATTCACATCCGTTGGTGATATACACGACCCTGTACTTTTCCTTTTCTTTTCTGAGACAGTCCAGTTCTTCACTACTACATGGCACCAGTCATCTGAAAGAAAAGAAAGAAATTAAGAACTTTTGATTAAAATCAAACATCATGGCACAAGATACAACTTTAATTTTGAGAAGAAAAAAAAATCAGCCAACAAAACTGAAGTTGAAATTATTTTGCTCTATTTATATTAAACATAAAACAAAATGGTAGGCCTATGCAGGATCAAAGAATGTCAAAAAATGCTGCTGTTCGTATTTGATGCATATTCAAATTGTCTCTTCATTTACACATTTTACTGATGCAAGATATTATGTTTAGCACTTGGTATGTCTCATGTAGAAATTGAATCATCATTCACATGAATATAAATCTACATGTATTTGTAAACAAGGCATTGCATTGAAATAGCTGAATATTACTACATGTACCTGCATTTGGGAAACAGTCTATGACAATCAAACCTGTTTCTTATCAGAGACTGTAACATCTTAATTAGACCTAGACTCTACATTATCATTCAGCTTTTAAAGGTATTAACCATTCACCTATAAAACACTGGCATTGTCATGTGCATCATATTTCTTTGATACTGCACATATTTTCATGAAGTCTGCACAAGAATGCAAATGAAACACGTCTGCTGTTTGGTATTTATGAAAAAAAAAAATCACTAACCTGGAAGTCCTTGGCCTTAGAAATAACACGTGGCGAGTTAGTAGGAATTGACGTTAAAATAGAATAAGAATAGATCTACTAAATAGGCCTTTGCCTCGTGAATGTCTGGTCTAATTATAGACTAAGTGAAGTCTAGACCTTTCACTTTTAAGTTACCAGTGGTTCACAAAATTTATATTATAGATCTAGACTACATCTAGATCTAGACATCTAATACTATTAGATCTTGGCAACTTTTGTCTTTGTGACACGAAATTAACACAGTCACGGATGATATTGCGGCGATATCCAACAGGATGACAGTACCACTATTACTGACTCAGTAAGTTGACATAGATAACTAACATCAACTTGTTAACGTACGTTAGAGATGGCACCATATACAAAAGCCGGTGACACTGACACTGACAGATCGAACGACTACGTTTAGACTAACGTTAAAGAGTTAGACTCGCCATCTCAGTAAGTCGGCCAAAGACAAAGTCAATACAGGGCTAAGTCAGTGTTACTGTTATGTTAGGCCTAACAAATGTTAACGGTTACTCGGTTAGGTTAGGTTTACCAGAACTCAAGAGTCCTGGTTAAATCAGTCGAGGGACATTTCTTAGAAGTCCTTCGATTCCAAGAATAAAAAGTGTGAAAGAACAAAGGGAAATAAGGAAAGAAGAAAGGACAAAAGATTATGTATGGCTGCTGTGGAAATCGACAGCGCCACTGTATCACTATCAATCAAGCGTAAATATATAAACGCCATTTGGTTGGGCCACATTCACAAGTTTTAGGGGAAAAAAGCCCCACCGCTGTGCTTAGGTACTCCACTCGAACTAACGTTAGACATACACTACACACAGTACGGTACTAGGGCTGAATTCACAAGTATACTTTAACACTGCACTGTACAGGAAAGCCACCTAACCTGTAGAGTACTCGTAGTGTTTAGGTAGTATCACTAGACCACATACTGTCATAGATGACATCTACACCAACGCTGCACACTGGCACTGGTCCGACGGTCCCTGACCAGGAAAAATCACTGTTGGACACTGACCAGTAACTTTTTCAGGAATGGACCAGTAAAGATTGGGGGAAAAATGGGTGGACTCTACCTACTATTACCACTAGTCTAGATGTAGATCTAGAGCTAGACTACCGTGTACCGGTATGGCTCTGAACTGTGTTAATTTGACTTGGTCTTAGACTTCAGCTGATCTTAGTTTTAGTAACTGGTACCGGTATTACAAGTAAAGTCTTAACTTAGACTTAATAGTTAGACTTGAAAGTAAAAGTCTAACATGTCTAACTTTATTCTTTACTCTTCCTTTGAGTTTTACTGTTAGACTTTTTTTTTTTTTGTTTAGTACGCCTACTTTGTCAATCTCATGATTTCATTTTCAACTCAAAAGTCAAGGCTTTAAATAGTGTCTTCGAGACTTTGAAATCTTGCAATCTGCATGTCTTGCACACAGACGTTACGACTACAGTACTCAGTAGTCTCAGAAGTAACGACATAGTTGAAAAGAAACGATAAATAATATGATTTGGGATCTAATTTGAAATTGTATGGCGTTTACAGACTAGGCTTCATAAGCATCACGCGATTGAATACATGGGACTACACACTACCGCAATTAATGGTTATGGTAGTCCAACTGAAACTGTTATTTTGAGCATGATTTTAATAGGATTATAGCTTACCATTCACTTCACTCGTGGACAGTGGGCTGGCTTAGGCCGTCATTCATCTTTCAGAAGGTTTGGTTCTCACTCTGAGATCTGGATTAGGGCCAAAACCTAATTCTAGGCCAGTAAGTTGAACAAAGCTCAAAGTAACGCAACTGCGACAGTTCGTGAAACCCGCATTGCTCTTCACCGTAGCAATTCGGGTTTTACGAACCGGCGTATCTTTCGTGCGTCGGTTCGTGAAACTCCTTTTTCTCAATTTCTCGATATTTCGAGTACCGTCGTTTTTTTCTTTCTTTGATAAAATTAAGAATAATTAATTTTGTGATCTAAAATTTTGGGATTCGGTAGAGTTTTGAAAGCACTTTCATTTGGTACCAATATCTCGATTTTGAAAATTTTGACCAAAATCGAAATAGCGTCAGTTCGTGAAAACGCCGACGAATTATGACACCAGCAAGTACGTTTTTATTTGATTAGACTCTACACTATTGTCATGCAGAGATGCCGAGTTTGTTTAAAAGTCGCTGGGATCGAGTGAGAAAATGTAATTTAGAGAAGTAATAGAAGGGGCGGGGGAAGGGGTGGACCGGATTGTCCTCCCCCCCCCCCCCCATTGAGCTTTTTATATTGTGGAATGAGAAATAAAATTGTGAAATTTGGCGCACACTAATTTTATATGATTAATTTTTACTTGTTTGAATTCTCATCTATTTGTTATAGAAGATGCTGCAAGACATCATTTGGCGCATTTTTTGCCCAAATTTAGGTGAAGGATGAATGAGTCTAAAATGTATATCTGGCATGACTTAGTATAAATAAATGGCAGATTATAATGATACCACTTTGGGTCGGTTATTTAACAAGAAAGAAAAAAATGACTGTAAGATACAGCCATCGTATAGCCATCAAGCGTATAAGTCAAGAAAAAGTTTACGGCATGCAGTCGACTCAGCATCGGGCTTCTCATCCATGCAGGGTCAATTAATGATCTCTCCAACCTGCCATATATTTTTTTTTTCTCTCTCTCCTTCTCTCTCTCTCCCTCTGTGAGGCGTGAGAAAATGATAGCTAGGCCTATCTTGGCGGGTGAGCGTGAGGGGTTGCAGAGGAGTGAGACTTGAGATCTGCATTATAATAGGTGAGATCATGAATAAGTAATATTTTATTTCATTCTTAATGAATAATTGCCGCAATTTTTTTTTTTAATTCAAATGATTCGACTTCTGGGACACTTGATGACTGACTATATAATTTCAAGTAATGTAGAGGTCTGAACCACATGCAGTGACATGTTACTTTCCTTGCGAGTAATGTACTTCTTTATTATGATAGAAATAGTGAAAGTTTGAGGGTAACGTTTGAAAATCACAACACATTGTTGTGTCCTAAAACAAACATTTGTAAAGCATACTAATATAATCATAAGATTGAGGATCTCTGGGTTCAACATTCAGCATAATCCTTGGGGAAGCATTAATCTGCAATGATAGTGTTGATGCCGATCTTCATTGCGGAGCTGTTGAAAATGTTACCATAGCATTAAGTAAAATTATAGTAATGATAATAATTCTTTATATCAACTATAATGTTGTGTATCTTTTATTACAACTTTTCCTCACCATTTCCTGTTTTTCTTCCTCTAGACAGTCCTAATTGTGGGCACCACGACATTCAAGCACGTATAACGGTATGCAGAAATTGACACTCTCAACAATATCTCAATATATTACATTAGTATCGTCAAACACACACTGATGGGTCATAGTGGAAAGCACGTACATTATACAAAGTGTATCATGTTCTCAATTTGAAACACTCCGTAGTTTTAGTAGAGTATTGTACAGTTTGCCAAATTTGACTTCCCTGGAGATACCATTTCTCGTTTTGTCCTGTTTTTAATACCCCTGATTGAAAAGTCATTAAATAAGTCACAATGCGAATGCACAATGAAACAACCAAACAGACAAACTTTTGTTCAATCTGTTCTTCATCTATATCAATGGCATATCTAGTGGGGGTATCATGTTCACATCAGCACACTTCATAGTCATGGTTTATTCTATCTGTTTTTATTCTATCTGCGAATGAATGCAATTTTCATCTTTAAAAAAAATATTATTCCTTCACTTTTAGACACTCTCCAGGGAGGTTCCCTTGACTGTCGTATTTTGTCTCACCTCCCTGATTGAACGTAATGTCGGCATTCGTGATAAGTGAATACTACCCCGACTTATCATAGGATTTGCACGTAAATATAACCATTATCATACATAATGTATACTGCTTTGTCTACTTACATCGTAGATTAAAACATCTTTTTTTTTCTCTCTCTCTAATCAATTCTTTCATGTTGTCTGATATGGATGGATTAACACCCTGTATACATCAACTTTTTTTTTTTTCTGCGACATGCTATTTGTGATATAGATGCATGAGATGGGACGTGTCACTTCATTATACGGTATTAAATATCTGCGCAACATAACCACAGTTATCTTCTCCACTGGATACATCCATCGCGGAGCGTGCTCCTGAAGGTATCATTAACAGCGAAATAGACGAAGACGTTAATGACGTGATTGGTGAGGCGAAGGGAGTTGAGTATGCTGATAGCTGTTTGCAATGAACGATTTCTGGTGATCTTAGAGATGACGTTTGTTGGTAAAACAGAGAGAGTGATATGAGGCATCCAAGTGAGGAAGAAGTACACAGTAATGATGAGTAGCATCCTAGTCGTCTTCTGGCTTCGTTCAAACTTGTTCTTCCTTTCTTCACGAGGTTGATCTTGTTTAGCCATTATGGAACGAGATGTTGATTCCAGCGACGAAATAATGTGTGCTAGGCGATCCCTGTCTCCCCTCCGGTAGTTGTAGTCTTCTTTTGGCTGTTGAATGGGACGCGATTCAATGTCTTCCATCTGATTTATCTCTACTACCTCTGTGTGAAAACTTTGGGAGATCAGTTCAGGCTCTACCAATATTGGAGTCGATGTTCCTTTCTTGCAGTACTGCCATGCTGTCGATCTATTTTCTTCACAACTATTTCGTGGTGTCTGCGCATTATCAAGATTTGGCTCTACAACGACTGTAGATTGAAAGGGTTGAATGTGAGTAGAGGTTACCGTGGCGGGTCGAATAGCTTTGGCGATTAGCTTTGAAGATGTCTTTGATCTCCTGCGTAGAAAGATATAGATGCTGGTATAAAGCGCCGCACTTGTCGACAAAGCAACGATAAATATGAAGGTTTTTGCAATGGAATAAGCAAGAACAAAGCTGGAAGAAGCTAGAGATAGACAAAGAATCCTTGGGCCCGGTCCATGGACCTCGGCAGACAGAAAATACGTGGGCGGTATGTTCACACCAAGAGCAATGAAGATGCAGAAGCAGATGATGACATAGGACAGACGAGGTGTTATTCGTCGCCTTAATGGCCGACAAACTGCCATGAATCTGTCCACACTGATGGCAACGGTCAGAAAAAGGGTGGTGAAAGCACAAGTTTCTTCAGTAATACCAGACAGGCGACACAACCAGGTTGTGTTGAGCTCAGAGAAGGCACTGCGAACAATGAAGGCAGGAGTAAAGATGCACGCCACCAAGTCAATGACACCCTGTGCGACGATCAGTACATCCGTGCTCGTCTTCCGTTTCCTCTTGCCGTACACCCAGAGAACAATGGCATTGCCTGGCAAGCCAAGGAGAAGCACGAGAGCATAGTATGTCAGATTGACTGCTTCGTCAGTGGTATCGTCTATGTGATGAAAACTTTCGTTGACTTTCTCATGTCGTAACATCATGCTCTTTTCATGATGTGAATTCATGTCAGCCATCCTCCCTTGAACTAAAGCAAACTACTCAAGCCTTAAATCAGTCAAACAGTTTCTGTATTATTCGGTGCTGTTAATGACTTCGCTGACACTTTTGTAGTGTTTAAGCTAATGATTTCCTTCACTCATGCTAAAGGGCTATATTTTGTTTGGAACGGGTCTCTTATCCTGAAGAATGCTGATTGCACATGTCCTGATTTTCCATCAGTTAGAAGAATCAAAATGTAATACTGCAGCTGATCGTAAGCTAATAAAACTGCAAGTGGTGTGACACACCCCGGCCAATCCATGACAGTGTCGAAAGTGAAGACTTTATCAACTCGGCATCATTATATTCATTGCCACCAGAGCAAACATCAAGCGCTCACTTGATGTCCACGCGTGAGATGGCACTTAGCTCTTTCCTATGTATTTTTGCATAGATTA
The DNA here is from genome assembly GCF_964275005.1 of Diadema setosum. Lineage (NCBI taxonomy): Eukaryota > Metazoa > Echinodermata > Echinoidea > Diadematoida > Diadematidae > Diadema > Diadema setosum. Next base: position 526,394 of record NC_092688.1, read on the forward strand.
TCTGCGTGATGTGCTTCACAAAATCAACCGCGTTGGCAATCTTGCGCAGATGTGAAAACATGGCCAAGCTAAGAGAGGAAAACAGGAAGAGAGAGGGGGTGGGAGGTATCAGAGGCCGGGGGAGAGGGAAGAGAGAGGTCTGGGGGTGGGAGGGATCAGAGAGAGAGAGGGAGAGAGAGGGAGAGGGAGGTGGGGGGAGAGAGAGAGAGGAAGGAAAGAGATTGACAATACGAGCGGTGAGTGCCGCACGCCTCTGTCCATGCAATACCACTGATATCGTATGAATTAATGATATTGGATGTCATGATTTCCTCGCTCGGAGAGACACCTCGCTCGTGACAAATTAGGCCGAGTCCATTATGATCGTACCACAGTCCATTGATCATTATCTGTGTCAATGATTGCTCTGCTGACACTTGTTCTTCATCATATTTAGTGACGTCACGTTATTACTGATGCATAGATGATCACAAATACAAATCATGTCATCCGTCAATAAGTATTTATTAACATCCGATTGATAATCATCAATATGACATGTCTAAGTATGAGATTCAGGTATACGTTACCTATACATGACGATTGTAATACATTGTACAACAAGAAGATCGGTGCCGTGTAGGCCTATACAACATTCTGTCTACTGTTCATTTGACTGTAGTTGAAGATGACACTATTTGAAAGCTTTCACCCATTTGAAATCAAACATTATAGTACTGAAGCAATTTTGTTCACAAAACTAGAATTGGTTTTTGGAATGAATAGGGCCTATGACTACAGACATTACGTCTCTCCAAAGGAATAGTATTAATGTTTTAACCCAGTACCGTTGTTGAATGAGCACCCCTTATAGGTGGGCCCTAATTGTATCTATTGAAAACAACGTCATTAAATAAAACAAAAACTATGTTGAATGAAACAATTTTTTTTTGTTTTTGGTTTTAGTTATAATGTGAAGTCTCAGTCGTCCAAAATAATGTCGTGCTTATTATAATTGCTGATTGAATGGGTGGACTAAAATATCACATCTACGATGCAAGATATTCATCAACTAGGAATACACACATATCAATTTTGCGTGATGTTCATCACGTCACTTAGAGAGATTTCCCTACTAGCTTCAAAATGTTGTCTCGATACCAACTAATCATCAATAATGACTCGCGCTCATAGCTTTCAAGCAATCTAATGTGATTAAACCTCGATGCTGCTAAACTTCCGGACCAAAGTAGCTTTTACTCATGGACGCTGTGCATTGACAGTTGTGTCAGGAAGCTGGGGAAATAACACCAAGCCTAGTTTTGACAGTTCAAATATTTGCACAATATTCTGAAGGTAGTCTTTGAATCAGACATTAAACCTGAATGAATATGCTATATAATTATATATGTTAAAGGAGATGAATTGATTTTGCTTTCCCTTATAAGTTATAGGCCTACTTGTAACATGAGTTAAGCATAGCCCAATAATAACTTTAGGTATATAGGTCCTAAATAGGTTGTATCCAGTCTTTCTCTGATTTCTTTTAATTGAACTCCAGGTTTTATGTCTTTGTTATTGTGTGTGAGTGTGTGCTGTGTGCAATGTGTGTATGTGTGTTTCTTCTTAAATGTGTGCTTTGGAAGGAGAGCATTCTCCATGGAGATTGAGTGGTTGTGCTGCAGTTTACTCACCAACCCATGACTTATTCTATCTAAATCGACAAATGCTTTTCTGTCTGTCGAGACACTTAGAAATACTACCCTGCCCCTTTTCCCATTGATATCATTACTCTGAAATGTTTGCATGTGATTGTGATGTCATTAAATAGTTTAAGAGTTTGTTCGCAAAAACCGATAAGTCCATAATGTGCCAAATGGAGATATTTGCGATTAAAAGTCAAGAAAAATAAAGAGAATATTTGAAGAAAATTTTTGCTTCTTTTGACTATAACTTAAAAAATGTACCTTTTGTAGTGACCAATGTATCATTTAAAAGGTATTATTTTGTACTTAATGACAGAGACCGTACTTCAAAATCTTCAAAAATGGACTTATCGGTTTTTTGCGAACAAACTCTTCAGTTAGACCCTCTAAGTGATCAATATGCTAATAGCGAATCGTGTGGTCGAGTTAAAATGTCAGCATTATTAATGGTGCTCTGTATAGTAGGTGAGCGCACTGTAAATTGGCTTTAATGATAGTGCCAACAAGGTCGCCGACGTACCGGTCCCACACCATGATTGTTGTCTGGCTAGACTATTGTACAGAATGCTGCACTAGATATCACCCGACCAAGGCATCATACAACAAAGGATCTACAATATCATCTCTACAACACGGAATGATTTGAAAAAAAATGGTCATATTGTATATTTACACGTATTCATCAATGAATATACCAGTCTACTCCATTCCTTTTTTTTTTTCATTTATCCTTCGAAATCCACAGTGATCAATACAAGGTTAGGGCCTATGTTATAAATCACACCCAGTCATCTCAGTGGAGTGCATGTGTGTAGGCCTATGTATGTATGTATAAGAGGGGCAATAGAAACCCATAAGGGAAGGTTTATAAAATGAACATCAAAAGTGACCTGTGCTCGATTGAAAATCACATTCAATTCAAGAAAGAGATGCCTCATCAAGAACTAGTCAGTTCTTTCCCACCCTGCCTCGTCTCCCTCCCTCATAAAGGGTCCCAACTTTCATTAGGATCACTTTGTTAGTTATTTTTTTTTTTGGATGTCTCAGCCATTTGAAAACGAATTTTCATCAAATAGCCTTTCTATTTTTCTTTGAATTGTACGTTCAATAGTTCTGATTTGTATCTAATATTATTTAACAATAAAGTCAACATCTGAATCGGGCATCTCAACCCAAATTATAGGCCTACCATCCCTTTAAGATACTAACATAACGCGTGATTTGTACCACAGTCTCAAGAGAGTCTAACTGTCTACCTTTTGATCTTTGGCAGGGCCGGCGGAGCGTTTTCAAAAGTGTGTGTGTGTGTGTGGGGGGGGGGGGGGCACTTCCGGGTTTCATGAGTCAACAACAACAACAAAAAAGGTCTTGAGCTCATGGTTCTCCTCCCACTTCCGGGTTTCTTCAGCTGACAAGCAAAAAAAAAAAAAAAAAAGTCTTCAGCGGAAAAACTTACACCGCGTACTTCAAAATCTCTATCTATTTGTGTGTGTGTGTGTGTGTGGGTGTGTGTGTGTGTGTGTGTGTGTGTGTCACTTTCATACGTACTTCCGGGTTAAAAAAATAAGTGGGGGCGGGGGAGCCGAATGTGATAGATGACACCTTATGTATTCCAATGTATAATGTATGGTGCACAAGAAGTGGGGAGGGGGGGGGGGGGGCAAGGCTTAGCCCCCCCCCCCCCCGTTCCGTCGGCCATGTTTGGTCACTTCTTTGTGTTCTGTTCTTCTTCCCTTAATCCAACCCAGAATCAAAATTAGGCCCAAGGTCACTACTGTCTTGATCAGCCCCGTCTTATAAAGACTTTGATTGATTCAAATCAATCGCAACTTTACAATTGAATGCAAATCCACATTAAAAAAAAGTTATGATTGAAATTAAGATGTATAACTGCAATCAATCAATCACAAGTTGCGATTGATTGCAGCTTTCAAGAGATTTGTGATTGATTGATTTCTATCACAAGTTTTATAAGACAGGCTAGGGCCTTTGACATCGAAGTAAAAAGTTAGAGAGCCCTCTACGTCATTATCAAAGAAAGGATAAAATTAAACGCACGTCGCGCACGCCACCCACCAGCGCCAGCGCAGAGTTCGAGCACTGACAAACGCCAATATTTTAAGTTTATCCTTTAGTTTTCAACCATGAGTTCTCCAACCTTAGATGCTCTTCGATTGACGAAGAAAGGAGGCCTCATTTATGACAAACACTGGCTGGAGGATGGTCGCATTGAGGTGAGGGGCCAATCATAAGATAATCCTCTGTGCTAACTTAAAGTTGTTTGCTTCAGTCCCATAGCTAGAGTTCGGTGTGACTACATCGACCGTCTGTAAGTTTATAAAAACGAACGATAAGTAGCCTAACGTTAGATCTATATATATTTAGCCTACTCCTATAGTCTATAGCATTTCCTAAATTTACCTATGAATATGATCGGTCGGGAGTCAATGTGCTGTGTCCACGGAATGGTAAATTTTTGGAATCTGGATGAGATCTAAGAGTGCAGTGTTGAAAGAAATAAATCTATTTAGGCCTAACGTTAGATGGTTTATGCAGATCAGATGCATGGTTGTAAATAAATTAATAGATCTGCAACTGATTCTGTTTCTGTTCAAGTTGCCTGCACGGCGGCGGCACACACGGCCCCAGCATAATGCCAGTCAAATTGAGTCTGGGTAAGAGTACCAGTAGTATTCGATCACCTACCGGTATTCGTTCACTTTTCACTGCACCAGCTAGTACCGGTAATTTAAGTTCTACTGTCACAACTCACGCAAATCACATCAATTCACATACTTGCACACTCATAATTCACAACAGGAAACTCCCTTAGCTTAGCCTCCTCCAAAAATCCATTCAAAATCCCAAATTTCACCATCAAAAGTGCAGAATCGGTGCGACTTTCCAAAAGCGCGTGCGAATTAAATAAACCCAGTTTTAAGCGTACAAGCCGCTGAAAAAGCCGCTAAAAATCGAGAAATATGCTGTTCTCTTGCTGGTTTTTTGACTTATCATGCTTATTGCAAGCTTGGAGTATGATGATATCCTCAACAGCGCAAAAGAAAAACAACATTTCCGTACGTGCCGATACTGTGTCTCAATGTACAAGGGTTGAATGAAAGTGCTGATCCCCAGTATTTGGTCACCAACGGGCGCCGCAATGTCGCCAATGCAATTTTGCGCCAACAAGGTAGTGACGGGTGCCCAGCGCATTTTTCAGCTGCCTTGAACACGCATTGACTTTGGACGCGCATATCGTGTGACCGAATACTGGTCGCGGTGACAGTATTCTGGGGAATTTTCAAGGTGACATATTTGGGGATTTTGTGAAATTCTGTGAGATGTTTAACAAAATGAAAATTGAGATTGAAGAAATTTGATATACTTGTATTTCACATACATTGCTGTAGATATGATGTTATTTTAGTTTGAAAAATATTGCAGAAAAGCTTAAATGACCGAATGCTGCGGGTTTTACCCTCGGTGATCATTGTCAGCTTTTCCATAGAGACTTGGACTTGAAGGCATTTAGCTGATGTTGCCTCGACAGTGTCAGCACAAAGGCTATTCAAGATTCACTGTTCTCTGGCTGAAAGAGTTTCTTCATACAACTTAAATGAACATATTTCGCATGTATCGCATGTAAAACCTGATCCTTGATAACAAAGAGAACAAGTAAACCTTTAACAGCTATCTCATGTAGTGTCTGTACAGTCTAGTTGTAAACCTCTAACTGTACGAGCTGAAATTTTCGCGTACAGATATTTTCGCGAATTACTACTTGGAGGGCATTTTCGCATATTGTTAATTTCGCGGTTGCAAGGGTCTAACTGAACTTACTTATTCACAAGTTTTTATTTTCGCGTGTTGTTATTTTCGCGCTTCAAAGGCGATTCGCGAAATTCGCGAAAATAAAACCACCACGAAAATTTCAGCTCGTACAGTGATTTGTGACGGACAACAGTAATTTGGCCACCCACAGGGTGGGCCGGCTGATGCATGTATACACATAGTAATGTGATAATCATGATACTAATTATATGTTAAAAGTGAGTGCAACAGAAATAAATCTGTGATAATGTATGAATATGATCTTGGCATTCTTGTTGCTACATGTTGGCTTTATTGACGTCTGACTACATTGCACTGTATGCTATGGACAGTGAGTATGGTCAGTACAGTGTGGATTTTACAGAATGCAGGCCGATCTACTTCAGTCCTTGAGAAGATTCTTACAAATAACTCCTACTTTTGTGTGTGTGGGATGTGTGTCAGTGTGTGTGTGTGAGTGTGTGTGTGTGTGTGTGTTTGACCACTTCAATGAAATTTCATCCTGCTCTTTATGAGAAGTAAAGTGGGTTCTACAGACTACATTTATGTACATGTAGTTCTTTTACATGCTTTCTTCATATTCTGCCAGTTTTGATGAGTTTGCATCCTTCAAACTTGAAGATTCTAGTAAACCTCTTTGGTATGTGTATTGTACACCGCAGTCACACAGGAGAGGTACAAGGTGCATTGTATTACATTCAGTGCAAGTATAGGATCTGATGTATGCTGCATGACAGCATGCATCAGATGACAGTAACCATGCACATTATGATGCATGGCTAATAATAGATATTAACTCACTGAAAGCAGAATGGATTCCTAGTTGAAGAAGAATGCATGTACACTGTGAGAGTAATTTGATTAGAGTTTCATCAATTATCATTCAGACAGAGAGATATGTGATTGATGCTTCAATCATGTGCTGAGTGCTCTATGTTAAGAAACAAGTTTATAATAATGCAGGTGATGTTACAAGCAACAACCTCCTTTACATTTTTATTCACAGGAAGTGATAGAGTACTGTTCTTCACCACCACAAATTTCTTTGGACTTGTTGGCAGCAACTTTCAATAGGCTGAATTTCTCACAGCAAGATGTAGATGAAGAGACAAACCAAGCAGACACAGAGCGGACAGAAAGAAACTCCTCAGCTACATCAGATCACTCCTATGCCAAAGGGTAAGTCTCTCACGCTCCTCCCTGTCCAAGCCACATTTCTCTTTGTCAATGTCAGAATTTATACCCATTTTTAGGATGCCAGGCATTTGATGTGTATTTTGGCCTTTGTGTTAGTAGCCTCCTTTATGCAATCACTCTCAATTTTGAGCAAATGCCATCTTAGACTCAGAGGGCAGTAAGAGAGTGGCATGTGTTAGATTAAAGGGGAAGGCTAGTAACTGATCAGTGGGAATCAGTGGAAATGCTGGAGATGATTGTTCCAATCCTTATGGGATTCATTCAAGAGTTCATTGTATATCTATTGTTGTGTGAAAATGATTTGCTTCAGAACGGTCTCATATTCAAGTAATGTGCAGATTAATGCTCCGTCACTGACCAGGGACGCTAACCTGGAAGCATTAAACTGCACATTACTTGAATATGAGACCATTCTGAAGCAAATTATTTTCACACAACAATAGATATACAATGAACTCTTGAATGAATCCCATAAGGATTGGAACAATCATCTCCCAGCATTTCCACTGATTCCCACTGATCAGTTACTAGCCTTCCCCTTTAAGGCTCAAGCTGTTTTCAGGGCCCCGTTTCATAAAAGATGTTAGGATGGCAACTCTTGCTCGAATGGCAACTTCCCATAGCAGCAGCCAATCAGGAAGCTGGATTCTTTTCGTTACTTTTTTGTGAAATGGGGCCCTGGGCCCCCATTTCATAAAAAGTTGATAAAAAGTATGAAATATTATTCTTAAATGTTCTTGATTGAATTTCCAGATGTGTTCTAGAATTCTTGTGTTGTTTTGAGTGTAATCTTTGAAGAGGAACACTGATAAGATTTCCATTTTTACAATTTTTGTTATGTCTTAAAAAAATGGACTTTATACCATTATCCTTTGAATGCTATTGGGATAAGTCAGTTACTGTACATCAATTGCACACTGATATCTTGCTGAGCCTTCATGATTTTAGAAATTTGTCAGAGATGCAGCTTATTCTAAGAAACATAATAACTACCCATTTAATTCCAGTTTGATATCTACGTGACCATGTACAATGAAATAAGTACAACACACAATGGTTGTAAACCATGTACGTCTGTATGATGACACACAGTGTGATGATGGTTCTGTTCCAATTAGAACATTAGAAAGTGCTGGTCACCATCAATCAAACCAAAGCAGCTATGTGGACAGAGCTCTGCTTCAGTGTGAACAGGAGTGGGAAGACCTTGTCAAGGTAAGATTTACCCAATACTTACCTCATGTCAGTCCAGTAAAGTCCCATACATAAACTTCTAAAGGTAATGCATTAAGTAGATCCTTTCCTAGTCCTCCTATTAACTTGTCTTCTGAGTATGAATTGAATATTTTTGATATTCTTTTTATTTCAACCATCTTACACTTTGTAAATTTATTGTTTTAGGGTAAATCGCCCATGATATATTATACAGACAGTTAGATTTATCAACGCAATCACTAGGCAACATTCCAAGCTTTCTCATGTGAATTTCCTCTGTAAATTTAATGATTTAGATGTATACTGAACAAGTGTTCTTTGTAATGAATTATAATCATAATGTGTATCTTGGAAGACCAGTGTGTAAAGTGACAGACATGATGACGTATGAATGATGTGTTGTAGTTTGCTAGATAGTAGTAAATTCTGAGATCAGTTCTTGCTATTTTTTTTTTCTGAATCCTTCATCATTTTGCCAATGTTTTGTCCAGACCCAAAGCTTTGCAATGAGGTATGAAAACCCTCGACACACTGTACATTGTACTGTAAGTCCCTGTGTTTTGTTCATGAGGCACATGTAACATGTTAAAAATTTTATATTTCTTTATGATGAATAATTTCTGTAAAAAGTTTTAAACACTTAAAATGATGCATATTATGAATCAATTCTTGTGTTTACCATGTTTGCATGCTTTTGAAAAGGGGAGACATCTTAGCACACATCTCTGTCTGAGAATTACGGAGGAATAGATGTACAGTGTACTTGTTCTCTTTGGTTTAGTGTTGCTTTCTGTCATGTGTAAAGATAGGCTTTCATTAATTCTAATATCAATGACTTTTGTTTTTTTTTTAAATTGTGATATCCTTGACACAAGTAGAGAGGGTCCATTCCCCATTATCCATGTATATCCCACATTCAATGATGATTTGAGAATGTATCTGTCTTTAGAGTTTGTCCATGTAAAATGTGCGAATTTGTTCAAATTTGGGAAGCATAGAATTATTCCCACTCAAGATATCATTACATTTTTTTCCCTCTCTCTCTCTCCCAAGGCATCCAAGTTTACATCTTCAAAGAAAATGATGACAGGTTATATAAAACACAAGACAGAATCACATACGATAATAGGCTGACATAGCTGCAAAATGAGTTTATTGCCACACAGTGAATGAAATAATCTGTGATATTATGAACATGAATTAATATTCAGTAACAACATATATTCTCTGAAGTGTGTTATAATTATAGCGTTATATGATAGCAGCAGACTGCTTTGTTTCATTTTCAAGGAGCGTGTTAGAGAGAGACAGTGGCAGCTACAGGAGCACTCCCGGCAGGTTCAGGAACAAGCTGAGCAGAATGTGACCCTCCTTGCCCAACAGAGGGAGCTAAAGCAGCAAGCTCTGGTCCAGATGATGAGACAGACTCAACGAGAGATGGATGAGAAGAGAGAGAAGAGGTTACAACACCAGCAGGAGAGACACAGACTACACCTCAAGGTGGGATTGGTTTTAGGGACTGCTTTGAAGACTACATTCTACAGTATAACCCTGCCCTTTGTGACAGTGTGTTTTTGGCATCTTATTGTCATAGATCTATACATCTAGCTGTGGTTTTGTGATGGAGAATGAAATTGGTTCATTCACACTGCCCCCCTCCTCCCGGTATCTTTAAAGTTCATTTAAAGGATATTGCAATCCAGCAGCTCAGCAAGAGTGAAAACATTTGAAATCCATTTTGAATACATTTTTCATTGGTGATTCATTGCTACTCCAAAGCTGCAAATATATTTTACGTAGCTTTTTTTTTTTTTGAGAAAGTTTCTTATTCCTATATGTTTGAGCAAGTAATGATAGGCTTCTAATGGTATTGTATCACTAAATAAACACTTTTATGAACTGACAATAATCAGTTGAAAATATTGTCTGTATGTGGTAGAGTTGGAATGTGATGTGGTGATGTGCTTCCTGATGGCATATAATCCCAGTAATATGGTAGCATAGATGTACACAATTCTCTACATAGTCATGCAATTGAAGTTTTTTGGTTGTTTGAAAAAAAACGTATGAACAAACAAACATGGGAAGTCATTTTTGACAAGGCATGGAAAGCTTCATAGCTTCAAAAAGTGTATAGAGAATGTTACCAAGATTGAGTAGGACCTTTGTATTTCAGGGAGTTACAATTCTTTGTGTTAGTTACTACCCTAGTACCTCCTGGGATACCACATAAAAATGCCGTCTGCTGTATTTCTTATTCTGACAGAGACTAGATGCCAAAATGAAAGCTGCAGTGCTTCAGAGAGAGGCTGATGAGATGGTTAGGAAAAAACGGTAAGTAAAGCTGACATCAAAAGGCATCATTAATTCAACATAGTATGTGAACCATGGCCAGTGATGAGGAATAGTTAAACAGAGTTCTGTAACCTTTGTCAATTGAAAACAAATACTCATTCCTGGATCAAATAGTATGCAATGTTTGCTTGGTATATCTTGTATTATGAAAAGATTCACCTTAAACCCTGACAACTCTTTCATTGCTCTTTTTGCAGTAACACATCTTCTGCTTTACTAAAAATATGTTCTGTGGATACATTCTCAAGTCATTCATTTACATTTCAGTATGTATACATTTCATTATGAAAAGTAATACATATTTTGCAGATGGCAACCTCAAAATAGGGGATGGGGTTATATAGATGAAATAGCAAATAGATGAAATAGCAAACTTGTGCTCACAAAAGAAGACGAAATAAAAACAGTCTTCTTATAAAGCAGATTATGCTAATGTGTGTTCTGTTTACAGGAATTGAACAAATTGTGAACTGGGGCTTGTTACATGTAGGTGCTATATCAATTGATATTTCTGAATTTAAGAGGGCTTAGAGTGGCAGGTCACATTTCACTTTCTAGGAAGCTCTTGACCACTGTGTGGGATACCAAATCTCTCCAATGACTTTATTAACTAGTGTTAAACTAACACAAAATACATGTGGATGGGACTGTATAATTCACCAGCTAGTTCTGCGAGGTTATATCATCCTTTTGTAGGCTGGACCCACATTTAGGATATTTGACAAGCAGGAACATGATATCTTAGGTAATTTAGTGTGTGGGTCTGTTCTTGTAATCTTTTATTTTATATCTGAGAAGGCAAGATTGTGATTGCACAACAATACAGTGTGCTGCTTGTTCATACTAGCAATTGAAAATGATCACACCACAGAATAATATGGGTGAACTGTAGTTCAATGAAGCACACATGCTAGAATGAGCCCAGTAATGATATGCTGCCCACTGCAGACTTTGTTAGTACTGTCATCAATAAAAAGTCTCCAAAACCAGTGGATATTTGAGGGGTTTGTCAGGTAATACCAAGTACTTGTATTTATTCCTGTTACTTATAATGCATAAGCATTTCTTCTGTGTATGCAAGTTGGAATATAATGATGAAGAGAATTGTATGTGCTTGAGCACTGAATTTGTATGTATATCTCTTTTTCTCCACTGACCATATTGGGAGTGCAGTTTACATGCAGAAAAATACAGCAACTAGTATGTTTTTGTCAACATTCTTGATTTAATTTTGACCCCCCCCCCCCCAAAAAAAAAAGGGAATTGAGGAATAAATTGTATCTATTAAACCTTAATTTCTAGGGAGAAGGAGAGGCAAGACTTTCTACGCAGCCTGACCGCTGTCAAGAATCAGGTGGATGAAACAGCTCGGAGAATTATGCAGTTATTAATTTCTTGCCCACACAAAGAGCACCTGTCAAAAGAGTCTACTAACATTGGCAAGAGTATCCAGACACTGAGTGCCAAGGCTGGTGAGTAAGACTAACATCCTTTCATGAACAGATTAATTTGTGGTTGGCTTTTATTTTGGGTATATGTTTTTTTTTTTATTTGTTTTTTTTTCACTTGTTATTGAAGCAAGCCATGTTTAAAATACACCACTAACACTAAGACAGAAGTAAATATGATTTGAGGGGTTACAAAGACATTGCTAAAGATTGCTAATCTTACTTCCTCAGTCATTGTAATATCTTGGCTTGTTGTATGCTGAAAATCAAGAGAAGACAGTCATTAGAATCATGACATGCGATTTTGAGAAGTGCTGGTCTATGGCCACCAGTGTTACACAGCAAGTCACATGGTTGATCAAAACATTTTGATAAATAGCTTTCACAGGATTAGTAGAAAAGTTCCAAATGACAGATTTAACAGCATGACTTTGTACTCTGCATCGGATGCACCCAGCTGTACCAAATTTCCCATTTGTACCCTTTGACAATAAATGATATGAATGCAAGATTTTCCATAAATAGCTGAGAGTGCCTGACGGCAGTACTGAAATCTTATCCATCTAAGGAGTAATAAATTGAGGATAAGGAATAACGGAACCTACATTAATAGCAACCATGTCATTACATGTGTTTCTAAATACGAGTCTAAAGAAGAGCCGGTCAGTCCGGTCAGGCATTAGTGGAAACAAATCTACAAAATTGCTGTATACTGTATACACCATATATTTCGTGAGTCTAAATCTTGTCGAATTGGGAATTCCTGACGATTTCGCGAGTGGTTAAATTCGCGATCGTGGAGTACTGTACTGAATGGAGAAATGTACACGCGTACGTCACATCCACATTGGGTTCAGAGTCAATATTTTCGCATGTTTTTAATTTCACAAATAGCACCTGACTTGCGAAATTTGCGAAAATAAAAACCTCACGAAATGTTCGGCGTATACAGTATTTCATGGTTCTAATGAATTATATCTTTCATACCGTTTCAAAAATAAAAGAACAGTCACATGATTACAGGAAGTGCAAGTGCATTGAAAATCGCATGACTTGTATAAACCTTGCAACCTGACTGAAAATGCTATGCTTCACCAAAGTGATACTGCAGGTCAATAATGACACACAGCCTATTGATCTGATCCTAGCTCATTGACTGTATTGAGGTTTCTGTATTTGATTTTCCTGTAGGGAGCCTTGTGGAGGAAGCTGGGCAGTCTGAGATGAGTAGAGACTTGGGAAAGACCATGCAGGGAGTGTTGGAAAGTTTGAGACAGAAACAAGAAGAGGCCATCAAGGCTGTTGGTTAGTACTTAGTGTCTCATAATGTACATCATAATCTAATTTCACAAAAACTGACTGTGATAGCAAATCTTGCTGGAGTGGCAAGAGTCAGTTTGAATTAACAAGGATCCTGTTTCCTGATTGGCTATTTCTTCAAGAAATTGTTATCATTTTCCAGCAAGAGTTGCTGTCCTAACATCTTATATGAAATAGGACCCAGATGTCACAGATACAGTGTTAATACACTGTAGGACACACAGAAAAGATTTAAATATCACAGTAATGGATATGAATGGAAAAAAAGAAGAAGGGAGAAAGAGGAACAAATGTGATCATTTTCCTCAGATCATCAGTTTGAATCCATGTCTTTCAAAAAGACATTGTATTATGATCTTCATAAAAGTGGTTTAAAGGTTACTCTAAATGATTGTCTAGCTGATAGATACATTGATAGAAGATGGATGGATGAATAAAAATAGATAACAAAATAGAAAGATGAAAAGATGGATAGATATATAGAAGATGAATAGATAAAAGATGGATAGACAGATGAATAGATAGTTTGTTAGAAAGATAAGAGAGATATACAATGTGTGTGATAACAGTAATATCTCCCTTACCTATCAGCTGAAGCAGAGAAAAATTTCCAAGAGGAAGTCGCTCGTAAAGAGAAGGAGAAGGAGAAAGAGCAGGCTGAGAAGGAAAAGGCCAAGAAAGAAGAAGAGAGTCAGGCATCTAACCAGGCAACCACAAGTAATGGAGCCAGGGGTAAGTATACATTGCATTCAGCAAAGTTTGTCTTCCTTGGCAGCTAAACATTTACTTTGGTTTTCCCCTGCAATCCTTGGTTTTCAATGCAATTCAAGTTTATTTCCACAAAGTCAGTTAAAAAACATACAGAGAGACAATCAATCAAAATATGTACTAACCAAAATTATTTCAGGTATGTACATAGTCATAATTAAAAAAGTGTGTGAAGATTGACGTAACAGTTTGAGTAATAGTGGTGGAAATCAGCAGTAGGCCATTGGCCTTTTGAGGCTGATCCCTTGAACAAATTTAAAATGTTGAAGCTGTACGTCATTATATCATAGATTGCGAATCACATAAAAAAAAAAAACCAACAACAACAGATTTGCAATGAATAGGGACAGGGGAAAGAATATCCAAAAGAAAGGGACCCAGACGTACCAAAATCAACTATAGGGGAGTGGGACGAATGGGCAAATTATAATTTTAAAATGTAATTAAAAGAAAAAGACAATTTGTGCATACAGTATTCTGTAATAGTCTGCTGAAGGGCAAGCAAATTTATACATGTCATAACAATAGTGAATACCAGTGGAAATACTATACAATCGTTTGTTGTCATTATTGAAACACAGACCAGGAACCTGCTTTGAACATCATCAGAGAGTGGAGAGACATGATAAATGGCATTCATTTAATGTCTAACCAATAACATTCTCTGGTTCTAGCAAACAATTTATTGCATTTTATTGGATGGATGTCTATGGCTTATTGTTTATCTAATCATATGTGGAAGTCTTAAGTTTTGATTGTAAGTGTCATTCATACCTGTAAATCAAATCACTTTGCAGATTCTATAGTGACTAAAAGAGTGTCACATTATTTGCTTAGGTGTTTCTCTGGCATCAAGTGTTAGTCCTGAGGCACTAACAGAGTACACCAGTCTGGATGAAAGGCATAAAGCACTGGAGGAAGTCTTCAAGGGTCTCACCAGTACCACAGACAAAGATGTAAGTAGAAAATGGTGACAGTCATTTGTAAGTCTTCAATGCATGTATGTACGTGTGTTAATGGCTGGAATCATTAGGCTTTTGATATTCACAAGTATAGCACAGTATATGCTTCCAGAATTTGATACTGATTGTTACATAACCAATGTATTTGACTACATTATCTCATTGAGTCACTTTTCGATGCTGTCTCTGTTATTAATTATGGTCAGTGATTGAACACAGCTTTTCAGCTTTTGCACAATTTGTTCTGTAAACATCTTTTCTTTGTCTGCTTTTCACTCTTGTAGTTGAAGAAGTATCGCTTTGACCTTCAGAAGGCAGTGAACACACCAATCAATGCAGTGTCTGTCCAGTCAGCCAGTCATCTCTTGGACAAGTTGGGCAAACTACGGGCCCTGCTGTCAGGGAGAGAGGTTGAGATGGGCACACGGCGAGTCTTGGCCACTAAGCCTGCTGGTATCACATACTGCAAGGATCTTGCTGCTAAAAAACTTGTGGTATGACACCCCAGAGTCTCTGTACCCATTGTTGCTTGACATGTTAAAGGGAATGGCTAGTAACTGATCAGTGGGAATACTGGGGGATGATTGTTCCAATCCTTGTGGGATTCATTTAAGAGTACATTATATATCTATTGTTGTGTGAAAATTATTTGCTTCAGAACGGTCTCATATTCCAGTAATGTGCAGTTTAAAGCCCCGTCACTGTACAGGCATGCTAACCTGGAAACATTGAACTGCACATTACTTGAATATGAGACCGTTCTGAAGCAAATAATTTTCACACAACAATAGATATATAGTGTACTCTTAAATGAATCCCACAAGGATTGGAACAATCATCCCCTAGCATTCCCACTGATTCCCACTGATCAGTTACTAGCCATCCCCTTTAAATTCGTTCTCCCGTAAATTTCAGTGGAATAGCAGATGGTTTGCAGGCTTAGCCTTGTAGCATCACTTACAGCATACAATACAGAACATCTTCAAATAGATGTTGAGCTCTCTGTGAGTGTGCTGTGACAGGAAATGTTTTTAACTGTCTATATAGGAAAATCCCTCTTTCAAGAGAATGTATTATAATGATAGCTTTGTGAAAAACAACAACTGTCACTGTTGTTTTCAATTCTTCCTTGCCTGTCAATTGCATACACTCTTTCATCTCTCCCATGTCTAGAAACAAGGTGATGAACAGATCTCATCCAACCATGAGTTTGCCTTTCCCTTCGCTGCCATCATTCTGGCCTTGTGGCAGGAGATCCCAGACTTTGGAGATCTAGTCCTCTATCACTTCTACCAGCGATGTCCTTTCCTTCTTCCATACCACATCCCCAAGAAGGAAGAGCAGAGTTTGGAAGATTACTACAAGTAAGTTTGACATCTCATCTTATGGTCCAATCAATCATCAGACAGCCTGCTATGGGTACAGCTTTGTATTTGCATGCTAATAGTTTGATGATTCTTGGAAAGGAATACAAGAATCCTAGAAGTCAACATCTGAACAAAAATGTGTATGCATTCATGCATCTCTTTATTAAAGTGCTGAAAATCCAGACGTGTTGCATTTATGTGATTGTAGATAGTGGCAGAGGCAATAACCATCTGTCAAGTCACCTTTATTTTTTAGCACCAAGAATCACTACACCTTGGTTGCAGATGTGTATCCTTTTTGACAAAATGTGACATTCTCCTCTTTAACAAAGTCAGCATTCATATGATGGCAAAATGCAGGTTAGAAATAAATTTTGCTTAGTAAAGATATTGGGGACCTCGAAGGTAGTAAAGGCATTATGTTTTATGGCCACTATCTTATTGTATGTATAATTTTATGCCTCTGTGTGTGTGTTTTTTCCAAAGCTACCTTGATTCTTGTGTATATTACTACAACTACAACACACTTATTTCTCCTTGTCTGAAATGCCCAGATGTCTTGGCTATACATATGACAGCGATGGTCAAATTGAGAAGCAAGATAAATATCTGAAGCGAATGTCTGGCTACACAAGACTGTTTGCTGCTGTGATTGTCTCACCCCCTGTTCGAGGAAAGGTAAATTTGAACAGTAGGGCCTATGGCATACAAATGACAGGAAATGTGTGCACTGTCATTAAACACTAAGTTAACAGAAAAGGTATTGGGATTTCTGTCATATTATTCATCTTGTCTGAAGCCAACAGATGCTAGCATGTTGCTTTCAATTTATACATTTTGTATTGTAGTCTGGTAGATACACATTGTATCGTATAACAGTGCTATTCTCATTGCCGAAGTAGAATGATATACAAGTTGAAATATTTAAAGGTTCTTATAATATGATAGAGTGATAATGGTGTAACAAGTGCTAAAAATATAAGAATTAAGGTCAGTATACAGACAATGTTAATGTACCTTTTTGTGTGAAAGTGGATGTGTTGCACACTGCAACTGCAGTGTGAGTGGTTGTTAATGATAAAACCAAAGTTTCAAGTGGATTTTAAGATCATGCAGACCTACAGATGAAGTGATTTTACATTGTATAGTCAAATGTAGAAAAAGCAAAAGTGTGACATTAATGTATCTTGCTGTACAAGGGTTCTAAAATGGATCGTTTGTCTCGTTGTACAGGCACACCCTCACGGGCTGGACAGAGGTTGGATGTTTCTCTCAAGGGTCATGAACCTTGACCCTCAGCCTGATATCACAGCCACAACACTCTTTGATTTCCTGGAGGTTAGCCATGGCATCCATGTTTTTACCCTTCTCCAATAGTCAAGTACTGCCCCAGTGTTTGTGAAAACAACACAGAGAGCCAATAGTGGTAATCTCACATGTATCCCCCAGTACAGTTGTTTTTCACTTGGCCCAAAGTTTTACTGCTAAACTACAAATTTGTTCTTAATGACTTGATTATGAGGAAGAAACAGAACTGTGAAATATATTTTGATCAAAGACTTAGAACATAAGAAATTTTGCAAACAGGGGATAGTATGTTATATGCTTTTTGTTGCTGAAAACATTTGACATGTAATGGTACTTGCTAACCACAGATGACTGTAAAACCATAAATGTGTACATGCATTTTAATTTCGTGGATTTTGCGAGAGCCAAGAAATTGAATTGCTAGCTTTTTATGTGTGTGTGTGTGTGTGTGTGGGTGGGTGTATTAATTAGTTGAGGTCATCTGTATCGTGGAGAATATCTCATCTGTCAGCCACAGATATTTTACTGGCATCTTGTTTATTTGGTGAAATTAAGGATAAATTGGCAAATTAACATTTATTATTCTGTCTCAATTATATAAAGTATAGATAAGCACAATATGGGTGTTTGTGCAGTGTTATAGAGTCGTGTGAAAAGTTAAAGAACAATTATAATTTTTTCTGCATTGTTTCCCTTTGATTCTCTTTCTTGTAGGTATGTAGCCATGCAATGGCAGATACCTATGGGAAACAGTTCTTCAAACTTCTACAGACCCTGTACAGACATTACTTTCCAAGGTATTATACACAGAATCATTTGGTCATTTTCTTAAACAAACCAGAGAATACAATATCTTCAGCTCTTGGTACCTACTGTGTAAGTAACACATGGTTGCTTGTTATAAAAAAAAATGAATAAAAGAATACACACTAGATATAGCACTTGGAGCTCAATAGATAGGAATAGCACCAAGTATGATTTTCAATTGAAATGTCACACTTTTTGTTTTGTTTTTGTTTTGTTTTTTGGTCAATATTTTCACCAGGGCTGATGTACATGTAGTTGTCTTTTCTCGGCAGATAGTGCAAGGAAAAACTGGCAGAAAACAAACAGTAATAATTAAAATCTTCAAACATATATTTTGTACAGTGGTGTTGACAAGTTTGGCAATTCAGTCTCAACTTGAATTGACTCTTTTATTTTTAGAAGTGTACAGCTCATCAAAATTTAAATATACCTTGTGATTGTAGAATAACAGTCAAATGATTTTTGTTCTTTTCTATCTTCTGAATTGAATGTGTAGAATAAAAAAGATAAAAAAAACCATCAAGGCATAAGTGCGTTTTTGTGCACTCTTTTGTGATTGCCTTAGATTATCATGACTGTTTGTACATCTATATGTCTTGTTTTTTCTTTCTCAGAATCCAAGCTGTCACACCACAAGGTTCCGGTGGTCCTGTAACAAGACTACAAGGATTTCTAGAGGTGTGTTGATTTTGTCTCCAAAAATTTTCTTTAAAAATGCCAAACAAGATAAGAATATATATATATATTTGTTGTTGTTGTTGTTGTTGTTTTTAGAGTGATGGTGCTTTTCCATGTGATGTAAAGATTTGAGATCAGACTAGCAGTGTCCAATATCGTCTAAATCTCCAGATTAATTTTAGGAATGAGAGAAAATGTCTCTTTTCTCAGATTTTCTTTTGAAAAAGAATTTCTAATAAGGGCTATTTTCACATGAAAGGGTTTGCAAGACTGTATGTTGTAAGTAGGAGGAATGCAGAATACACACATTTACTGTGTATGTCAAGTTTTGTAAACATTACGAGACACATCAACCTAGACAGTAAGCTGCCTGATGATGTGTTGTAATAGATGAACAAACACTTTTCTCTCAAATGCCACTTTGTTTCTGAATATCGTTACTTCAGATTTGACCTAGCTGAAGAGTGCCTGTCAGTTGATGGTTTATTTTATTATTGCAAGAATATGTTCTGCACAAATTCTGTCTGGTTGAATGTACCGACTGCCCTTTAGAATTGATATTCAAATGAACACCACATAGAGTGTGGAGCTTTGCCTTTTCAGTCACAAACAGCTTTGGTTGTTTGAGTCCAAATCACCCACAGCACTGCAGTTGGATATCTGTCATATTAATCCAAACTGAAATGTTTTGTGTTAGAGCGTGTACAGTAGACACGACATGTGTTAACAAGTCTAACCCTCCTTATTCCTTCTACTTTTCCAACACACAGGACTGTCTGCGCACACAGCGAGTTCCTCCGCCAAAGGGTTTTCTTACAGCAGATTTCTGGAGGAGTTGATCACAATTTACTCTAAATGGCTATGCCTACTTACTGCACATTTTGTGAACCATGTCTTCAACAGTGTATTGGACATTTATTTTCCTTTGATGTCCTGTGGAAATGTGTGAGAAGTACACTGTGATTTTGATAGATGCAGATATCCTCTGTAGTAAATCAAGAAATATAATGCTCTGTACAGGTTAAGTTAAATCATGTGCTCAGGAATTAGTACTGAAGGAACTTGAACATAATTAAGCTCCTCTATAAAGAGTCTTCATCAGTTTTATCAACAGCAGGAAGAATGACCATGGTACAGACATAACTCCTGTCCACAATACAATGTAGATAACCGTGCATAATATAGTCATGGCACCGAGTCAAGCTGAAACATGACACTCAGTCTCACTCCCCTAGATCTCAGGCTTGTTCTTGAGAACTTAAGTACTCTCTTCTGTTTACAGTGATTACCCTCACATAACTGTTTGATGTGTCTGCCAGAAAGTGATACTGGGAGTATTACGTTTCTGTTTGTTCTGCTACATTTATGGTCTGTTACAATTCAGTGCAATCCCGTTATAATGAACATAGTTATAACGAAATTTTAGTTACAACATAGTTAAATTGAGGCCGCAACATTATCTGCTCTATGTTATTTATTGTTCATTTCTTCAGTTATAATGAAATTTC
Organism: Diadema setosum; assembly: GCF_964275005.1. NCBI lineage: Eukaryota > Metazoa > Echinodermata > Echinoidea > Diadematoida > Diadematidae > Diadema > Diadema setosum. The sequence goes on from NC_092688.1 coordinate 546,843, forward strand.
AACGTACAGTATAACAATAAAAACTGCCGGTCCTGAGGACTTTGTTATAATGGGAGTCCACTGCACATTTAATGTATATTACACTTTAATAAACACATAGTGACAGGTGCATCTCATGAGCCTGAATACAGTCAAAGCTGTCAGCTCTGTACAGCCAACTTGAAAGAAATAGTACAGATCGAGACAGCCATACATGTTTAGTTACTACAGATGAGATGGGCTAATTATCATTATTGAGTACTAGTATGTAAAATACATTCTGCTGGATGTGATTACAATGTACTACTGAATTTAATGTTAGATATAGACGTATTGCAACAGGTGTTAAATGAAAGAATATCAAACACAGTATAACGAATTTCCATTTACAACAAAGTAAAAATGTAGGCCCCAACATTATCTGTTTCATATTTTTTATTGTTTATTTGTTCGGTTATAATGACATTTTGATATACTGAAAGAAAATTGCCGGTCCCAAGGACTTCGTTCTAATGGGAGTCAACTCTATCCAATACACAATATGTTGCAGGAGTTTAACAGACTTTGTAGGTACATGTAAATTCCTTGTCAGGTTGTATTTTGTTGCAGTGGGTCTAGGTACTTGGCGTGTGATCAGATCTGGTGTGAATACACTATGATATGAAGAAGAAAGAGAAAAAGAGGGGATGATGTACATTGTCCATGTATGTTAGGAGTACATGTAATTGTTATTACATTGTAGTACACGTATGTCATTTTACCTACTGGCCTACTGGGTACACTGTAAGATCTTCCATAACTGCTACAGTGGGGACTTGAAGTTCTTTGAATACATTAACCCATAAACTTTGAATGTAACACAGTCACATTCATGTTTGTACATTTGCATTAATTGTCTGCACAGTTTGTCTATATGAACAAATTAGCAACTCTACACGAGAGTAGCATGGGAAAACATGAATATATAAATTGATTGTTGTATTTTTACCTTCCACATGAAGGTAACATAATTTCAATTCAAAATATGTGTTTCAAAATTACTCTTATAGCTTGTGTGTCTGAGAAGTTTTCATTGTCAGGCAGCAAACTTCAAGCTGTTATGAGGCTTGCCATTCAGATGCTTGGATTTACAGGGGTTGTTTCATAAAGATGTTCTTAAAGTTACGAACGACTTCAGAAAGACTGGTGATCAGTTCGTGTGCTGAATTAGGGAAATCCTGATAAGTATAGCACGTCAGAACTGATCACCAGTTGTTCTTCAGTCATTCGTAACTTTACAAATGGCTTTATGAAACATCCCCAGGTCTTACTTTTTACTGTGTGCAATGTTAGTTTCAGGAATGGATGCTACGTTGTAGGTGATGTGGAACTCTCATTTTACTGTCTTTTTGTCAATAAAGTGGATTGTTGAACAATTCACTCATGCCAGTCAGATCGTATTTTTATGCCTCCGCCACGAAGTGATGCCGGAGGCATTATGTTTTCGGGTTGTCCGTCCGTCCGTCCGTAATAAATTTTGTGGACAGGGTAACTATCAAAACCTTTTAAGGTATCCTGATGAAATTTGGCATGTATGTGTATTAGGGGGTGAAGTTGTGCCTATCAACTTTTGGGTGCACATGGTCAAGGTCAAAGGTCAAAAGGTCAAGGTCAAATACGTAAAATTTCACTATTTCCTCCATATCTATGCAATGCCTGAAGATATTTTCTTGAAACTTAGTGTATACATGTATTACCCAATTAGGATTCTCTGGTGAAAGTTTCGGGTCATGAGGTCAAAGGTCAAAAGGTCAAGTTAAAATATTAAAACTTTGCTTTTTTCTCTGTACCTTGGACATTGTTCAAGGTATCTTCATGGAACATAGTATATATACATGTACTGACTGGCAGTCATTATCTAGAGAATCTAGGGTTCATAGGGTCAAAGGTCAGGGGGTCAAAGGTCAAGTGCAAGACTTCAAAATTTTACTATTTCCCTCATATTTATGTCATGCCAGCAATTTTTTTTTTCTTTTACACTTGGTGTATGCATGTATAACCTTATATAGATTATCTGGAAATTTTCTTCTCTTTTTTTTTTTTTTTTTTTTTTTGGGGGGGGGGGGGTTTGCCTCAAAGGTCAAAAGGTCAAAGATCAAGGGAAAGTGTTGAACTAACTTTTTCCTCCATATCTCAGAAGTGGCTCAAGTTATCTTGAAACTTACTACATATTTATGCATGTTCTGCCTGACAGTGATTATCCTATGAATTTTAGGGTCAAAGGCCAAAAGAAAATGGTAACAGTGTACTTTTCAATACAGAAATTACACTTTTTCTCCATGCCTTGAAAATTACAGTATTCATACATTTATGAATGGGTCAAAGTCAAGTTAAAGTCCTTGAATCCCCAAATACATGCTCTCCTATTCATCTAATTAAACCTAGGTAAAGGAAGGTGAACATTCAACACATTTGTGACAAACATGTAATTTCAATATTTTGCCAATATTGTGAAAATGTAATTATACTTTGTCCACATGTACTATAGACCTATTAGGAAAATCATGCATTATGGCGGAGGCGTAGCAGTCGCCTTAGCGACATTTCTAGTTGTTTAATGCAACGATTGTTCTACATTGCCTCATTAATTTCAACTTGCATGAAGTTAGGATGAATTCTACATTAAAATGGGCCGATTACAACAGTATAAAAAAATGAATGTTTCATTTTGTAATGATATTTGAACATGAAAATCTCCTATTTTGAACATAACATGCATTTATGTGTGGGTTTCAGCCTGCACTTGTCAAAATTTCTTAAGGCAACTGATGGTCATATAACTGAATTGCAACACACAAAAGAATATAATGAGGAAAAGGTGATTTCACTTTTTATTTCATGGAGATACTCCTTCAATTGAATATGTATGTCTTGTACACACTGTTGTGGTACTTTTTTTAAAATTCTTGTAATGTGTTTAATCCTCTTTAGCTTCTACAGCGAGAAATCTGTGGAAAATTGTTGCTGTTAATGAAATGGTGTACACGTACAGTATATAAATGACACACTTGCTTCACTGCAGGTAGGTGAGCCAAGTTCATTGTTGTTCCTGGTATGTATAAGTGCTCTTGTAAAAAATATACAGTAGCACCAGAAATTTATGATTTTTGTCATAAGAGGGCTTTCTTCATCTGATTTCAAACTTCAAAGAAGTGTATGTAAACTGTACAGTGTATAACAAAAGTACATCCATTAAACTGCTGCAAAATACACTTTTGCTATGACAAGGACTTCAGGTATGTACAGTTGTTTCATAAATTATTATATACAGTGCACTCCCGTTATAACGAAATGCTCGGGACCGGCAGTTTTCTTTCGTTATAACGACATTTCGTTATAACCGAACAAATACGATATATAACGAAAACAAGGAACCACGTATATTACGTTTGCTGAATACACTGCAAAGCTATGTGAAATGTGATGGGATAACTGTACATGTATTACAATAATAAACGCAAATTCCTCTCAGAAACTGTGTGTGACACAAGGAGCGAACACATAGTGGTGTGAAGCGTTCTCCCATGCAGAGACGCTATAAATGCTTGTTCCGCTACGTATTTTCGAAAGCAATTCGCATTTCGTTATAACGGAGCACAATTCTTTCGTTTTTCTTTGTCTGTGGCGCTCAGAAAAGATTTCGTTATAACGGAAATTTCGCTATAACCGTGTTCGTTATAAGCGAATTTTGTACCATAAGGCTTTAATGGTGATAGTTTTGGGACCAGAAGATTTACTTTGTTATAACGAAATTTCGTTATAACCGTGTTTGTGTAACGGGAGTGCACTGTACATTGTATGTCCTCACTGTAGGAATATAACATTGGACATTGCCATACATACATACACACACACACACCCAAACACATATGCACACTCTTTTTTTTTTTTAGATTAGATTATATTTTATTTGAATTTCATTCAGTATCAGCATCATATCAACAATGAAACATATGTTAAAACTAGGCAGATTATATTCTATCTCTCTCACACACATACATTGTACACACACACACACACACACACTCACAGACTCCCACGGAAAAAATGGTAAAATACATGTAACAGCATCATACATGTACTGTACCAACTCGTTACACTCTATGTTGATAGTCCCTTTTATTTCGCTGATCTCCACACAGTCCACACAGTCCTAATGCAAGATGAGTACGTGCGAAATAAAAGTGCATTGCACTGTGGACTATCATGTGACCTAGGATATAGCAGCAAATTCATTGTTTTGTCATCTACGCGCACACGTAGCCTAAGCTTTAAGGATACCTAAAGACAGCTAAAACGGTTTCAAATGTGGAATAAAATGGGAATTTCTAGGACCCTAGATGTGGAATATAAAGCAAATAATCAACTTTTAGTTTCAGGCAATGAGACAAACTATCACTTCCTCGGCGATCTGAATGTGTACGCTATCTTTCCTCAGCTGTGCTTCGGAAAGATAGCCACATCCAGATCGCCTCGGAAGTGACAGTTTGTCCCATCACCTTCACCAAAAAGTGATGCTGGGAGTATTACGTTTCAGTTTGTTCTGCTACATTTGAATCAATCATTCATTGTCTGTTATAATACAGTGCAATCCTGTTATAACGAACATGGTTATAATGAAATTCCAGTTACAACAAAGTTAGAATTGAGGCCGCAACATTATTTGCTCTATGTTTTTTATTGTTCATTTGCTAAGTTATAACAAAATTTCAGCGTATAACAATAAAAACTGCTGGTCCTGAGGACTTTGTTATAATGGGAGTCCACTGCGCATGTAATGTATACTACACTTGAAGAAACAGGTAGAGACAGGTGCACCTCATGACCCTTCATACAGTCAGATGTTAGCTCTGTTTGTAAAGCCAACGTGAGAGAAATACATGTTCATAGTACAGAGACAGCCATACATGTTTAGTCACAACAGATGGGCTAAATAATTGTCATTATTGAGTTTGTGAAACACATTCTACTAGACAGAATTATACTGTACTACTGAATTTAATGTTAGATACACTAAGTAGATGTATTGCAACTTAAATGAAAGCTGGCAAATTGAGAACTTTGTAATGAAAAGGATGTGGAGCTGATTAAACATTGGGCAGATTAGCTGGCATTGTGTGATCAGCAGATCAGGAATTTTTGCAGACAGTAAATACACCTACAATGACCAGTCCAAACCGTGCCTTCTTCTTGGAGCAGTCACAATAGCCTACCATGTTTATTGGAAATAGACTATGATTCAGTGCACTCCCGTTATATCGAAGTAGTAACGAAATTCAATTTGCAACAAATTGAAAATTTAGGCCCCAACATTACCTGTTCTATACTTTTTATTGTTTATTTGTTCGGTTATAATGACATTTCAATATTATGAAAGAAAATTGCTGGTCCCAATGATTTCGCTATAACGGTTGTCGACTGTAATACACACGTGTGTTACTCGAGTTGAATAGGCTTTGTAGGTACTTACATGTAAATTCCTTGTCAGGTTGTATTTTGTTGCAGTGGGTCTAGAGCACTTGACATCTGATTAGATCAGGTGTGAATATTTTAATGATACAGTGTATGAAGAAGAAAGAGAGAGAGAGAGAGAGACAGACAGAATGTACATTGTACATGTATGTTAGGAGTACATATTGTAATTGTGATGTCATTTTACCTACTTGGTACACTGTATTTGATTTATAAGATCTTCCATAACTGCTATTAAAAGAAGGGATTTGAAGTTGTTTAATACATTAACCCATAAAATTTGAATGTACATGTAACACAGTCACATTCATGTTTGTAAAATTGTATAAATTTTCTGCACAGCTTATCTATATGTACAAATTAGCAACACTAGACAAGAGAATAGCATGGGAAATCACGAATATAAATTGATTGTGATATTTTTACTTTCCACATGAAGCCGACATAATTTTAATTCAAAACTTGTGTTTAAAAGTGACTCTTATACAAGTAGCTTGTGTGTCTGAGAAGTTTACATTGTCAGGCTGCAAACTACAAGCTGTGATGAGGCTTGCGATTCAGATGCTTGGATGTACATGCCTTCCTTTTTACTGTGTGCAATTTTAGTTTCAGGAATGGATGCTAGGTGATGTGGAACTCCTATGTTACATTCTTTTTGTCAATAAAGTGGATTGTTGAACAATTCACTCATGCCTGTCAAATCATATTTTTGTGTAATGCCACGATTGTTCTACATTGCCTTATGAATTTAAGCTTGCATGAAATTTGGGTAAATTCTAGTGAAATGGATTGATTACAAATCAGTTTCTAAAAATGAGTGTTTTGTAATGATACTTGAACATGGAAATCTCCTATTTTGAACATTACATGCATTTGTGTGGGTTTCAGCCAGCACTTGTCAGAACAGGTGAACTGATGATCGTGCAATAACTGGATTGCAAACACAAAGGAATGTGATGAGGAAAAGGCGATTACACTTTTTATTTCATGGAGATACTCCTTCAATTGATTATGTATGGCTTGTACACACTTTTGTGGAACTTATTTTTTTAAATCAATTCTCGTAACGTGTTTAATACTCTTTAGCTTCTATACAGCGAGAAATCTGTGGAAAATTGTTGCTGTTAATGAAATGGTGTACAGATACAGGTATATTTATATAATTTCATGCCAAAGACCAGGCTTTCAGTATATGAATGACACACTTGCTTCACTGCAGGTAGGTGAGCCAAATTCAGTGTTGTTCCTGGTATGTAGTGCTCTTGTAAAACATGTACTAGCACCAAAAAATTTTTATATGGTACAAACTGTATATCATAAGAGGGCTTTCTTCATCTGATTTCAAAGAGGTGTATACTGTACAGTGTATGACAAAAATACATCAATTAAACTGCTGCAAAAAAACACTGCTGTGACAAGGCCTTCAGGTACAGTTGTTTCATCAAATGTCCGTTATACATGTATTGTTCTACAGTGTATGTCCTCACTGTAAAAGTATAACATTGGATACATCCATGCACACACACACAGACACTTAAGCACACTCTTCTCTTAATTGAATGATATTCTTTATTTGAATTTCATTCAATATCAGCATCATATCCACAATGAAACATATGTTATTTTCTCTCTCTGTCTCACACACATACACACACACACACAAAGAGACTCCCACAGAAGAAATTGTAAATACAGCATGTAATGGCATCATACACATACCAGTAGTCATCACAGTCAGATACAATGTATAACATTTTTTTGAGTGATCAATATACATGTACTTGTATTTCCAAAGCCAACGAGACTTAGACAATACATAAAACAGCTAATACAAAGAACATGTAACTCTATTTTTCCCATATCCATGTATATGAAAATCCAGATCTCCAAACCTTTCTGACTTTCTAATTTGGCTCCAAAATATGAAAGAAAGAGTAAGTTACTCTATTTTTCCCATATCCATGTATATGAAAATCCAGATCTCCAAACCTTTCTGACTTTCTAATTTGGCTCCAAAATATGAAAGAAAGAGTAAGTTCCCCATTGGAGTTTGAAGTAAAACTATCGATAATACATGTAATAGGAAACTCCTATTGACACAAGAGCTGGGATTTGCCAAATATTCAGATTCTTTTCTTCAAATTCAGGATGGCTGGGAGGTTAGGAAAACCTTCTACTTGGCATTTTGTCTTTGTGTTCACTCATCAAAGAAGAGAAGGACAACACCTGATATCTCATGAACAGTCATTTGTAGATTTTACATTTCTTGCCATGCATTTACTGCTGAAAGGATACATGTGAGTGGGTCAGTTGAAGTCAGGCTGAACTGTGTCTGGTCCTTTACAGAATTGTACATAAAGGAATGCTTTTTCAACATTAAGGTTAAAGCTTCAGACTCCTAATCCATGCCAAGAGCTACTATGAACCATCAGTTGATCATCATACAGTACTGTATCTGTCATGCTACACAACAGTGGGTACAGCATTATGGACTAGTTCCAGTCTGGGCTTTTCTTCACTGTCATAGACTGAACTAGTGAGAAACCTTTTTAGAGGCCAAGAAACTTGGCAGTAACATCTGATTTACACCAGTCTTGATCACCTATAATTTTGCCCCATGTAACACTCATCATAACTTAAAAAACACAAACAAGGTAGTCCTGTTGATGTGATTTTTACAAAAATGTGATATTAGTGGCATAAACTGAGACTGCTATATTTGTACAGAATACATGTACATGTACATTGTACTGTATACTGTATTTCACAAATTAGGATTTTTTGAAAAAACTTGAGTGATTGAATTTGCTATTGAGCAACAGTGACAGAAAGTATCAACAAAAAAAGAAATTACTGATGTCTCACCTTGCAGATGATACACAGTGCATTAGTGTTATTGGAGGCATTTTCAAGAGTTATTAATTTCACAAATTTGTAATAGTCAACTTGCAAAATTAATGAAAACAAAAACACAATATACACTACATGTACATATCCAGTACCAGGTTCTTGTCTCACATCATCAAAAGGCATTTCATATTTCATTTTTTTCCCCTCTGATTCAGCACATCTAGCTGCCATTGACAGAGTCTGAATAAAATTCCATGTTGATGACACACGGCTGTTCTCCATCATGATGTATGTCTACACATGAATTATTCAATAATGAGGCTAAAAGTGTGGTTTTGCTCACTCCTTTCACACAATGTCTGAACGACACTAGGATGACTCAAGATGCATAATTCTCGTGATATCAATGACTATCTTGTATACGCCGACAGGTAAAACCAGGAAATCAAGCAGAAGACACTGCAGTGTTCATGAGGAAAGAAATCTGCCCGTCATTTTTTCCCTTTCTGGGTTTTTGCAGTCCCATCTCCTGATGAAGTTGTTGCAACAACAGCCAGCTGCTTAGGTTCTGATGATGATGCCTTGGATATGATGTCCATTTCATTTCGTGCAGTGATTGCTTTTGTGATGTTCTGCAAATCAGAAAGGAAAGTATGGCAACAAAGAAAAGTCAAGTCATACAGGCTTGATTAAATTCCTTATCCTTTTTTTTTTTTTTTTTGGCTGTTTCCAAATGGCTAGTCAAATCTGATTTTTTTTTTCTTTTGCAAGAAGATCTTACCATTGCATCTCTTTCTAGAAAAGAAGTGTACCATAACTGCACTCTGAATCAACATCCCACTGGATGATAATCATTACAATTTACTATTTTTCATGAGGTCCCAACAATGCTGACTTGTGCAATGTTGACAAAAGATGGCACACATTTTTCAGTGAGGACAATGGATATTACACAGAACATGACTCAAGTTGGTTTAAATACCATTCACTTGCAGCTGCTGTTGTTTGTTTGTGGGGGGAGGAGGTGGGGACTAGCAAGATAGTACAGCTTTTTTTAATATGGTAACTGTATGGGTGTACCATTAAAAAAGTAGAGTCTTTTTTTCTTAAAAAAGCAAAAATACAATGTGTATTATGCTTTGATTTTCATATTTGAATACTCAATGTACTTTACATCTTACAATCTTACATGCCTTCATCATAAGTGTAACATTAGAATAATCATAAATCCGTCTAGTCAAATACCACATGGATTCTGGATACTGGTTTATTCAAGGTAGATTTACCTTTTTGAGTTTTGCAGCCTGAATCTGCCTTGCTTTCTTGGGGGCAATGTAGCGAGCTGAAAATGTAAAACAATGAAGTTTGTTATCCAATATTGATGGTGTTTGTAACAAAACACAAGGGCTAGGGACATGTATTTTAAACTCAAAGGGTGCGTACAGTTCTGGTCAAGGAGAGGACTTAGCTTTTAACGTTTTGCAAGATATTCAGAAACCACTCTATGAGATGTCAAAGAACATGCAATTCTAAGGGGTATCAAAAGTTTATTTGATGAAAATTGGTTTTGAAATGGTTGAGATATCCAAAAACAAGGTGAAACAAAGGGATCCTAATAAAAGGCGTGGCCTGTAGTCTTTTATTATAATTTTTTTCTTTCATATCTCATCCATATGAAAACCAATTTTCATCAAATAAACGTTGAATCCTTCTTAAAATTACGTGCTCTTTCATATTTCATAAGAGGTTTCTCATTATCTCACTTAGGAATGTTCAAAACATGAATCCCCACCTCAACCAGTACTATTATACTTTACAGTCCCTTTAAAATGAAGGAACAAGGAAAGGAAAAGTCACACAGAGGTGATCATTACACAGCAAGATAAAGCAAACTAGAAATGTCGCTATGGCGACTGGTATGCCTCCGCCATAATGCATGGTTCTACGAATAGGTCTATAGCACAATGCCTTGACAATGTGTGATGACAGTTTCATATATCTGGCAAAATATTAAAATGACAGGTTTGTCACACATGCATTGAATGTTCACTTTCCTTGAACTAGGTTTATTTGGATGAATGGCTATACTGTCTAATAAGAGTGCAAGTATTTGGGGATTTGTACCGGTACCCAACTTTTGATCCTTTTATAGAAAGTTCAAAGAAGATGTGAAATTTAACACTTTCACTTGACCTTTGACCTTTTGGCCTTTGACCTTTTGACAAGAAACTTTCCAGAGAATCTGTATTGGGTAATACATGCATTATGTGCATATATATGAATCTATGATAATAATTTACGTCATGTCATGCGACTAAATACTAACACTAACACTACGACTCGAGTGCTAGCGAGTAACAGTACATGGGGTAGGCCTAGGTAGCCTAGCACTAAGATTAAGAACTAGACGGCATCTACGTACTACTACTAATTAGTACAGTTCAGGAAACCCGCTCATGAGGACCGCTCCCACGTACGAGGACTGCCCCCACGCCTCATGAGGCCCGGGGGGGGGGGGGAACGCCTCATGAGGCCCCCTATTCACTTCTAGTAAAATTTAATCTACTAGTAGTCTAGTTCTTCATCTCACATCTGACGTGTAAATTGTCGCAACTTTGCACGGTGATTTTTTGTTACACACACATGTCCACTATCCATGATGAAAAGAAGAAAAAATCCTATCTGTTTTTCTTTTTTCAAAAATCGAGTTTTAATCAACCGATGCAGAGCGCCTATCAAAACAAAGGTTCGTCACATTTTCATAACACATAAAATAATATGTGGGGCTACACTACAGAATGATTCCACATCGTCACAATAATAATACAGAGTTGTATATTTACCGCCTTTCTTAGGTTGATTATACTTTTTCTGGTGTGAAGTCCTCTGTTTATTTTTCCTCCCACTTCCTGGAACTTGAACTTTCGTCCTCACCTTTCCCTGTACCATGGTAATTTTTTGTTCTCGTCTATTAAACGCTACAATTCACAGACCCTGTAAATGTAAAAGGCTGACTTCGGAAAACGTGAGCGAGGATAAAGTAGCATGTCACCCACTCGCACGTACGTACTTACCATGCGCATGCATGCAGCGCAGGCGCGCACGCACGCATACACTAACGACAATCCTCCTCGAGCGAGCTCGGAAGGAAAAGATTCTGCTGTGGCCGGCTGTCATATCATTCTTCTGCAACAGAAATCGATGTTTTACGGCTCTTCTGGCCTGGGAATGGCTACTATATAGTGGACTACTGCTAGATCTAACCGTTAGTGAGGATAAGGTAGGTGTTAATCGAGAATGGGTCGTCACAGAGCTCTGTTTACACTATATTTTCACTGGAAGTATATACAGTTTGTACAGTGTACCACTGCATAGGCCTAGTGTGAATACTGCGACCAGCAGCGGAGCAGCGCTACTGCCCGAGGCGAGCCCGAGCGAGCGACCAATCTCTGCGAACGAACGGGAAGCGAAGCATCCACCCACCGCGGGCCCACACAGTGCAGTACCGGTTTACTCAACTGTGTGTATCTCAATCAATCTGCTGGTTTCAACTCAACTGTGAGAATCTGACAGTGCTAGTGACAATGCAATGGAGCGCTCCAGCCAAGCCCAGGTTCCACTGCAGTGAAAACATCACTGATGCTCAGTGATGATAATATTTTGGCAAAATCGTGAAATAGGCCCCACCGCAGTGCGCGTGCACCCGTGCGTTAGCAAGCAAGGTTAGGTTAGGGTTAGGGTTTAGGGTTAGGTAGGGTTGTATTTATGGTTAAATTGGCCGTTAAATTAGTGAAGGGACTTCAGGGAGTCCTTCCGAGAATAAAAAGTAGAAGACCAAAGAAAAAAACGGGACGAAAGATGCTATGCTGTGGAAATCGGCCCCACCGCCGTATGCATCTCGCGTAAACGCCGTTTGGTGGGGCCGCATTCACGAGTATTATACTGTGGAAGAAAGCCCCACCGCCGTGCTTACCTACCGATGAACGCCACACGGTGGGGCTGAATTCACGAGTATAAACAGGCGAGCCGCCGTAGTATTTGTACGGACACGCAGTGGTGGGGCCTATTTCACGAGTATGCCAATATTTTGAGGAGTGAGGTCGTAATTGCGTAATCAACTAAATTGTAATTATAAGTCGAGAAGTTGGTAGGCCCGTAACGTAGGCGTAACGTTAGGTATAACGCTAATCATGCCATTCATGGACAAAATTGGTATATTCTAGGGGCTGCGCATAAACATTCAGGATCATGACAGACAGGAATAATATTAATATAGCGGACAAATATCAACTTAAAATCGAAAAATTTCTTCAATTTGAAGACTTACCATACCAGTGAAGTTGAAGTATTGACAATAGGGTTCGTGCAACGTTTAGGTCTGCCAATAGTCCCTTTCTGTTCGAATTGATGACATGACTCGGTCCGGAGGAACCTGGGAGAGTCGAGAGCTACACTGAATTGACTGCCGGCGCATGCGCACACATCACATGCGTACAAACCCAAATCCATTGAGTCTGTGTGCGCATGCGCTGGCCGTCAATTCAGTGTAGTTCTCCAAAGTTCTTCTGGATCGAGTCACATGAAGTCATCAATTTGAACAAAAAGGGACGATTAGCAGAACTAAACGTTGCACGAACCCTGTTGTCAATACTTCAACTTCACTGGTAAGTCTTCAAATTGAAGAAATTTTTCGAGTTTAAGTTGATATTTGTCTGCTATACTACCCTGTCATGATCCTGAATGCTACAGTGCGCAGCCCCATTACGCTATGCGTATGGGGCTGCTGGTCGCAGTTACCCTACATGTAACCCCAGCAGTGACCCCAACATGTACTGGTTACAGCGCCCTGCGGCGGGATTAGCTCCTCCCCACCTTTTGCAGTGGCAGATCCAGAGAGGAGCGCACAGTGTGCGCGCCCCCTCTTTATTTTTGGTCAAAACAAAAAGAAATAAAAAGAAAAAATGGGGGGGGGGGGTGCGTGCGCCCCCCCCCCCCTTTAATTTTGCAAAGGCGCCTCCCCTTCACAGAATTCCTGGATCCACCCCTGGTCTGTTGTATTACAACCAAAGAACTCAGTGTGCACTGTCTTTGCTTTGATTACAACCCTTCACCTACGCATGAGAAGGCCTCGACCTCTTTTTTGCTCACATATTAAAGAATGACAAAATTCCTCAACAAAGATCGCCTAGGGTTCTATGAATTAATGATTTTTTTTTTTTTTGTCTGAATTCTATGGATTCCATGTCTCGGCATGACAACAAAATTCAACTGCTCCTCAATTACTGAATATGATTTAAGCATCGTTGTGGCCGAGAAAAAAAATGCTGTAATGCTTTATAGCAGGAGCAGTTAATGACACTCTTTGATATCATTAAGTTTTCCATTAAAGATGGGCCATCCCTTTTGCATTCCTTCCCAAATAGCACAGAACATGATATATTCCGCCAGAATGACAAGATTATTGTAAAGCTGTAGGCCTATAACATTTCTCTGATATTTGAAGGACGTTAACCGTTAAAATTGAAATAATGCATCAAATGCGTCATGGCCCTAAAGTGCATATTTGCCCAATTAAATTCAATTCATAATATGACAATTATAGTGCTCACTCCCAAACTACAGTACATCATGCATTGTAGGCCGACATTATAGACATTTATTTGTTATCTTTCCATGCTTTCATGAACCTTAGAACTACCTTCACCATGGTAACATGCGTCTGTGTTTTTTGTCAGCTGGCGGATGCTAATTTGCCATTTGTTTATTCAGTATTTAATACTGTCTAGGCCTACAAGAGATAATTGCCCTGGTTCAAAGGGTTGGGAAGATTTATTTTTCCTATGGAAAGCATCCTAATGTGATTGCAATTGACAGTACAGGTTGTAGATAGGGTGTCTACACTTGACTAGTTGGCCTATGACCTGAATTCAGCATGGCTGAAAGGTCTTCTGTCATTTGAGCTCCTGTAATGAATATCATTTTAGAAGAGACAGGAAGAAAAAATGGAAGGCAAAAGAGGAACAAATGAGGAGACTAAGAGAAAACAAAGAAAAAGTATGACTATATGAGATGTAAGATTATGGTTCAAGTGATGAAATGTAGACCTATGTAATATTTTGTTTTGAAAGATAAATACGGTGGTTAGGCATTGGGTCAGGCTTCATAATTTTATACTCTTGCCTTGTGTTATGGTTAAGACAGTCTATTGTAATTTGTACTGGAGAATATGATGTGCCAGATAATCTGGCCTTATAGCTTTAAATAATTGTGTTGGTGCCCCATTTTTTGTTGTGTCATGGCTTGAGTCCTATCCAAACCAGTGTATTTCCAGTGTATACAAGATGGCTGCCCTGCCAGGTTTGGCCTTTGACCCTCAGTCCATGGACCATCCACCCTGTCCTGGATGCTCATCATTTCTCATGGAGCCTTACATCAGATGTGCAATATGTGGTCCTCCAAAACTTGATATTTGTCTGCAAGTAAGTTTATACACTTAACTGACAGTGACACATTGAACATACCAGTACTACTAGTAGTAAGTTGTACATCTTGACTTATTTGCACAATTTGGTTTGAGCTTCCAAATTATCAGCAGTCATGAAGGTTTTACATGAAATATATATATTTTTTTAATATAATAGTTCAGTATTTTGCAGGATTTGAGAATAGCACTGTAACTACGTGAAGATAAATTTCATAAGCTTGTTATACAGTATGAGTATATCACATTTTATGGCAAAACTAACAAGTTTAAAGCACAGGCCATATGATTGTAATAAGAGTATAAGATGTCTACCGAGGTCTCTATTAATGTCAGGATGGCAGTACACCATGCCTGTGTTTATATCTCATTTTAGAGAACTTGTTTCTTGAAATACATCATGCCAGTTTCTTCAGTTCAGAACAGAAGCTTTGATATTTTGTGAGATTGCTTACCCAAGGAGAAAAATGACTTGCTGAGGTTAGCCGAGATATTTTTTACTTAGAAATTGTAGTGGTTAAATGCTGTGATGTTATTGTCCATGCTATTCTTTATTTCAGTGCTTCTCCAAAGGATGGGAGAATTCCAAACATCAGAACATCCATGACTATGAGATTATTGTAAGTTACAAGTTAATTGTGTCAGATTTAGAGACTTCTAAATGCATGTTTTCTTTTCAGTGTAATTCCTTGATTTCATGCCTAAATAAGTCATGTGAGTGTAAAGTTGCTCCATGTGAGATTATGTTGTATCATAATGTATGTGATGATAATATCTGGTCGTGATTTCATAAAAAAAAAATCCTAAGGTCGTTTATGTGTTTGTCTGATTAGGAGAAATTTAAGATAGAATAAGCAATCACTCTGTGCAATAACATGTGTACATAAAATGTACTTAATAAAAAAATAGACATGTAATTTCAATTTGTTAGCTGTTCAAGAATACAATACTACTAAATTACAGCAAGGTACACCAGACTCCTTGAATATATGCTTTGCTGGAGTGATCATCATGGGAACAGTAGCTGCATTTGTGATAAAGTGTTTCTTACTTATGATTTATGTGGATTTCATTTTCTTCTGCCAGACAAACAGTTTCTCTCTGTTTGAATCAAACTGGAGTGCAAAAGAAGAGATGTCACTTCTAGAAGGAGTTTCAGACTATGGTTTAGGAAACTGGTGAGTGACATTTTTTTTTCTATAGCACCATGGTGATAGTAGGCCTAAAGTCATTGCTGGCAGCTAACTTGCATTCATGTTTTATCTGAGGAGATAGAAAAGTCAGCGTAAACTATAAGAGATAGTGATGCAGATGTTTGCAAATTTATGAAGTGCGCAATGCGGGGTAATTTGCTTCGGATTTTACATTGTCTTCGATGTGAAAGGTCACATTGAAGAAAAAAGAATTTTGACTTTGCTCCAACGCTGCACCCTGGCACTGGTCTAACGGTCCAGAACCAGTAAAAATTACTGTCGGACCAGTAACTTCTTCAGGAATTTACCAGTAAAAAAATGGAAACTCTAGGTACCTGTTGGTCCAACTGACAGGTTGGACCAGAAGAAAAAATGGGTTAGTGTGCAGTCCTACTTAAATCTTGAGAAATGAAAGCAGTTTTTCTTTTTGTGTTGTTTCAGTCCAATCGTAAGTCTTGTTCTTCTTCCTGATCCATAACAGGTCTTCCATAGGGGCTGTATTGCATGTTTGAAATTTGTATTGTGTTCTGTTATTGTTCATTGTGGAGTTGTGTCAGACTGACAACTTATTCATTGTATGCTTTCCAGGAAAGCCCTGTACATGGGAGACATAGTCCTTGCTTTGTAGTGATTGTTCACTGCAGAGTTAAAAGCATATGAGAAATTGACTAAAATATGGTTTGATGTATTGTAGGGGTTAGTCTAGAATAAAAAAGAATAAATTCAAATATATGTAAGTGTGATCATCAAACTAGAAGTAACAAAGTGCCTTCACAAATTGTTTGCTAGCAAAGTATGGACTTAACCTCATAGTAATCAGTCCCTGATGTAAGGCCTGGTTCAGTAGGATGATGCCCTTTTAGTCAAAGAATGTTTGTCTTGAAATCAGACTTTTTTGTGATTGTCAATAAATAGTGTGAGCATTGTTTTTTAGACACACATATATCATGTATGTATTGGATGTGTGTTTAAACCAGAGGATATTAACATTTGGCCAGGCACATTGTAAGAGCTCAACATTTTCTCTATTTGCTTGTTGTGTCAATAAATTGTTCTTGTTGCCTAGTTTTGGATAGTAGTATACAAGAGTACACATGCCCTCTGGATTTGATGACATTGTTGCACTCTTCTTTGTTCCTTTGCTTGTCATAAAGGTATGATGTATCCAACCAAGTAGCTGGTAAAACAAGACAAGAATGTGAGCAACACTACACCAAGACTTTCATTGAGAATACCAAACCACCTTTACCAGGTAAAGTGTCCATGAAGTAGTACACCCTACCCACTGAATAATAGTAATCATAGGTACCTAGGTGATTCTCAGTTGATTTCTTTGTCAGGTTTGGTCAGGTGAGAAAAGTTCACAAACCTACTAGCTGTCTATCACGTAAAGAGTACCTGGTAGTCAGTCCGTGAACTAATCATAAAACTATGTGTATATACCAGTGCATGAAATATGCTTTTCTTTTGGAATACTTTTTTACAATGTAGGAGAACCAGTTAATCAAGTGAAATATAAACTTAGGAAGTGTTTTTAGTGCGACACAGCCATTGACTCATTGATGTATGGCAAAATGGACTGAGGGTCTATATGGTAAACACCTCAAGATATAGTCTACATACGGTATTAAGGCCACCGCAGACTACACGATCAGACTGGTCTTAAAGTCTTAAGCCAAGCTGGGTCTTAAGACCGGTCGTACGACCGGACACCGCACACTATACGACCCGACTGTAAAGCGCGCGCAGTGCGCACTGTGTGCGCTTGCATTTTACTGCATTGTGAATGGCTGGAAGCTCCCGACTGGTCGTAGAAATTCAACATGTCAAATCTCTACGACTGGCGCTAAGACCCAGTCGTACGACTAAAAAATGGCAAGACTGTGACGTCACACTTCTAGTCTTAAGGTCTTAAGACCGGTGAATCGGGGCAAAATCGTGTAGTGTGCGGCGGGCTTTAGAAAGAGCAGTAAATAAAGACATAGTAATTGATATTGTGATGTCAGTGTTTCATTTGCCCAGGATTGTTATTAAGTTACATTTACCTGGTCTTCTTGGCTAGGTGTATAATAAGTGTATACTGTAGTGACAAAACTCAGTATGGTATTAAAAGGAGAATGGTCAAGTAAAGTTTATGTGAGTGCATGTAAATACAAAATAATTGAAGCTGTTACATGATCATTTATCGGAATGTATAGGGAGATGGAAAGATGAGATGTAAGTCGATGTAAGGCAACTTGTCAAACAGTTGCAAGATGAGATGTGGTGAGTGATAAATAAATTATGTAATATCCTTTCACAGTTCTGCCTGTGGCTACTTTGCCTGCAAAGCCTGCCAGCCTGCCCTACAGAAGTAAGCCAAATACTAAACACAAGTATTAAATAATCTTAGGACTTCATTTATAACTTCAAGTCTTAAACTTTCCTGTTCATTTCCTGATTACTTGTAGTGCAAAATGATAGTCTGGCATGATGAATTATAGTGGGACATATTATGTAATATTGATATAAAAGCGTGGTTGGTGAACAGTGTTTTCTTGTGGTAAAACAGTGTGAAGAGCCTAAAATCTTCCATGAGTAAAATGTCACAGGGCCTATGTAACAAGCACACTATGCAACATCTCAAGAATCCAAACCAAAGTACACAATTTAAAAGTTCTCCAACATTGCTAAGTTCCTTAAACTTGTAATTCACAATTAGATTGAATGTGTCATAGTTTAAAATTGCAATTACCAAATTGAGTGTTAAAAAATTATATAATTATGCTTGTTAGGAAGAAAGATTTGCGGTGACACCATGTGTATGTAGTCCTTAATCGGATCGTAGTTTGGAAGAAGAGCTTAGAAAGAGGAGAAACGAAGAGGGAAGCGACATATGGGGGTTGTGAGGAGGGCAAAAAGTGAAGAGTGGGAGACAGTAATGGGCTGGAAGTTGAAGTTGCACTAGTGGAGACAGTAGAGAAAGGAACACAGAGAGTGGTAAGGAAGAATAGTGTGAGAATCAAGTAAGATGTTCGGACATCGTTAGAAGGGGAAAGATGAAATAGAAGGGAAGAGGAAGAGGAAGAGGAAGGAGTTGAATGTTGGAGAATCATGGAGATAGGGGAGAGCAGTGAAGATTCATGAAACCAAGAGGAGAACGAAGTCGGCGAACAGTGTGGCTATGGAATGCGAATGAATGGAGAAAGGACGATTAACAGAAATAAGGAGGGGTAAGTAGAGGAGAGGTGAGAATATGCGGAGAGAAGGGAGAGAGAGAGAGGGGGGGGGGGGGCAATGAAAAGAAGAAGAAAAGAACAAATTGAAATTCAAGACGTAAATTAGAGGGAGCTAGTGTAGATCCTAGAATTAAATGCTGCTGCGGAAAGGAAAAATAAATGGAGAGGAAATTGATGACAGTTAAATCCTGAAAAGGTTCCTGTGGGAGAAATGCAAAATTGAGAAATTAAAATAAGGTTAAAGTGTAGACCTGAGGAGAGAAGACAAGAGAAATAACCTGTTAAGAAATGTGTAAATTAAAACTAGTGGTCCTGAAAAGGACCGTTGGGTTGTATGGAAGGAAGAAATAAAAAGAAAGGAAGAAAGAAGACAACAGAACAGAAAGAAAAGAAAAGATAAGTAGTGTAGAAACAGACAAAAGTGTAAGAGAGAGAGAGAGAGAGAGAGGAAAGAGAAATGAAACACTGAGTAAAGGTACACAGCTAGTGAAAGTAGAACAAGTTCTACTTTGCCTCTGCTTTCTACAAATGCCAGTTTTCGTTCATGTTTAAGATATTTATGACATTTTTTGTGCTGTATGATATAATCTGAGTAACCATGAGATATTGATGACAAGTGAAGAAACAGGAATAAACCATGTATGCGTTTAATATGACTGCTGTATTTTTGTGTCTCCCACAGTGTGTGATGATCCTCCGAGACCTGCCAGGGACTCCCAGAAGGCTTCTGCTGAGATGGCTGGCTACATGCCTGCCAGGTCTGACTTCAACATGGTGAGAAAAGGGATGGGGCTGTCAGACAGATATGAGTGGGATGGGGTAAGGATTGTTAGAGTTGAGAACTGAGTGAACATCATGGAGGGTAGGTCATGTTCACCCCCCCCCCCCCCCCCCCCGCTTGTGCCTCAATTCTGTATCATTATTATTCTTTTCCCCAAGCTATTCCAATTTCTAGTCTTCTACACCCATGCTTCTCAACCTTTTTTTAACCCGATGCCCTCTTTGACTCATACAATTTTTTTCCCTTTTTTTTTTTTTTTTTCGAGGCCCAGTTACATGTGTAAATCGAGTACAAATCTTGTTTATTTTTATTTTAGGAAGACATCACAGCCCATCTGTGAGAACGTTGCCGCCCACTGGTTAAGAAGCATTGTTCTACACCATTCCCCCAATGCCATTCTGTAAAGCAGACATGTATGCTACTCTATCAGGCTTTTTGTTCAGTCTTGGTCATATGATCTGGGCCCCATTTCATAAAAGTGTTAGGATAGCAACTGTTGCTTGAATGGTAACTTCCTGTAGCAACAGCCAATCAGGAAGCTGGATTCTTGTCATTACCATGACAATTGTCATTCCAGCAAAAGTTGCTATCTACTTCAATTTATCAACTTTGTATGTAATGGGGCCCTGATCATTCTCTGCCTTCTTTCTTCGTACATTAACCACATGACCTAGCTTCAACACTTCCCCACTTGGTGTCTTTCAATAGCTATCTGTGGAGTTTCTGCTGTTTTCATCTGAAAACATACGAAACATACCTACCTTTTTTTTTTTTTTTACACTTGGTGACCAAGCTTAAAGGCATAATTTACCATTTGCAGATGAAATAAAAACCCAGCATTAGTGCTTTGAAATAGTTCTAAAATGTGAATTTGGGATAGAACAGCCACTGTAAAATTTGGGATCTGTATAATCAATGTTAAGTATTGTTAAATACACAAAATGTGAACAATAGTTATAATAAAAATGTTTCCAGACTAAACCATCAATAGTTATGGTTTAATGGGAAAAATACTGATATCACCTTATATTTTAGGCTTTATTGCAAAAATTTTATATGGTAGGATGTTTTGTGATACAACAGACCTACATGTACACATATACATCAGATGTGATATCTTGAAATTTTTTTTTTAAAATCAGTGTTCCCAAAGGTAAACAGGACCTTTCACCCGTTGAAGACTCATCCCAATGGACAGGCAGGTGTTTGTCGGAAATGTGTGTAATAGCAAAATCAGCCTGTCCTCAAAGAGGTATTGTCAAAAGATGACAAAATAGTGTGCATTACATTCTTTGTAACCATGAAAAACACCTGTACTGAATTGTGTCTGCCAGATTGAATAATGTATTGTATGTATTTCATTTTATCTGTCACAGCCAAGATAATGTGTTTCCTTCCCTTTACAAAAGATAATCCCCCTCCCCCAATTTTTTTTTTATGCATGTAACACATAAGTAAAAATGACAATAAGTCACAAAATATATTACACTATAAACAGGTAGGATTATCTCTATTTATGAATGTATTTTTTTCCTCTCTCTCTGATAAATAGGAATATGACAACTATGCAGAGCTTGATATCAAAGATATTTACTTCCACAATGAGACTGACACGCTCCTTGAAGGTAAATAAAGTCTTAACCTGTACCTTACGGGAACCTGGCAGCCCGCGTATTAACTCTATGGGCATTTCAGTATGGATTGGGTTAAGATGGGAAAGTAAATATGTGTTAGAGAATCATGCTCATTGCAGGATTTAAAGCTTATGATAAATATTGTCTCTCAATCAGTCATTATATGAATGTCTGTGGCTCTCTTGCTGATAACCTATAGTTCCATTTCCAACCAGGCATTGCTTCATCTCAAACTATTTTGTTCCATTAGTAACACTGATAGCAACTCCCAAAATAAGTAGCATGAACATTATAGCAACTGATTAACAAATTGCCCGCCATCGACGTAAATAAGCACTGAATTGATCAGTGTTTTAGTAGTAGCCATGGCAAAAAAGATCATGGGCATACATACTCGAGCAGGAATTTCATGAATGTGAACATGAACATTATTGTCCTGCATGATTTACTGGCATAACAGATAATCTGTTTTAATAATAAATGAATTCATTGCTCTTGAAGTAAAAGCAGCCAAAAGGTGACTGATGAAATACAATACAAAAATAGGAAAAGAATACAATGATGTATCAGTGCTGCAATTCTTGAAAGTTCTAGGTTGAAATATTCTTTCTTGAATGCAGTTATCGTCTTCAAATGAAATTCAATTCATGTAATGAGTGTGAACAAAATATGGCTGTACCAGTTAGTGGTATAGAAGCTTCGAAATTTATTCAAAATGTCTATTGATTTAAAGTAGTTCCAAAAATCATATGATGTGGTGTGTATTTTCTACTCTTGTTCTGATTTCTTCCAGAACTCAAGTATGCCACTGTGGATATCTACCACTCCAAACAAACCGAGAGATATCGGAGAAAGCTGTAAGTCATGCTTGAGATGCCATCAGGGATACATGGTGGATACACATTGCAGTATGACTCTTGAAATAATGATAGCTATCATAGTCAGCTATAAAAGTAAAACTGTGATAGATTTTGAAAGTGATGATTTAAGATATAAATGTCATCACCATCGTCATTATCACCTGAAGTAATTTCACTGTGTCTTCATCCTGAATTAACACAAGTTTTGCAAGGATGAATTGCTTTTAATGCAACAATATAATTTATGATGTCATTAGAATGTAAATGCACTTTTTTTTTGCATGTTGTTTACACAGCGCTTCTGGTGTGTAAAGAAATGCATTCACATGTCTCAAATAACATTAATAGATGTGTGTCAGTAAACTTTGTCTAGTTTTATACTTCCCAATATGAATTATTCCTGAAATATTTAATTTGATTGTGCATATGATTTTACTTTCAGAATTGTGAGGAATTTGGGCTTGGTGAACCTCCTCAGACACCAGAGTAAGTCATGAATCAATTTGAGTGTGTTGCTTGCTGATTAGTAGACTTTGTTTATTTTGTCATTGCCAGTCATGTAATTTAGTTGTGGTTTTAGTTCACTTTATTGACGTTTCGTTTTATCATTTTGTGTGTAGTGTATGTCGTCTCCAAGGTGTTAATCACTAACTTGTTCTCTTGAAAAGGGATGATGCTTCTTTCTCACTCTGATTGTGTTTCTCCATCGCACATTAAAAAAAAAGATGGCTTACAAGTTCAAATCTAAGGTATATATCATTTGCAGTTATCATATGAATGTGTACAGTTAATATTTGAGGTATGATGGACAACCTATTAAGTATGCTATCCTTCTAAGAAAATCAATATTTCTGCAATTTTTCTTTTCCTCATCCAACTGTTTGCAGTGGTAGAGAGAACACACAATCAGGCAATCCGTGACATGCTGGAGAAAGTTCGTAGACTGTGCAGACTTCACACTCCTGTGGCACATGACAAGTTCATAGAGGGCCTCATTTGTAAGTCATTGTCTTTTCCGCAGAATGATCAGCTTGTTTGGACCATCCATATGATGGTGTTCAGCTGCTAGAAGTAGTGACAAATCACTTTTTTTTGTTGTTGCTAACTCTACATGAGTTTTACCTCTGTTAGATAATTGTGTATTTTGAAGAATTCAGCATTCAGCATTTCTTCAGGTAATCAATGTTTATCTTGAAAAGTGTACATTTACTCATGTGTTGTAACATGATCGTACAATATGCAGATAAACACATGAAGAGTACTCAAAAGGAGTGTAATTAAAGAAAGTTATGAGCAGTAGCATGTTGCAGTGCTCTTGATGAAGTGGTTTTTGTCTGAGGTACCAAAAGTAAAGTTAGTATAATTTTAATGTGACAAGGGCTGAACACATACCAATGATTGCTGTTTATATAGGACTTCTGCATATTTTCTTTTTTTTTCTTGGAAGATGAACAAGACCTGAAACAAGAGATGAAGAAGTTACAGGAGTACAGGAGAAACGGCATCAAGACTTTTGTAGGTGAGTTCTTGCAGAAGAAAGGCACACCACTGCATGAATGCCATCTCAAATTCGGATCTTCTGACCACCTACTTTGTGTATGTGGAACAGTTAATCTTGTACTGCATTTCCAGCAATTTTTTTGCAGTTTTCTTTGTTTTTTGGCCTCTCTCCCTTTGCCATTTAACATTGATGTACTGTTGATGTGTGCTGTGAGGGGAGATTTGATATGATAGTAGAAAAAAAAACCTACTTCCCTGAGCTTGGTGAGGGATTTTAGAGTGTGCTAGAGTGATATATCAACGGATTGCTGTAGGAAATATTCCCCTTGCAGTATCTAGTACATGTAAATGATTCTGATGAGAAGATATCAAGTAGTTTACAATGAGTTACGGAAAAGAGAATGAAGTAGTTGGTAATCTTTACAATTACAGTACTAAAATACATACCATGTAGGTTATGAGGTTAGGAGTTTATTCTATCACTCTTTCCCCTTCCTAATGTTGTCGATGATTTTTTCCCCACTGTGGTTGCAGGAGCGGAGGTTTACAATCGTTTGAAAGCGAGACGAGAGAAGATGAAGGAAAGGAAGATCCTACTGACTGAGGTGTTATCCATCACGAGAGATCCTCAGGCCTGCCAACAATGGCTGCGTAGACAGGCTCTCCTGTTAGTGGCTACTCACAATATCTTCACTTGTTAATGTCATCCTGGCTGCTCACTTCAACTGTGTAGTTCTATTGAAATACTGTGGGATTTGAAAGTCCAGGAGATGTCGGTTTAAATCATGGGCAACACAAAGGGAAATCTGTTTGACTGATCCATGCAATCTGGAAATTAAAAACTGAATGAATGTTGTTACTCTTCCATTAGGTTGATAGCTTTCCCTTTGTTGCTCAAACTTGTAATTGGCCATTTCTTTTGATATTGCGCCTCACCATGACATCCTATGGTTTGTGTAGGAATCACATTTATTTGCTTGCTGGTGCACAACTACATTTTTAATATGCAACCTTTTTTGCACTTAAGATGTAGATTGTTGAGTGAGTATAGTCGTACACTATATGAAGCATTTTATATTTGCTTGATACAATATCCAATATTTAGTTCGTACTCTTCCACCAGTCATTACTTTCTATACCAAACATCAAGAAGCATATTTTCACTCCTTACGAAGAGAAGAGAAAGAGTCGAGTCACTTTAGTGAAAGGACCCATAACAGAAAAAGGTGACAACTGTGACAAGGTCCATCACAATGTACATGTCTTGCAAAAGAGAAACCCAGGTGAAGAAAATATAACTTCGCTTACTTTTTCCACAAGCCTCTGATGTAAGATCAGTGAACATGTTTTGAAAACGGTTTTCAATCTTTGTTTTGTCTCTGTCAGAGAGGCTGGTCACAAGGAGCTCCCTCCAGTGCTACCACCATCAGGTAAGACTTCTTCTCTATCCCAACATGGTACTGTCAACTCTGAGATCATCAAGCTGCTTTCACTTAAGAGTGTACATGTGTGAGATACTGGCAAACTTGATGAATGTGTTTACAATTAACAGTTTACAGTGGACTCCTGTTATAATGATGCCATCGGGACCAGCAGTTTTCTTTCGTTATATCGAAATGTCGCGTTATAACTGAACTGCGGATATTGCTGCGGCCTGAATTGTTACTTCTTTGTAACGGGAATTTTGTTATAACAAACTGTGTTCATTATAATGGGAGTACACTGTATTGAAGTGATGGCTTAAAATGTGAAGATGAGCACATTACTCACTCTGAGTATGTGGGAAATTCTTTGGGAGAAAAAACCCCACTATCATCTTGAAAGTGAATGCAACGATGTGAAGTAACATCAAGTTTTGTTCACCATGTTGTGTTGTACTTTAAGGAACGATATATCAAAAGGAGCTAAGATGTCTGCTCATTACGGTTACAAAGCATAATGGTAACAAGGAAACCAGTTGATTTATCACCATTTCTTCTGAGTAGATGTGGCTCGAGGTTGCATTTCATTTTCTCATGTCACAATGTTCAGCTCGCAGGCAGACCCCTCCACTGGACCTGACTGGCTTTGCTGGATACGACAAGCTATCAGACACTGAGAAAGAGGTAACTGTAGTGTTATAATTTCTACTCTTCTTTCATAGCTGTAGCAATATATAGTAGCAGCATTTTTCTTTTGCTATTTTTGAGGGTGCAAAATTGAATTTGAGGTAAATTGTTAACAAAAAAAGAACTGTAATCACTAATGTCCGCACAGCATTCAAAACTCACCCGCTTCGTCAGCATGACTACTGTCACTTGAAAATATTTGTCTCGAGGTGAATTTTCTTATTGTGCAATCTGGTAAGATATGCATGTGTATTAGCATACAGAAAAGAAGCTGTAGCTGACTATGAAGCATTACTCACTTGGACAGGTAATTAACACTGACAAGAATCTAAACTGTTGCTGAAACAGTCTACTTGTAAGCCTGCTTTTCATAATAAACCATGTATGGAGGTGCTCACCCTTGTCTTCAGTTTTCAAGGCACAAGGTCTGATAAATGGATATGTTTTCTGTAGCTAAGACTGTGACTAGCAAATTTGACTGTGACATAGACTATTACTGTATGCCAGAATGAGCTGTTTGTGTGCTAGGCCCTCTTATAAGCATTTCAGAGAAGCATTGTTACCTCCACAAGTTTAATCCTGATCTTTCTTTTTCCTCCTCAGCTCTGTGCGTCACTGAGAATAATTCCTGAAGCTTACTTTGAGTACAAGCAAACATTCGTCAGTGAGGCTCAGAAGTTGGGGTTCCTGAAACTGAAACAAGCTCGAAACCTGATAAGGATAGATGTTAACAAGACACGTAAACTTTACGACTTCTTTGTGAAGGAGAAACTCATCAAGTCCTCCTGATGTTTGGCATCAGGTGAGAGCAAGAAATTCAAAGTACGATGGATTGACTCGTGTGCTTTTGTATTGCTGTAAATCAACATCTTTGGATTGGATTTGGATCCATCATGAGGATTGCCAACAGGTGCAGCAGTGTGATTTTCTATTGCTGCTAATCAACATCATGGAAATGGATTTGGATCTGACAGGTGAAGTGACCAGTGGTGTTCATTTGAAGTCTCACTATAGTCAAGTCACTGGAACACTGAAATCTCATTTTTGTTATATATCAAGGTTTATGAGTCTTCAACACACAAGGAAAGTGTTAAGACTTTTTAAAGTCCATCATCTTTGACGTGTGTCCAGCTTATGTGAAATCAACTTTTGGTCATTCAGTTACCTCATGTGATGGAGCTGTTGCTAGATAACCTGTCTGAAGATGTGTGTGTATGTGTGTGGACACTGGGGCATCACACACCAGCAGACTAACAATATTCATAACTAGGGTTCCTCATTATGCATGGCTTCGATTGTTAGGAATGAGTATGCGTACTGTAGAAGCCGGTATTTTTCGGAAATTTCAAGAATCAGTGTTATGTGCGAGTTTAACAAATGTGCAAAAACCTTGCCATGTACAGTGAAGTGAATGAGCAAAATGATAAGCCTCAGTGTCAAATCGCAAAAATGTCTTAGACCTCATTCCTGAAAATATCTGTACGCAAAAAATAACAGCTTTTTCAGTATACATACAGATATTTCATGTGAATTGTCTGTCCTAGCTGTGTGTGACTTGTATTATGCATGAAAGAAGTGTGACATCATGAGAAAGTCACTTTAGATAAAGGTTGTGGTCGAATCAAGTGTTGCTTACAATCTTACAACTTGTTAATAAGTTGACAATAATTAACTGAATAAAATGAATCAATAAAACTGATGCAGGAATGGTATCTGAACAGTAAAAATTCTTCAAAGGATGTGTTTAAGTTTTCGAGATCTGTAATCCAGGTAAAGTCCATTTACGAGCTTGGGCTACATGATGTGTGTTTTCTTAGACATTGGTCAAGTCTCATCTCAGGATAAATGGAAGACTCACCTGGGTCCCATTTCATAAAACTTATCAATAACAAGTTACGATATTTGTTATAAGCTACGGAAATCCTTGCATCTGATTGGCTGAGAGCAAATTTGTCCTAGAAATGTGGCAGTTGTCACTGATAACAACTTTTATGAAATAGGACCCTGGACTTTTCTACTATCAACTTCTTCCCAAAGTAAAGTTGATGCACAAGTCTTCAAGTGTTCCCACTTACAGTATTTATGTCCTTTGTACCTTATAGCAGTACCAGTAACCTCACCTCCACAACCATCATTTTCTCCTTACAAATTTATACACTGTAGAGATCTTAGCTCTTCTAGACTGGATTTCTGCAGTGCTGTGTGCAATGATACAGAGAGGAACCTTGTTATAACAAGCTTCCTAGGAACACTGAAATTTTCTTGTTTATTTGGCATCTCATTATATCCGGGAATAAAACAAAATACAGTCAACCTCGCGTAAGTCGACATAATCGGGACTGAGCAAAACACGTCGACTTACGCGAACGTCGACTTACGTGTAAGTCGACTTATAAATGAAAATTAATTTCCCCTGTACAGAGTAAGATTTGGATCACGATGTGGATCGCTACCCATTTCTTAAGCGGGGTTCCCACTATCACAATTGGCGCCACGATTGAAATCGTGGTCTTAATCGTGCAGCAAGCGTGGTGGTCTTATCAGATTGTATCAGATCTTAAGGTCAATCGTGGCAATCGCGTTAATCGTAGGAAAATTTTGGACAGTTCAAAAATTTTCTACGATTAACACGATTAGTTTTTGATCGTGATCGTCGCATCAGATCGTCTAGGATCGTATCCAAACGCAGCAAATCTCTTCTAATCGTGCTTCTTAATCGTGTTGATCGGGACCGACTTTTTCACTTCACTTCCCTTATTATTATTATTATCATTATTTGCCCATTTGCCCTTATTTTACTCATAAATTGATTTATTTTGTATTCTGATAGGTGGTAGCCTGCATCTTTAGATTATGATTTCCAAACGGTAAATTGTATGACGGTGTGGGGTTTGATTGTCGTAGTTTTTAAGGTACGTTATCAAATCATTTTTTTTAAAATGATTTCATAAAATGAAAGTTGTATTACAGATTTTTAGATGTTTTCATACATAATGTTAATGACGTTTTCATTAATGAGTCGCTATTACCATTATACAGACACACAAAACAGGATATGGGATAACTTTTGTAACGAAAACAAAAAATGAGCAAAAATAAAATGGCAATTGTATGTCTGCACGTATTGACTAACGTCAGTACAAAGATGAGAATAATTTAATGAATCGTGCTTGAATGGGTACATATCAAAGGTTGATTTTTAAAAGTTTATTACAGAGTATTTTTTTTTTTTGGGGGGGGGGGTGCAGTATCCTGCTGTTTGTGTATTGTATAGTAATTAAGAGTTGTTGTTTCATCAGCCATCGTTTGACCCCTTTACATCTATTTTGACACTTTTCAGTGTCTTTTTTTGTATGTTTGGTGGAGCATAATTTTAGAGGAAAATGGTTATTTTCAACTCTCATTATTACTGCAAATGTAAAAGTGACCATTGTCGTGGATGGGAGATCACTCGTATGATTATGACAATGAAGATCACTCTTATTTTTCACAGTTAGTTATTCAATAAGTGTAGCAATATACCCCTGCGAAATAATTTTGCGTAAAACCTCCTTTTTTGTTAAAAAGTGACATCATTTTGATTAGGGAGTCACTTTTCTGTTATGTGTGTGTATCAATTATGTTAAACATTGTTAAGTAAAACACTAAATCAAGCCGAATAAACCCAACTTTAAACCCATGAGATAACGACATTTTGAAATAAAAAGGCATATGATTCATACACTTTGCGAATATGAAATCAACACATAAGCAATACTATCCATTCGGCCAATTTTCTTATATCGAGCGTATGTAACACATAATACTATGTTACATAACATTCAAAATGATCCTATCCTCTTTCTTAGCTTCCATTTCATCATTAATTATTTTCTTCATGTATTGGAGAGAAAGGTCATTTTTGGCTTGCTGTTTTTTCTGGGGAAGAGGGGCAATCATCTGATCTGATGTATTTGGGTTCGTTATTTCATTTTTTTTTTTTTTTTGTGAGGGGGGAGGATGAGCAGTCGATTTAATAATCTATTAATTTCTTTACGTTTAATATTAAACGAGGGAATATCTGAGGCTATGGCTGGCCTGGGTGCTGCTTTCTCTCTGATAACATAATCGTCATTAGCAATACTGCAAAGGTTACGTTGTCATCATCGTCAACCTGTCAAGCCTTGCCATCATCAATGGTTGTGGATAAAATTAGTAGGCCTAATCACTCTGTATAATTTCAGGGAAACTATGAAATCTATCATCAGCCGGACTATAATATTCCCATTCGGGTCCAATCGCGCCTTAAATGGGGGTCGCTTCTGATCCCGATCGTAAAAGATATCGTATCTTATCTCAGCAGCCCGTATTGGTTCGTGGTATTCGTATTGGAACGTATCAGTACGTTGCTGCACGCACCAGATCGGGGATCCTGATCGTAATGGTCATGTTAGATCGGTACCAATCGTGAACTCAATCAGGACAATCCTGTCGGATCGTATTTGAACGGGAGACCAGATCGTGACAGATCGTATCGCTTGAAATAGACCAATCGTGACCATATCGCATCCAAGCGTACCAACACTTAATGACTCGCATAACCTCGTATCCAAACGTGAAATTTCAGACGAATTCAACAAATTTTCCACGATCAGTTACGAATGTCCAATCGTGGCGTTCGCAATGGATCGCACGATAGTGGGAACCCCGCTTTACTCCTTTTGCCGCCAAAACATGCCTACTGACATGAGCAACAATAATGTTTTAGTTCATGCATAAATCTTGCGCGGGTTAGTAACGACAACGCACAATTCCCAAATCTCTAGAATGATTTTGAGAGAGCGGGATCGGAAACCTAGGCCCGTTTCTAGACACTGTACGTTTTGAACTTGATTTGAAATATCAAAGGCAAATTCCCCAAAATTGCATTAAACTTTGCGATTTAAATTCAAGTGCGTTGCTGGGAAGATATACGTGTGATTTCGCATGATTATGTCGAGATTATTTTTCAGTGCCGACCGAGTTGAAATATGTGTGATTTTCCTTCCCTAAGTCACTGTATGTGTAGAATTTTGTTGTTTTCTTCGACCAAAAATCAGTTTTATTTGGAGCATATGATATCTGATAGGTCCTAGAAAGAGGCTTTAAATAACCTTGCAGAAATGATTATGATGTCCCAGCAGTTTACGGATCACATTCACACGCTCACCATGCAAAACAATCACAAATTCTCACGGGCATGTAAGACTATCATACTGAGCATGTCATCTTTGTGTGTTATGACAACCTATTCATCCATTAACCCTAACTTACCTGGGGGGGGGGGGGGGGGGCATAATGGCCCCCCCCCCTTGACAAATTCCGTGACCATTCCGCTGCGCAAAATTTTTCGACCGCACCGCTCGCTGACTTTTTACTTTCAAGTCTCGCGCAACTTTTGAGACCAAATTTGTTGCGCCCGGGCATACCGTTCCGAAGCCACGCCCCTTCAAAAAAATTTTGTCAACCCCAAAATTGCTCAAAAACGTGATTTTGTGTACAAAGTCAATACAAATTGTGTTTTTTTCAATTAATTCATATAAAGATTCATATTTTTAATTTTAATTGCTGAAATAAATTCAATTTAGTATAATTATGCTTCTAAAGATGTGTATGACAAATTCTGCTGAAAAAAACAAA
Organism: Diadema setosum; assembly: GCF_964275005.1. Lineage (NCBI taxonomy): Eukaryota > Metazoa > Echinodermata > Echinoidea > Diadematoida > Diadematidae > Diadema > Diadema setosum. Next base: position 578,616 of record NC_092688.1, read on the forward strand.
AACAAAAGTTCGAAAAAACAAGGAAATACATAAAAAAATGATAAAACAAAACATAAGAAACTAATTTTGATACTGAATTTTTTTTTAACGCACAAATGTTCTGAATGTCACTAGGAATATTTACACCAAAAATCAGCATTCCATTAGCTTTTATAAGCCAATTACAGACGATAATGAGGTTTTTTGCATATATTTGCATAATTAATTAATATAAAATAAAAAATGCAAATTTTTTGAAAATTTAACTTAACAGTCTTGTAGATTACATCCGGCTTTATGTTCAGGCAAAATTTTGCTGCGATCGCGCGATCAACGGCCAAGATCTGAAGGGGGGGCATAATTGCCCCCCCAGGAATTCAAGCTTGCTAAATAGCCCAGGTAAGTTAGGGTTAATGTGATGTCAAACTTGCCATGTAAAGCAGTTGGCTTTTTCCCACATTCATACGCCAATTACATGACATTAGAATAGGTTCGTTTAGTGTTTGTATGTCTGTCTGTGATGGTGTCTTTATATCGTAAAGTGAGCTTTAAGATGTAATAAAATTTTGGAGCTTGTCACACACTCTGTGAATTACCTCCCCATGTGTAATGAGCATGCCTGTATCTGCTTACAGCCAAGTACTGTTCGTAGTGATATTGCCAATTGATACTTGGCATTGTGCCAGCATGTTGTGCCACATCACATGCCGTACATGAGATGCATGGTTCACATTTGATAATCCAAGCAGTGCTTTGGCATGAGAAATAACCCCCACAAAATCACACAAGAAGTTGTACCTAAAAAGACAAAGTCAGAGTGAATGAGAACAGAAGGGATAGATGGATAGATAAATACAGATAGATAGATGAATATATATATATATATAGAGAGAGAGAATAAGAGAGAGAGAGAGAGGGAGAGAGAGAGAGATGGGGATGACACATACAGAAGGTAGACAATGCAAGAAATTCTGGCCACCTTATAAAACACACTACATACTAATGCCATATGTCTTGAGGCAATGAAAGGCAGCAATTTCAGACACATGAGGGGAGATATTGCTTGACACATTGCTTCATCCATGTAATATGTCGCATCGTGATATTTGGATTTTCTTTGGAAACCTCTCCTCCAAGATTACAAATATCATTTGAAAGGAGTGAAGTCATTTTACCAGTGTTAAAGTACAGGTGTATGTATCTTTCAGAGAAATCATGATGTTTGCCTGTTTCTGTCATTGTGTACAGAGAGAATGAAAAGTCTAATTGAAATCTGATTGTAATTAACTTGAAGATTCTAACAGGGGGTGATGGTACAACAGACCACCAGGCAATTAGAGCTGCCAAAATTTATGCTAACCTGCTGCTTATGTTCACCGCTTTGATAGTGCACTTGTAATTCTACTCTCATGGGGGGGGGGGGGGGGGGGTGACTTTAACGGGGAAGTCCAGTCCAAATATAAGTTAGTCTGATAAGAAAGAGTAAAATATGAATGGTAAAATTTTGATTGAAATCAGGTGAAAAATACGAAAGTTATGACAATTTGAAGTTTCACTAACTTTTGAAGAAACGGTTCTTGAACGGTCAATGTGAATATGCAAATGGCAAAGTGAGCATACTGTAGTTAGTACATTACAATTTTGAAATATCCAGTTTTTCATTCAACGCAATTATGCCCGAGGCTCAAATCCTGATATATGTAACAGATCACTACATGTATTCTGAAGTTATTCAACCAGGAATAGCATCATAATTACGTTTCAGCTTCAATGAAAGAACCACTGAATTTTTGTCATTTTTTGTATACATACTTGTACCATCAATGGAAAATTGCGAGGTTATGACATGGTCAGCTCACTCATTTGCATATTCATATCCACTGCACAAGAACTGTTTTGCGATTTCTTTTTTTAAAATCAGACCATCGTGAAATATACAACATGCTTAATGTCAGCTAGCTATCCGACATGTTATAAGAACATCAGAGTAACATGACTGAATCAACACTTACTCAGAAATATTCACTTTTAGAAAATATTGATATGCTTGGTACATGTATATCTGAGATAGAGCCACAACAATAGCTGACGTTTGTAGGCATTGTTTTGCTTCGTTGATCACTTCCAACAGTTTTCATAATGCAAGCATAATTTAAATGCTTGCATGTAAACATCCATGTGCAATTCTGTGGCTAAAAAATAACAAACAGCACATATTACCTGCCGCACAGTACTGGTATACGATCCGACCAGTCGTACGACCTTAAGACCAGAAGTGTAATGTCACCAGTCTTGCCAGTTTCCAGTCGTATGAGTGGGTCTTAGTGCCAGTTGTCGAGATTTGACATGTTGAATTTCCACGAAGCCAATCAAAATACAGTAAAATGCAAGCGCATGCTTTAATACTCACTGGTTTAATGAAGTGAAGACAGGACAGTCGTAAGCCTAATCATAAGCCCAATCGTAAGGTCGGGTCGTATAGTGTGCATTGGCAGGTCATATGACTGGGTCTTCTGGTCTTAAGGTCATATCGTCGTGAGTCGTACAGTGTGGGGCGGGCTTAACTAAACCTAACTATGATATGGAAGAATGTACACGTACAGTACATGTCTTAGAAATGAAAAGCTAACCGCAAGATTTTATATATCTTTGCAGTTTGACATGATTTTATTTAGAAGAATCTGACTCACAACCTATGACCACAAAATGAGGTTATGATAGGCTTCACATACATTTGTAGGCACAGATGAGAGGATGCTGTGAATACACATCATAAATTGACTAAAACATATTTGCTCCACCTCATTTCTACATCACAGACTTTGACAACATATTTCAGTTCATCAATCGAACATATCTTTTGTATGCTTGCTGTGTATGCAAATACATGTATAGTTTACATTCAAGCCTTACCCATCATTTTACAAACAAGTCTAAGTGCATCAGTGTAGATTAGATCTCGTGATGCAGTGTACTGGTAATTTAGTGTGAAAAACAATGCTTCTTTGAGTTAAACTGCTGTTAAAGAACATAACTGATTATATTTCTGTGAAACATCAATATTGCGCTCCTGAGAATTCATCCAATACAGATGTAGATGCAGTACTACGATGATCTATTACAACATGCTACCAAGTCTGTCCATTGTACACACTGATGCAGTACTATGATGATCTCTTACAACATGCTACCAAGTCTGTCCATTGTACACATACATATGTAGATGCAGTACTACGATGATCTATTACAACATGCTACCAAGTCTGTCCATTGTACACATTGTCAATGTGAGTTTGTGAATGAATCAAACAGTCAGCTTTTTAGTGTGGTTGTTTTTCCAAATCACACAAGCATAAGAGCAGGGGATATACACACATGCTGTAACTGAGATGGTGAAGCTCTTGCCTACCTGACCAACCATATCGTACAATTGTATTATGAAGTGATCGCTACACCAGTGCCAGGCTTGCATACAACAATACAAACACCCTAATATGCATACAATATCACATCTGATGCAGTCAAATTTTCTTTCCTTTTTCTGAAGTTGACTTCCATGTTTTGAAACTACAGGCAACTCCTGTTTATAGTGTATAACGAGGTCCTTGGGACCACCAGTTTTCTTTCGTTGTAACTGTGTTTGTTATATTGGGAGTACAATGAATGTACTGTCATTAATTTCTTTATTAGAACAGTGTGGCAAGCAAAATGATATCACGTAGTGACCACATAAAATTAATTAGAGACTAAATTATTTTAAAGACTCTTCGTCTACTAGATTGATATTGGGTTGATGCCCTAAATCAAAAGGACATGACTGATTGTACTAGGGAAAGACTTTTTCATTGCTTAAAGCTTACTTAATACAAAGAGCAAGAAAAACAAAAGAAACATTCCCAATCTATTCTACCAGAGCATCTGTAAATTGTGTTTCTTGATCTCATAAGCTGTCACGGTTTTGACACAACACACAGACGCAACATACAGAGCAGGAATATACACTTACATACTGAAGATAAACTCTAACTCTCTTGCCTTGAGGTCATTTTTGCAAAATTTCCCACTCTGCCATTTAAGTTTACATTTCTCCTGCTCTCTGTGCATCTCCTGCCTAAGATATATATTTTCTCCTGCACTTGGAAGTTAGCTTCCTCCCACCCAATTTAAAGGGATGGTATAGTATTGGTTGAGGTGGGTACTCAGCTTTTAACTTTTTGCAAGATATTTTTAGAGACCACTTTATGAAATGTTAAAGAACGTACAATTCTACGAGGAATTCACAATTTATTTGATAGAAAAATTGGTTTTGAGATGGCTAAGATGTCCCAAAACAAACTGAAGCAAAGCAATCCTAATGATAGGTGGGTTCCACCTTTTATCAGGATCACATATTTTGGATATTTCAGCCATTTCAAAATTAATTTTCATCAAATACACTTTGAATTTCTCTTAGAATTATATGCTCTTTCCTATTTCAAATGAGATTTGTTACTACCAACAAAAAAAAAAGAAAAAAAAAGAAAGAAAGTTGAAAACATGAAGCCCCATCTCAACCGAAACTACTATCCCTAAAAGTTTTGTCACATATTGAGTATTCTCAGGTTTGTTTTGGGGTCCAAAAGGGAGAATCTCCTTTTCAAGACATGCTTGGGGTTGAAGTCTCTGGACCCATGGATGATAAAACAAGATTAGACTGGCAGCTTAACACACAGGAACAGTATGATTGACAACAAACTACATTGTAGAATTTACATACATGTACAATTTGTATTCTTAAAAAGCTACAGCATAATTGTCAAGCATATGCGAAATCAAAGCAATATAAAACTGAACATGATTGAACCACGACAATACCAATTACATGAGGACATCTAAATCTAGTTGAATAAGCAAACCTTAATCGTGCATACTGTACATATTATATACCAGTCAAAGATCATTGTGACTGGTTTGTGCAGTATCCAGGGCTGTCGGCAGTGTTTGTTAAAGTTGTTATTGTGCAAAAATGAACAGCCTTTGGACGTATGCACTAATATACATAAAGTATGTGTCAATTCACTGTACCTCGTAATAGACAAATGAAAGAGGTTTGCTGTATCAAAAACAAATATCAAAGGTGAAGTGACAAAATACAAACAGAACTGTGATCGGACATGTAACTCAGATATACTAGAATGCAAGAAGCAAGAAGCATTCAAACCCACTTTTAGAGTATGTTCTTTAACCAGAGCCGAACAACCTTTGACATGCGTGATTTCTTTTCCCTATCAGTCCTATCTGAGAAATTTTAGGTAGACGATTCCAAAGATCACAGAATCCTGAAATACACCCGTGTGTTTCATCGTCCAAGTACCTGGGTCATGAGCACAAGTAGGACCTGCATGATTCAGCAGGACTTCTAGTCCTCTGTGATCAATGCCAGAACAATGCAAAAGCCAAGCTCAATTCAGCACTTAAACAGCTAATATGTTCCTTACCTTTGTCACAAACAAGGTTTTATTAGACCATTCCTTGGTACAATCAAGAAAAGATCCTATCCAGTCATGTCTTTCATTTATAGACATGCTTCATTTTTCAGTTAAACTGTGAACCACTGTTTTGACAGAAATTCAATCAAGATTTCATAAAATCTATTAAAATAACCTTGGCATATATGCCATTATACCACTATGCCATATTTGTGGTTTCTTGTCTGGCATTTTCTAATCTAAAAATTCATGACTGGACGGGGTTCAGCATAAGATGGCGTCCTCCATCAATGGTGATGGTTTCTCCAGTTGTGAAAGAGGAGTCGCTGGATGCAAGGAAGGCGATAGTACGGGCAACTTCATCAACAAATCCTGTTCTACGCATTGCATGAGTTGTCTTGGAGTGCTCCATAAACTGAAATTATGATGAAAACATGTCATCAGACATTGATCATGATACAATTATTATGAGGCACTAAGGTGAGTTATCAAAGATATTGGCATTACATTTGATATGATGATGATCGCTGCAAAATTGCCTCCACTACACTGATGGTTGAGGAATGCTCATCTTGAATGTAAAGAATTTTAGAAATAAAGCTGCATGACAGAATAATCACCCTAAATCAGGTGACTGGATAATCTAGACTCATCATTATACACACCTTTTCATATCGCTCATCGCTCATGCCACCTCTCTTGTGAATTTGAGTTTTGATGACACCAGGACTGAAAAGAGAGAAACAAATCAGTAAAATGAAAATCCCTTCTTTGTGGGTGCTAAGTTTACATCTACGGAGAATATGTGACAACAAAAGGAGTACTGGTAAATCCCCCCCCCCCCCCAAAAAAAAAAAACAAAAAAAAAAAACCCACAAACAAAAAAAAAAAAAAAAACAACAACAACCAAGAGATAATTGTCCTATTCCTCTGATTAAATTTGACAAATTCATAAAGATACAGTGGACTTCCATTACAACAAAGTCCTTGGGATCGGCAGTTTTCTTTCGTTATATCAAAATTTCCTCACAACGAACAAACAATGAAAAACATACAGCGGATAATGTTGCGGCCTGAATTTTAGCTTTGTTGTAACAGGAATTTTATAACGGGTATGCACTGTAATTTTTTTTTTGTTGAGATTTTGGTGATATATGTTGAGGGTTATATGAGAGCAAGTAGAGTGGTCCTGGAAATCAGTGTTTTGAGAAAACCACCTTCAAATTTTTCAGTCCACCACAAGTTTGATCATAGACATGGGGAAGCAATTTCCTTGTTGAAAATGGGCAGTAGGTCTATGTCCTGAGCAACTGCCAAAATGTTCATCCAGGCATTATACCAGGTGTCTGTCAAACCACCAATAAATGACCATATTGCATAAGGGTTGGAATCAGAATGCCCTTTTACCTGCACATGTGCATTTCATTGATATGGGGTCTGTCACACAATTGCCCCATCACACTATGGGGACTACAGAGTGTTAGTTCTACAGAACTTTGCTCATACAGACTGGTGATCATGTAATAATTTCCTTGCCTTGCTGCCCCTTTTTTAATATTCTGTTACTTCTTTAACCCATCAGTAATTGACCCACCCACACCTGCCCCTCCATTTGTTTTTAAATAGTTTCATACTTTACCATTTTTCTGTTTTCATATAGAATACATTACACAGTAATTTGGAAACCCCTTCTTAACCAAAACTTTACCATCCCTCTAAACTTCAGTGGCTAATGGCTTAAACCAAAACCCTTTTTGATACACTAGCGAATGGTTCCTTTCCCAGAGTGTACGCATTGAAAGTTTTAAAGTGTGATGTACTTACTTCACTGAGTTCACTCTCACTCCATGTGGTGCCAACTCTGTAGGGATAAGAACAGCAAAGAATTGTTACCATAGTAACATCTCTGCAGATTGATTCGCTACTCTAAAAAAAAAAAAATGATAAAAAAAAAAAATAAATAGAAAATTGTGGTATACAAAAGGAAGGTTCTGAGGGTTACGTCCAGTACTGAAGAAATATTTAAAAGAAATACATAGACTATTACTTCAATCCCTCCCTGCTTCATTTAATTTTTTAAAGAACTAAGATATGGTGAGTCATGTTCAAATACGTTTCACTGTTGGATTAAATTTGTAAAAATTATGAGCATTTTCTAAGATGTCTATTTGGCAAAATGGTGAAATGCAATGACAGGAAACTTTGTTCATGTGATAACAGTGATACCAAAGCAAAAATTCAGTAAAAATTCAGCTGAATGGGCAAAAGTTGAACATGTTAAGACTATGTGACTGTCAAATAATTTCTGTGACATCCAAAAGCATTGTATTTAATCTATTTGTCTTAAAGGTAGGGGATACCTTTTACAGAACTCCCAAAATGCAGCAAAACATTAAATATGAACTTCAGGGGACTTGTTTAGGCCACTGCTTAGAAATTTGAAAGTCAACAGTTATCTACAATTTGAATAATGCACAAAACTCAACTACTCAGTACACGTAGTTCTGTGTGTCAGCCACACTTTAGCCTTTTTGTTGCAGTCTTCTGTATTTTTTATCTATAAACACAAATCTAAAAGTATAAGAGCTGATGTAATAACATATAGAGTGTGTGGCAAGAATGTATACAGAAATGTTTGTAAGTTTTGATGAACTTTATTCACAAAATATACATGATGGACACACATGCAGTGCATGGGTCTGCAAAGGTAGCCTAGTAATGTACTGGAATTTACGGTGAGCCCCGAGAAGAATTCAATTCAAAATCTAACGGTCAATAAAAATGTACTAAATGTTACCTTCCACTTTCAATACTTTATGGGAGTTTCTAAAATGATACTCTCTTCAACATACCACTGTGTTTACACAACTCTTCATTTAAAGCATGCAAATGGGATTCCCTACCTTTAAAAGACATTTGGTCAGGAGAGGCAAATATGATACTCTTAAATTATGTGTCAAATGTCAGTTACTACATGCTTTTTGCAGAGAGTTTGATAAAGGTTCATCACACATTAGCTGTTAGTCCACATTCTAAATGACAAACCAAAGAAATTGTTTTTTTCATAATGCAACAAGCACATTCTGTTTTTTTTTTTCTGCTTACACAAACAAATAAATGTTAAGTATCTTAAGCAAAGTATTTTACAAGATGGATAGATAATTTGAGCTGCTGCTGGAGAAGAAAGAAAACTATCTCACCTTCAGCCACACATCTGGTCATGTGATCCAGAGCACTCTTTGACATACAGTATGTCAGGACTCCTGCAAACTTGAGAAAACCAAAAACAAGGATTGGGGTAGATTAGCTGCTGGCTGAAATATGGCAGTCTTCTCGAACTACTGTTATTCATTTATTTATTTATCTCTCTTTTTGGCTGATGTTAGCAGTTTTAAACCATAATACCTGTACAGTGTACCTTCTACAGAAGAACAGAATGGCACTCTCACTGAATTTGCATTGCTGACATGGAAACATCCCCTCTCAAGTTCATCTATTTTAACTGCTCAATTAACAGAAAATGATGAAAACACGCACATGAAAAAAAAAGGTTTTGTGAATTCTGTTTTTTATACTGTATCATTTGCCAACATGGTGTAGAATGCATGTGAATACTCAATGTATATCAAAGACAAAGTTCACCACATATTGAAGGTAGGAGAAAGTATTGTATTTTGTACACACTGTTAGGTTCTTACCTCCCTACAAGCCACCCCCTCCTAACAAAAGAGAAGTAATGTAATGTTTGCAAAGGAACAAACTTGAATATTACCACTTTTGTTGTCATGCTATAAAATATTGTATTACAGAAATGTATACTTACCAGTATTCAACTAATTAAACAGAACTTTTAAAATTTGTTTATATCTAAATTCAAGAGAATTTGCCTGTTTAGGTACACCTTGAATAAGTGATCAAATAATGACACACGATTAAAAGCAATAGAGTAAAATATTCTAATAGATCAACAAAATAAGCTACTAGTACTGTTGTGCTCCTTAACATCAAAGACCAAAATAGATCAGCTTGAATGTCAGGCTGGAATCACACCCTCAAGCAGAGACCACTGGAGTTTTGAACATTCCCTCAGTCCATCAGTTACAACATCCAAACAGAGCAGAAACTACTACACATCCTAACCCAGCAAAGTGGAACTTACAGCTCTCACTCCATTCACACTGGAGACATTCACCACAGAACCTGAATGGGGCAAAGTGAGAGAGAAAACAAAATGTTAGAATCAAAGATGGCTAAGCTAGATGGATACTTAGAAGGATTTTTCCACATCATACTATCATGTAAACACACCCCTCAACAGCACTTGTTCCCCATTATAGCACATTGAACAAGAAAGACATCATGACATAGCTATACATTCTATGGGTTCTTGGATCTTGGATGAGTAGACCTTCTAAACATCTCCTGTGGAGTTTTAACTGGAGGTTAGGTTGTCAAAATTCTTACTCCTACACATGTGTCACACAATAGACAACATTCCTTTCAAATCCAGACATGTGGAGATTTCTAAAGAAAGGTCAGCCTCCATAGAATCGCTCTTTTGAAAAGTACAACGATGGAAAACCTCAAAGAAACTACAAGATAATATCAAGATAATTCGGGTGGAACTTGTCTTTAGGTATACGTGTAAAGGTACATATATATCTTCAGAGGGAAATAAAACCCAACTATAAATGTGGATTGAGTGAATGCAGAAATATTAGTAGAACACATCAGCAAAATTTGAGGAAAATCAGATGATCTGTTCATAAGTTAAATGCATTTTCAACATTTTCATGCAGCCATTGCTGGATGAGAAGATTACAACAAGATCACACAATAATTTCACAAGTGATTAGATTTATGATTGTGGGGTACAGGAGTGAAGGGATCCATGTGCGTGCACACATCACATTCATATCAAGGTCAGATTATAAGATTACAGGAATTATAAAGAAAATTCAACATATTCTCTTTTTTCTTGCATAATAAGAGCACTTGACTTCCATCTTTCAGACAGCAAGGGAATTATATTCCCCTTATTATGTCAGTAACAAGTCCAGGGAATGTGAACTTTTCATTAAAAAAAAAAAAAAAGAATTTTGTGGAATTCTCTAATATATTGTCTTTATGTTGTGGTCCATACATAATGTACACAACAGCATGTGTACATGATGCATTCATGTGCATGCTTTATCCTGAGATTTGATACCCAAACGAGTTGAAACAACTTTCTTCTCTAGAGAACTCCCAAGTCAGAGATATGATTACAGAACTTTCCCTATCCTACCCAGTTTAATACTAGCATGATTAAAGCAACCTATCTCTGAGATTTGATCCCCAAATGAGTTGAACAAGATTTTTCTCGAGAGAACACCCTGAGTTAAAAGTGACATGATTGCAGAGCTTCCCCTATCCAACCCATGGCCAGTCTAATACAAGCCTGATTCAAGCAACCTATCTCTGTCTCACCTTTAGTCTTGAGGAGATGAGGAGCAAGGAGGTGTATCAGCTGGAGAGGTGCTCGCACATTCACTGCAAAGGTGCGGTCGTAGTTTTCCAGTGTTGTAGATTCCAGGGAGTCCGGAATCACAATACCAGCATTGTTAACCTTTGTATTCAAAACAAGATGATATCAACATTAATACTAACAAGATATTGTACACTGTAGCATGTTGTAACTAACAAGACAAGATGTTGCAAAGTGTATTGAGCATCAAAATGCAAAGGAAGGTATTTTACATTGAAAAAAAGAAATCCATCCAGGTGTCTTTATTACCACCAATAGGTACTCTATTTGGGATTATGTGGAGACTGAATGAATGAAGCCTATTTCTGAAATTCATCTATTTTTTTTTTTTTTTTTTTTTTTTTTTTGGGGGGGGGGGGGAAACTTGATAAACAAAATACTGTGATCATGACATATTCATGGATACCTCATTCCACAGATGAATCTCATTCGATACCAACTGCCATAATGTTTAGAACATTTGCATCAGTATGTGCCACTTTGTCTATTCAGATAATAACAGATTACAGATATGTCTGGAATATCCATTGACACTGAATCACATGGGACAAAAATGATGTACCTACATTATGCATTACACATGCTGGTGGACATACTACAGTATATTCTATCTGCATGGGATCAAGAGAAAACTGCTTAGTGAACTCGGAAGTGTTAACCTTTGAGAGTAACTCTCTACAAGACTGATAACACATTCTTAACTTTAAGGTCAGACTTACAAGGACATCAACCTGCTGAAACTTCTCTACGGTCTGGTCTGCTGTTTTCTTGACATCAGCTTCATTTTCAAAATCTGCCTGGATCATCAGAACCTTTGATGAATGGAAAAAAACAAAAAACAAAACAACACACAACAAGGTCAATGTGAGGTGAATGTGATCTACCAGTGCTGTGATCTTACTGGATATCATGTTTTATCTACCTAGGGTATCCTTCTAACACTTCCTGAGAATCCTGACATTATGCTCACCCCATCACAGTCGGGCATCTACTCTCATACCTGAGACAAGAAGACCAATGTGGCTCAAACATCTTGTCACAGGACATTCATTTGTACACTGCAACATATCAACCCAGAAACTCTTGCTTGAGATTCTAGAGCACTCTATATCCACTGTACCACAGTAATCCCATTCTACACTACACCACAAATGTTCTCCTTGGTGTTGGAAATAAATACAAGATTCATGGAAATGAATTAAAGATTCAATACCTGATCTCTTGTAAGTCCCCGGTTCACACACTCATCAACCACTGCCTGTAGGGCATCCATGTTGCGTCCTGTCAATACCAGCCGGCATCCTAAAGAGGCAAAGTAACGTGCTGTCTCTGCTCCAATCCCTGAACTGGCACCTGGGCAGCAAAATGATGAAAATAATTCACTTTCAGTGTCTCACAATTAAATCATTCCATATCAGCATCTACAAAGAATGTTTCTATTACTGTGAAAGTGGATATTTTCGCGTGACTATTTTTTTTTTTTTGCGTTTGGCCAGGTAAGAAGAGTTTTGCGGGTTTCTAATTCCGCGGAATCAAGACATCAACTACTGGAACATATGGAAAGCAAAAATATTTGCGTGCTTTTATTTTCGCGCTAGTTTCTGGTTGCAAGAAATGCACAAAAATTTCATCACCAAGAAAACTTCAACTTTTACAGTATGCAGGGAAAGATAAATTGCACCTTGGGAGGTCATATGGAGCTTTCAACACTTGTATTATTGTAAATCTGTGAGAAGCATATCAAAAATTGCTGGCCTTCACCTGCAAAATTCCTGGATTCAGACAGTGACCCGATGTATCACTACCAAAGTGTAAGACTAATAACGATCTGTTCCTTGTGTCAATATTAACTTTTCCTCAAAATCAATTTCATTTGTACCTTTTTCAGCAATTTTGCAAACATCCAGACAGACAAACAAACCAACCAACAGCGGCAAAAACATGACTTCCTTGGAGGTAATAAAATAAAACTACCGTAGTGCTATCGGTAGGAGGCCGAGATGACAGTTAAATGTTGCTGTTACTGTTTTGATTTTGAAGGTGCATGCACTCAAATATCGAAGCGGATGGAAAGACATCATTCTCTCCACTTTTAGGCACTGATTTTGCTATATACCACTCTACACTACTCTACCCTTGCTAGCTTCTAAAGGCATGGATGCACCAGGTCCCCACTGCTTGCCAAATGTGCATGCATTTGCGCGTACGCTACCCATGGTAAGGTTGTATTGAGCGCTACTGTAGGTCCATGGTATGTGTAAGGCAAAAATTAGTGGGGGGGGGGCATAACAGCTAGTGGCGGATCCAAGGGGGCGCCCCAGGCATGCGCCCCCCTTTAATTTTAAATTTTCTTTTTTTTTAGATAGAAGAAATAAAAAATGAAAGGGCGGGGCATGTGCGCTACCTTTAATTTTTAATTGCAGTGACACCAGAAAATTGTGCTGAGGCCCTTTTGTGTTGTTTTTGTTTTTTTGCTTGCTTGCTGGTAAAACCTGAAGTAGATCTATATAGAAGTGGTACCACAAGGCAAACAAAAAAATTGCACCAGAGCCATTTTGTTTGTTTGTTTGCTTATAATCAGGTGATTTAACTCTGGCACCAGAAACATTTTTTTTTTTTGCACCCCCGGCCCCCTTTAAGGTATTCGTGGATCCATCCCTGCAAAAGGCATGCAGTCCGGCCTTCCAAACAGTTGGTGCTTACTATAAAGCAGGATATATTCGTAGCATAAAAATTTCGTGAATTGGAGCCGGAGCCGGCCTTTCTCGCAGCATGGAATTTTCACGACTTGAAGTTGTAAACTGGCATCCAATCTGCATATTGTGTATGCAGAAATTTAGCGTGCATTTTAATTTTGCAAATGTTGCTGCTCGCTAAATTAAAATGCACGCGAAGATACCTCGTTTTACAGTAAGCCTTATTATGGGCCTGGGGGAGGGGTGGAATCCACCCCTCAACCTCAACGTTTCGCACAATAATTCTGGAACACATCGAATTCACAAAATTCACACAAAAAACATGAAACATGTGCCTCTTGTTGAAGCTCAACCACAACAACATGAACACTGCAATACTGCAACAAATGTAAAATGGGACAGTAAAATTTGTTCACTCTACTAGACATTGTAGTATAGTAAGGGTACTAGGTCTCGCGCAGGGACTTAATGATCGCGCATAGCGTAACTGCGTATAGCAAGCATTAATACGCGTAAAGACTAAGCGCAAAATTTGCCGATACGCCCATGGAATAAACATACCTGACAACCGCTAAAAATGAGAAGGAAGCAGGTAAGAAATTTAGATTTCAAACAAATTTTTCACTAAATTTCCAATTTTTTGGAACAAATTTTTCACTAAATTTCCAATTTTTTACCTTATAATTTACCTACCTTAGCTTGAAATCTTTTTAAGGATGTTGTAGCCTAGACGTGTCGTCTCGCTTGTCTCGTTCGTATGATCGTAGCCGATAGAATTCGTATTTTGTTCGATCGATCGTTTATAATATTCTACGAAAGCCGAAGCACGTTCAGCCGCAGAGAGGGGCAGACACTTTCACGCATGAAACTACATAGGGCAGCTGCGCGACCTTTACATACGCCGAGAAATTGAACGCATAAAATTAAGTCCGACATACAAACGGCGACAGTGCACTACTCCGTCATCGTATCATCAGGAGATTCTGGGAGGTGATTTTTCTGCATTTTCGTGATATTCATTGAGAAATTCAGGTACGATTGTGAAATAATTTTCATTACCCGGTACTGTAAAAGTGGATATTTTCGCGCGACTAATTTTTCGCGCTAGGCTGGGTCAGAAGAGTTTCGCGTGTTTTTAATTCCGCGGAATCAAGACATCACGCACAGGAACGTATGGCAAGCAAAAATATTCGCGTGTTTTTATTTTCGCGCTAGTTTCTGGTTGCGCGAAATGCGCGAAAATTTCAACACCGCGAAAATTTCCACTTTTACAGTATAAGAGCATCACAAATTTTCGTGCGCGATATCTAACGTTAGACCCCTCAACCATACTACAGCTCCTCTTGGGCCTCTCCCCTCCCTTTTTGGGTGGATGTAATCATAAGTATGGTAGGGGTCCAACCCACCGACCGGGTCCATAACGACCGGCCGCGCATTATAATGGCATTGCGCGTACAGAAAGAAAATGTACGCATGGGACTACGCGCAACGGTGTTCGATTCTTCACTGGGCTACGCTACCGAGTAAAATGTGGCGAAAACAACTAAGTATTCCCTCTAAATTATCGAAATTTAGCAAAATCGAATAAGGTTTATCGTGTAACTACACATAACTAGGCCTACCTTTGCTGACTGGTTGTTAGATGTAGAGGCGTATCCTTCCGTAATAAATTTGACGATTTTGACCGCAAAATTGTCACCGCCGCTTGTACGATCGTGCACAGTACGTTACACATACACATGACATAAACATTTTGTCGCCCGCTTGCGCTACGACCGTACGAGTTGATGCAGAAACGAGAAATGAATACCGTGAAAAAACAAACCGACTCATCTAATTTATTTCAATTACGATGAAAAGTTTCCTAATGAAAATCAAGTCAAATTCATCAAACAGTCCTTCAAAAGTAATATCGAAGGATTCAAAATATATTCAAATATTATTGGGGAAAAAATTACGACTAGAAAAAAACAGCAGCTTGTCGAAAAAACGCGTTTAAGTACGCTTTATACGTATTGTCAATAGAGGGCGGGGTGGTCGGTCGATATGAGCCGGGCAACTGAGTGCGGAAAAAATGACACCCCACGCGTTCGAAGCCGCCATCTAGAGCGCGTACCTCAGATCGCATTTTCAGTGCGCGCTTGTGAATCCGGAGTATTTTCTCCACACGTGAGTAAAATTTCAGGCAAATTGTGAGATTTTTCACGTTTCTATTGATAGAAAAACGTTAGGTGTCCGATATTATGGACACCCAACCATACTCTCCCTGAGCTGCGCGCGAGCTGCGCCTAGCCTGAGCTGCGTGCTTCTCTCGCGTCCCCCAGGAAGAGGGAGGCGTGCGTGTACGTGCGTGCTCACCCAGGCCTCGAGCTGCCCTGGCCTGGCAAGCAAGCCGGATGAATGCATATGGCTTGCAACATGACCATGATGAATACTGAATGGCATTTAGATTTACATTTAAACTGACACATCACTCATTACCCGTAATGACAGCAACTTTTCCCTTGAGAGAAGCCCCGAGGGTCGCGGGTTCCGAGGACTGTGTTGCCATTTCTACAAAGTTGCGATTCGAGTAACGTTGCGTTTTAGCCCCGCAGAGGCAATGTTCCCAGACACGGTTCTTCCCTTGGTACAAAGTGTAAAGACTCGGGCTCGGCATCAAAGATCGTACACACCCTGTGCATGCCCACTTATGTACAATGTACAATGTATAATAAACGAACGAGATGCCTCGATGCAGCACGCCCTCTAAAGGCTTTATCTGAGCATGCCTGCGCCTCAAGTGCCAACTTTTTTGGATGACGGAAAAAAAGCGGCTGTAAGAAAATGTCTACCGAGATACGCGAGAAAAAGAGAAGAATTACGTCAAAGACAGACGATGAACAAAGCAGTCGTTCATCTCCGAAGCGAGATTCCAAAAAGCCTGCTCTGCACAAAGTCAAGAAGAGGGTATGTTTTTAGTCAAATTCTTAGACGAAGGGCTCTGTATCAACACGTTAGCATGGTTAGTCTCTATGAATTACTGCATTGTAAATAGGACTGATATGGTCGGGTAATTCCGGTCGTATTGCTGTGTTCGCTTGCTGCGCTTGCTTTGTTTGTCATTGACATTAGGTCCTAAATCCAGCCCCCCCCCCCCGGCATTATCGTGATATAGTCCCCCACAGGGCACAGCCCAGTCGCTGTATAGTAAGGCCAAGGGAACTAACATTAGATCTCGCGCAGACAGGGACTTACGTTAATGGTCGCGCATAGCGAAACTGCGTAGCTCTACAGTTAGAGTAAAATATCCCGTTTGCGGCAGTTTAAGCATTGTTAAGGGTTTTTCCAACTTGTAAACAAATCAGGCAAATTATTTTCAACCATTTCATGTATCATAGACAAGATTATTAATTAACGCAATTGTTTTCATGAAAGAAATTTACCATTGACCAACGCAATTTTCATGATTTACCAGGGCAAAACCCGGCACAATTTTCGCCGATAAGGGCGATATGCGACGTAGTATTTCTGCTTGCGGCACGATGTACAATCCCTATGCAATACGTGCGTGCTCCGCGATCTTTGCTGAACGCCTTCACAATGTCTCGCGAACATTGCGTAAGTGCCAATTCCCATTGCGAAAGCACGTGAAAATAGCGCGCGCACATGCATTGGCCGCAAACAAGATCGCAATTCTGGCGGTGTTGTTGATGTCTTTCTCGTGTTTTTTTCATTTTTTTTCGATGGTAACTCCACTTTCCGAAAAAAATGGCGGCCCACATCGGCTCGCGAAAATTCTAGTCCTATTTGACGTGAGGATATGTTTTCAAAATCCATGAACATCGAGAAAACGACAAAAAATCCAGTTTCTTGGACCATTGTTTCTTAACTGTTATGTTAAGAAGTACCGAAAATTTCATTTTGGATTCGATATGTTGTCATTTAGGTGAGAAAATTTCACTTTCGTCAGAGATCGTGCCCATTTTATCGGTTGGTTTTTGTTGATTGCGAGTGTGTTAGTATATGTGTAGTGTGCATGTAACAGTGCAATGCTGTGTTTAGCTGTATATTACCGTGTATGTTGTACCTGCCGCGAACGGCTGCACGGCCGCTTACTGACGCAGTTACTCTAGTCTAACGTTATACTATTTGTTAGCCCGACCAGACGCTGTTAATACGCTACGCGAATACAGCGTCTGACCAACGAGCGGGCACCTACAAAGTGGGGAACCACAACACAACTACAAAACTTATGAAAATTCATACGTTCTTTATAAACAATGTACACGTTACCAAACGTTACTCACCTTAAGTGCATGCTTGTATTACAGAAGGTTCGTAAGTCCATTGAGAGCCCTCGTGATAAGTCCGTGGAACCAAAAAATGATACTTTCTGGCGGATTCCCTAACACCGTCAGGGTTCATCGTTGCAGAATTCAAAATGGCGCCTTGATCTCTGCGGAAATCTTTTGCGTGCGTGCGATGCGCTGCTTGAGTGTTGGTGTAGCAGCACGGTCGACAGCGCGACCTTTTGAAAGGGCATTCAGATCATGTGACCTCCCGGATATTGGAAATGGCCTGGCGTGAAAGACGATGTACCGTTCATGAACCGTTCACAAGCATGTATAGATTAATTCCAGTATATACATTTACACCATACAAAGCTTTTGTGTTTGTGAAAGAATCACAACTATATCATGCCATAATACACCTGTCGTGTGTGTAATTTGTAGTTAACAAATTTCCAGCTATTTTAGAAGGGCTTCAAGGTCAAGGGTAAAACATTCATGATCAAATTGACACTACATCTGAAAGAAGAGTACAAAAACTTTAGAACCTTAATAAGGTAGGCTTTCAACTTTCATAATTCTTGAAATATTGCTCTGTGAAATGTCTTTCAAAACACACATTTATATGCAGTGCAATGAGGAAAATGAAGCAATTTATTGTTTTCATCAAATTTTGGATTAAATTTCAAGGTCATTATTAAGTAATAAAAGTGTTTTGTGGTATATATTACTGAAATATGTATAACAGACTATGCCTACTGCAAATATCACAGGGCTAGTGCCTTTCATCTTGAAAGTGTGGACATTTGAAATGTCCTCTAAACCCAATATGTGATATTACATGGAAATTTGGCCGTTTACGACCATTTTCGGTGGGGTAAATTTGCCATTGAACATTTCGGTAGCAAAATTTCTTTGATAACCCAAGATAATATAGGTAAATGTCTATCAATACACAAAAATTGATGCCATTCCTAGGTGGGACGAAGGGTGATCCGTGACCTTGAATTTGGCACATTTTTCATTTTTGTCAACTTTGAGGGCGCTCTCCGTAAAAACGGTGCGCATGAATGCCCTGATTTTTTCCAAAATTACTGAGCAAGTCAAAGCCTTCAACAGCATGATGTTTTAGAACCTAAGGTGATGAAATGTGGAAGATATTAGCCTCTAAATATGCATTAAAATTTTCGAAGTTAACATTTAACACCATTTTCGGTGACCTCGTGCACGTTAACGAAAAGTCAATTTCGCGTCACAGTAAGTTTTTCTTGCAAAGACTATAAAGTTCTCTCAATTTCTAGATAATGAACACTTTTGCATTAATATCCATGCTAAAACAGTCAATCAAAAAAGCCTAATTTTCTTTTAACTAATATTTTGGAATGCGCACCGGTTGCTATGTGAGGCTGTATCCTAGCAACCAATTGACCTTGGGGCAAAATATTTTGAGTTTTTTCGTCAGACACTTTGGGGAACATTTGGTGCGATTTTTAAGAAAATCGGAGGGGGTCGGGTGACAACTTTTCTGAAAATTGGATGATTTGACGTGGATTGACCCAAATTACAACGTTGTAGGAAAATATGTAAATGACGGGGGTAAAGAGCCAATGATGATGCAGCTTCGGTGTAGCTCCAATTAATGAATGAAAAATGACGTCATGCTAACATGAGTGAGTGTACATGTAGTAGCGAATCGCGTATATGCGGCAGTCGAACGAATTCTTCTACGTGCCATGGACTTGTGTACCTTCTGTAATATAAGGATGCACTTTAAGTGAGTAATGTATAAATTTCTGTAAGTAACCTATAAATTTTGTAGTTTTGTAGTTGTGTTGTGGTTCCCGGATGTGATAGCGAGGCCCCGCCTGTCTGAAGCCGTGCTTAGCACGGCGTTTAGTCGGGCTAACCATGATCATGTTAACAGGGGTCTGGTCGTAGAGATGGGTCTACATGAGCACCGCAACGAGCCATGAATTTCAAGTTGGTAGAGTTCTACATTGTATACGGTAGCATCTGATCGTGAGATCAGTCCAGGAAACCCGCTCATGAAGGGGGCTTGGGCTCATATGGATCCCTCCTCCTCATGAGCATGGCCTCCTTATGAGGCATTTGTACGGGATGCTCATGAGGCTCCCTGTTTACATATCATCCATCTCAAATGTGACATAGATTCTATAAATTGTCGCAAGTTCACCATGTTCACACATGCCCACTCTCTCTTCATGATGAAATTGATAAGAAGATAAACCTCTGCCTATGCTTTTTGACATAACTCGAGTTTAACCTGTTGAGGACGAGTCCCAGTGAAAATCAGCACATCCTCAACGGGTTAAATCAGTGATGTGCAGCAACCCACCAAAACATGGGCGCGAGCAGGTTCGCTCAATGCAGGGCTGCCGCATTTATCGGCCTGATCCGCCTCAAAAGTTATGGTGCTTTTTTCTACTGCTCTCGCTTCTGTACGCACGAATCAGTACCATGAAAGTGAAGTCTGACATCATTTTACAAATACATGTATCATGAGAAAAATAAAATCAGAATGAACCAGATCTTAAAAGTGCATATATTCCAAATTCTATTCTACTATGGTCTTGCATTTTATCTTTTCAGGAAAACTCTCCCTATGATGAAGAGAGAGAGATTGAAGCCCGAGATTGGCAGACAGACATCAACCTCCACAATCAAACCACATCCAGACTCAGAGAGCTGATGGCTGACATCCACTCTCTCAAGCAGCAGTCAGAAAAAGTAAGGCACTTAATGTTTGTTTCTGTGTTTTCTATCAGCCCAATTTTTAGTATGCTTTACTTGAGTCTGATCAAGGAGGTTCTAGAGAATGGAGTCACAACCGTCTTTCCTTTGCTAAATGTTCGAAGCCGCCGCTCAAAAATATTTGAAGTATGTGCAAAACAGGATCTGCCATGCAGATAGGAAGACAATTGACTTGTGTCTCATTGCATAATCACTAGCCACTTTCAAAGGAAGATATTTCTTTTTGATGGTAATTACTTTTCGCTATCCCTTATAAAAGGTAGGTGGTACAGACATGAGGATGCGCGAATAGAAATTGAGCAAAAAATGCTGGAATGAAGATGAAAATTACTCCACTGGGCATATGCGGGCACTAATCTGATATATCTATGAATAAAGAATTATACTTGAAGATTATTCCATATTAGTTTCATTTGTGGAAACTAAATGGAAAAGTGTTAAAACCAGCTTTCCAGGATGGTACAGTTTGAAACATTTTCACATGATACAGCTCAGATTTACACTTTTGCGCAAATTTCTGGACTGAAATGTCTTTTGTTTTACATGCTTTATCATTGATTTAAATTTCATTTCATTTAATAAATAGATAAGCAGAATATGGCCAAAATTATGATAACGTTCAAAATTAATCTTCAGAATGCTGAGCAAGACGGTGGCAAGGAACATCGATCATCAAAGGCACAAGTGCACCTGTGGAATTCCTTTGTACATCAATAGTAATCTGACAACTGTTTAAATAATCACAGCCAGTTGGAACTCCAATGTATAAAACCTCCTTGGTCCGATTTTATTGATGAGAGTAAAATGTATAGTTAGATATCTCTCGTAGATGTTATTAATGTCATGCACGTTCAGTAGGCCGTAAAGCTTGTGACAGTTTCCACAATTCAATAATCAGATATGGGAGCACATTATAGAGTCCACATTTTAAAGGTTTCATTACCTATTGGTGATTGTATCTGTCCATTTACTCTTCATAATACCTGACCTTCATTGTTGGTATGCTGAAAGCAATTATTTATACTGTGTGTGATGGTATAACAACAGACAGTACAGCACAGAGAGAATCTTCTAGATTAGATTCTAGATTAGTATGCATTATATAAATGCAAATTTTTGCCATTGATATTACTATTAAAAAAATTGTTTTCATTTTCAAATGATTTGCCAAGATTTGTTAGATCAACATAATACTTGGATACATTGCATACCAGTACTATCAATATTATTCCATTTCAAACCTTATGCTGCATGCCTTACTTAGGAGTTTTGCATGATTGCCAAAGTCATTGACTGGATCGCACTCTATGTTTAATCTGTTCCAAGGATGAAGCTGTTAAAGACAAACAGAGAGAGGCATCGCTTCTCTTTGTCACCCTCAAGAAGCTGAATCGCATCTCACACCTGAGATGTAAAAAGGCACGTGATGACACCCAGGGAGCCAAGCAAAGAGTGGACACTCTCCATCTCCAGCTACAGAACCTCTTATATGAAGTCATGCACCTTCAGAAGGAAATTACCAAGTGTCTTGAATTCAAGTGAGTCACTAGTACACTTACAACTATTAACAAGCCGTATATGGTGACAAATATTGGGAAAGAGTAGTCATCACTGATCTTCTTCGACAAGTTAACTCCGATGTCACATGCTTTAAAGGGAAACACATTTAATAGCCTGTGTGGACAGGTAATCTTTATAGACAAATCCAGCAAATGTGACTCTTCTAGCCTCATGTACCAGGCAATCATGGTGATTCTTTTCTTTGCCTAGTAGCAGCAAGGAGAGATGGCTACAAAGTCATATTGACCTTTGTTTGAATTGCAAAAGGTTGGAGTAATATCCCCAAATGAAGTAAGTGAGCAGGGATGGTGTGGTGAGCAGGTAGAACGATCTTTGCAGCAAATTTTGATGACTTGTGTTGGTGTATTTCCTGTCAGGTCCAAGGATGAAGACATTGAGCTGGTGGATGTAGAGACTTTCTACAAGGAAGCTCCGTCCAGTATCTCCAAACCAAACGTCACCAGGAACAATGAACATAAACAGCAGCTCGCCAGACTGGACTGGGAACTTGAACAGAGAAAAAGGTGTGATGCCACAGCAGTGAATCTGCTTTACACTGTGTGTGTTTGTCAGGGGTGGATCCAGGAATTCTGTAAAGGGGCGGGGGGATGCAAGCAATATTTCTGGTGCTACTTCCTGGTTTCATCTCATGTTTTTCTTTTTATTTCTTTTGTTTTAACAACTAATAAAGAGGGGGCGCACACCTGGTGCGCCCCCCTCTGGATCCGCCACTGTGTATGTAACTGAGTGTGTGAGCTGTAAATGATATCAGTACCTGATCACTGGAATGCATGATTATCAATTATCATCTACAAAGGATGTTTTAGCAGTGCAATAAAAGCGCATATTCTCGTCTGCTCAATTTTCACTGTGCAATACGAGAGTGTATTGAATGATACACATCTATAGGCCTATGTATAAATTCCCTGTGGGCTACTGTAATGGCACACTGTATTCTGTCTCATCTGTTGCTTGAACGTTCGATGAGTGCGCAAACTCTCGTTACAAGTTACACGTACACAAACATCTTGCTACATTATGCAAGTGCAGGTCACTTTCATTTTTTTTTTCTTTAGTGCAGATTCGACTTCAAATTCTAGTCATACTTCTTTTACAGTTTATGCCTTCTCTGGATAGATAATAATAATGACAATTATATTGGATGGATATATTTCATGGAATACCAGGGAATATTGCACTCGTTAGGGCCAACATTGCACTCTCTTCAGTTTGTGCAATATTGGCCCTAGTTCATGCAATATTCCATGGCATCTCATTCATTGCCATCCAATATATGTGACCCGCTACAACAAAAAGGTCCTAAAGTCGCGCACGGTCGAAGCCGTAAAAATCGAGTTTAAAGTCAGAGCATTGAAATTGGTCAAAACTTACGATTTTCTGATTTTGACTTATTATTGGAGTCTAACATGTCTTCTATCATCTGTCAAAATTTTGAAGCAAAATGATCAAAGGAAAGACCAAAAAATAGCGTTTTTCTGAGCCATGTTTTTTTGGCGTTTCAACGAAGCAGAAACTGGTTCGAAAATTTGGATTGAGCGCCACCGATAGGTTCCGCCCCTAACAACGACCAGAGTGATCTCATTAGTCAGTTTGCTGCTTGCTGTTAACCGAAGCGTGAAGCTCGCACACTGCCCAGTCGACTGGTGCGTGCGGGCGGGGTGCGCTATGCTCAGCCGCTTCTCACATCCTGGTCACTGATTGGTTGGTGAGGAGACCGCCGACGCTGATGTGCTTGAATGAACTCTTCGGGGGTTGCTAGGGCTTACCTTCTATTGTCCAGAGGTGAAAACTAACTTGCGTGTCCCTTGATCGCGATTGCGTCGAAAGGAAGACTTTTAGGGCGCTTTTCTCGAAACAGTGATTTCCAGACGTCTAGACATGCTCTCTTTTAAACATCGATATCTCCGCAGCCGATTATTTTTATAAAATGTGTTATATATCAATTTAAAGCAGAAAGATTAGGGGATTATATCATGCAATTTTCAAATAATCGACCTCGCCCGACTTTAGGATCATTTTGTTGTAGCGGGTCACATATAATCATTTCTTCCTTTTGCATAGAAATTACCACACAAAGTGTTACTGAAGTTTTTGTCATGATTGCTGATTTACCCAGGTTAGCTGAGCAGTACAAGATGAGGCAAGGCAACCGAGATGTTGTTGCCAAGGAGATTCATAAGAAACAGGATTACTTGGAGAGTCTGCTGCCAAGGTTAACCACTATTCTCCAGGTAGCTATAAATTTGTACCAGCTCAGCTGTAGTACTAGATCTATATGTCTGGATTTCAGGTAATTTGCTACTCAACTTTGTCTTCTCAATTGCCAAGCAGTGTCAAAACTTCTTCCTGTATGTTTTTACAAACTTGCTTTTGCAGATGAACACACCCACCAATTATCAGAGATGTTTGAATACTATCAGTGAACAGAGATTATGTAATCATCTTATTACAATTTGTATCAAATGTCTCGTATTGGACCATCGCATTATAAAATGTAATTGGATTTGTCTCACCTGTAATGCACCAAGTTTGGGGGAAATCAACCTTTTGTTGGTAGTGTAGTGTATGATGACCGTATCAGGGCAATTACCCCCCACCCCCGTCCCCGGCTAAATACTGGTTAATGATAAGATTAGAGTAAAGATTAGGGTTAGGTTGAGGGTTAGAGTTTGGGTTTGGGCTTGGGTAAGGATTAGGTTCAGGACTAGGGTTAGGGTCAGGGGAATGGTCCAGGGTAATTGCCCAGGGTGTAATTGCCCTAGACCCATGATGACTGGTGTTGTATGAGTATACAAAGGGTCAATCCCAGTGCAAACTCCATGTAATGACTTTATTGTGATTTATGTTTATTGAAAGTCTATCAGTGACTAATTTTCTCTATTCCCACCAGAGCACTGTTCCAGTCCAGGAATACCTATCAATGCCTCTAAATGAGATTCGCTCCCAACACCAGCTGGCCAAGCTCCTCCCAAGACCTTTATACATCCTTTATGTCCAAGCCAATGCCTACCATGAGGCTTGTGGTGAGTCACAACTTTATACTGCTTACACCACTTACTACGTTCACACCAGTCACATAACTTTACACTGCTTATATCACTTTCAATGGATTATACTACTCACACAATTTAGCACTGTTTATACCTCGTACACTGTCTACACCACAAATCTTAAATGCAGTTGCTCTTTTCAGTGTTTCCTCCTGAATAATAATGCCATATTCATTCATCACTTCAAATTTCCATAGCAATGGGTGTTCTCATTATATATAAAAGACAAAACAAGACAGGCTATCTTGCAACAAATAAAAATATTTGTTCTGGTATTCTCCTTAAGCAATTATGACACTTTGACTTTTGCAGGGGCATCATGTTGACTGTACCTTTTTGCTGAAAAGTGAAAATCACTCCGGATATGTATTTGTTGACATCCTGTTTAAATGTCTTATTCAAATTCTTAGCCAGATACAATGTATTTAACAAGAGAGTTGATAAAATATAGTTACAGCTAGACCTTGTTTGACCACAGATGGCTCCATGACTCTGAAGATTGAAGGTGATGCTGAGACAGCCTTGTCAGCTCTCTCTACATCCAGTATGGTGGATGATGACAGTGACTCAGACAATGAAGACACTTTGTCAGAATCTGTGAGTCTGCCTTCCTACTAGTAATAGACATCTTTTGTGTGCTTATCTCATGTTGGTTCTCTTCATTCATTGTTTGTTGTCACTATTTGTAATCAGCATTTTTGTCAGGTATTTTATTCTATTTTTTTTAGCACTTCACCATGCAATGGAGCAAGAGACATTTGTCAAACAATGAATCAATGAATTATGATTTCTTGTCATTTGTGGTCACCTCTTGGCAGCCAAGTGAAGTAGTATAATTATGTGTGTGATTTAGTTATTCAGAATGAAGTAATTATATTATGAGGTCAAAGGTCATGAGTCATGGTTTTTACATTACACACAGTAATTGCATATGTAACTGATGAAATTCAAACTTATTTGGTAGTATTGCTAAGTGTAAAGGAAATCTGATGTGTTGAATTTAGAAACACTCTTATTAAAATTATATGTCAAAATGTTAGTCTGCAATTCCATTTCTAATTGCAATCATATGAAATGAGACATGTGTGAATTCACAAGAATACAAGACATGAAGGATATGGTGAAGGTCCCTGAAAAGCAGGAGCTTGTGGATGGAGACTTCAAATAAGATTCATTTTCGGGAAATTCTGAACTTTAACATGTCATCATTTTCATGGTACATTAGTAACTTTTCCTACCCTTCAGAGTGCCCAGAGATTGTTAGCAGAAGACCTAATTTGTAATAGAGAATTAGATGTAAAAAATACAGTTTTATGACAAACCCTAATATGTGCATTTATTAAGATTTTATGTATGTATGTATGTATGTATGTATGTTTGTATGTTTGTAGAAACGCAGGAGAAAGACCATTGGTGACAAGCTGGAGGAGCAAAGAGAGAAGATCCTAGCAGTACACCCACTACAAGTCATCATGACTCTCAGATTTAAAGGTAATATTCACTCATCCTACATTTTAAAGGTAGGGGATACCTTTTACAGACCTCCCAAAATGCAGCAAAACATTAAATATGAACCTCAGGGGACTTGTTTAGGCCACTGCTGAGAAATTTGGAAGTCAACAGTTATCTACAATTTGAATAATGCACAAAACTCAACTACTCAGTAGTTCTGTGTGTCAGCCACACTTAAGCCTTTTTGTTGCAGTCTTCTGTATTTTTTTTTTTTTATCTATAAACACAAATCTAAAAGTATAAGAGCTGATGTAATAACATATAGAGTGTGTGGCAAGAATGTATATAGAAATGTTTGTAAGTTTTGATGAACTTTCTTCACAAAATATACATGATGGACACACATGCAGTGCATGGGTCTGCAAAGGTAGCCTAGTAATGTACTGGAATTTACGGTGAGCCCCGAAAAAAATTCAATTCAAAATCTAACGGTCAATAAAAATGTACTAAATGTTACCTTCCACTTTCAATGCTTTATGGGAGTTTCTAAAGTGATACTCTCGTCAACATACCACTGTATTTATACAACTCTTCATTTAAGGCATGCAAATGGGATTCCCTACCTTTAAAGTTCTGCAGTTGAACAAGATATGGATATTGCATTGTTACTTTGCCTAGAGAAAATAAATGTGAATTGAATTGAACTGAACAATTACAGCCATGACAACCACCACTATCCTTGTAGAGAGCTAGAATGTTTTTATGCCTCCGCCACGAAGTGGTGCCGGAGGCATTATGTTTTCGGGTTGTCCGTCCGTCCGTCCGTCCGTCCGTCCGTCCGTCCTTCCGTCCGTCCTTCCGTCCGTCCTTCCGTCCGTCCATAATGAATTTTGTGGACAAGGTAACTATCAAAACCCGTTGAGGTATCCTAATGAAACTTGGCATGTATGTGTATTAGGGGGTGAAGTTGTGCCTATCAACTTTTGGGTGCACATGCTCAAGGTCAAAGGTCAAAAGGTCAAGGTCAAATACATAAAATTTCACTATTTCCACCATATCTATTGAATGCCTGAAGATATTTTCTTGAAACTTAGTGTATACATGTATTACCCAGTTAAGATTCTCTGGTGAAAGTTTGGGTCATGAGGTCAAAGGTCAAAGGTCAAAAGGTCAGGATCAAATACATAAAATTTCACTATTTCCACCATATCTATTGAATGCCTGAAGATATTTTCTTGAAACTTAGTGTATACATGTATTACCCAATTAAGATTCTCTGGTGAAAGTTTGGGTCATGAGGTCAAAGGTCAAAGGTCAAAAGGTCAAGTAAAAATATTAAAACTTTTTTTTTTGTCCATACCTTGGAAAATTGTTCAAGGTATCTTCATGGAACATAGTATATACATATACTGACTGGAAGTGATTATCTAGAGAATGTAGGGTTCATGGGGTCAAAGGTCAGGGGTCAAACGTCAAGTGCAACACTTCAAAATTTTACTATTTCCCTCCTATCATGCAATGCCAGCAGGGTTATTTTTTTTTTACACTTGGTGTATGCATACATGTGTAACCTAATAGAAATTCTCTGGAAAGTTTCTTTTTTCTTCTTTTTTTGCCTCAAAGGTCAAAAGGTCAAAGATCAAGTGAAAGTGCTGAACTAACTTTTTCCTCCATATCTCGGAAGTGGCTCAAGTTATCTTGAAACTTAGTACATATTATGCATGTTCTACCTGAAAGTGATTATCTTATGAATTTTAGGGTCAAGGGCCAGATGAAAATGGTAACAATTTACTATTCAATTCAGAAATTGCACTTTTTCTCCACACCTGTACCTTGAAAATTACTCAATGCCTAAATGTATGAATGGGTCAAAGTCGAGTTAAAGTCCTTAAATCCCTAGATACATGCTCTCCTATTCATCCAATTAAACCTAGGTCAAGGAAGGTGAACATTCAACACATTTGTGACAAACTTGTCATTTCAATATTTTGCCAATTTTGTGAAAATGTAATCACACATTGTCCACATGTACTATCTAGACCTATTGGGAAAATCATGCATTATGGCGGAGGCATACCAGTCGCCAAGGCGACATTTCTAGTTTTTTATGCCTCCGCCAACGAAGTGGCTGGAGGCATTATGTTTTCGGGTCGTCCGTCCGTCCGTCCGTACGTCCGTCTGTCCCGTTTTGTTTTTGTCGATATCTCAAGAACCGTGTGGTGGTTTTGCATCAAACTTGGTATGAGGGTATATCCTTGGGGGATGATACTTTGTGTGGATTTTAGGGTCACAGGGTCAAAGGTCAAAGGTCACAGGTTATTTTGTGAAAAAAAATTGAAATTTCATGTTTTTCTCCATATCTCGCAAATGGTTCAAGGTATCTTCATGGAACTTAGTATATATGCTTGTACCGATGGGCAGTGATTATCTAGGGAAGTTGGGGGTCATGGGTCAAAGGTCAGGGGTCAAAGGTCAAGGTCAACTCCTCAAAATATAACTACTTTCCTTATATTTATGCAATGCCTGAAGGATTTTTTTTAAAACTTGATGTATGCATGTATAACCCAATATATATTCTGTGGGAAGTTTCTTGCCAAAAGGTCAAAGGTCAAAAGGTCAAAGGTCAAGTGAAAGTGCTAAATTGCACTTTTTCCTCCATATCTCAAAAGTAACTCAAGGTATTGTCATGAAACTTACATATTTATGCATGTTCTACCTAACAGTGATTCTCTTTGGAACTGTGGGGTCAAAGGTCAAAGGCCAGGTTTCGATAATACTATTTTGCCATTTGATACTGAAATTATACTTTTTCTCAATACCTTGAAAATTACTCAATGCATAAACTTGTAAAAGGGTCAAAAGTCAAGTGAAAATCATCAGTTCCCCCAAATACCTGCACTCTGACGTTTTAATCATTCATCCAATTGAACCTAGTTCTAGGAAAGTGAACATTCAGCGCATTTGTGGCAAACCTGTCATTTTGATATTTTGCCAATTGTGTGAAACTGTCATCACACATTGTCAAGACATTGTACTATAGACCTATTAGGAGAACCATGCATTATGGCGGAGGCATACACCAGTCGCCGTAGCGACATTTCTAGTTTTTTTTTTTTAAAGTGGAACAATAAAAAACAAAAGTTGGCATTCCTCAACATTGATATGCAGTAGAATATGAAAATGGCAAAGCAGTGGTAGACAAATGGGGAGAATTTGTATTCTAACCATTGGGAAGCAGTGGAGTACCTTATGTGTTGCAGAGTGTGCAGTAGAGACCCTGAATCAAATGGGAACCATTCCACAGACTGAAAACTTAAGGGCCCGAATTCACGAAGGTGGTACAAATGAAACCATGGTTTAAACCATGGACAAAAACCATGGACCGCCAAGTGTTGCATGGAATATTTCGTTACGAAATCAGTCATTTCGTCGATGAAATGATTATTTTGTAACGAAATGACAACATTTTGTAACTAAATGAACATTTCGTTAACGAAACGGTCATTTTGTCGCCGAAATGACCAATTTCGTAACGAAATATTCCGTGCAACACTTGGTGCTCCATGGTTTTTGTCCATGGTTTAAACCATGGTTTCATTTGTACCACCTTCGTGAATTCGGGCCAAGGAGTACTAGGGTGTCTCTCATTGCTGTACATTCAGGTGGGGGCAAGTCCATGGATGCATTTAAACATGAACGTTGACAAAAAATAATTTTGTCTGTTTTTAAATGCTTTTAATTTTCAAAAGTTTTATAATACCATTCCTGTTTACACTTTGGCAATCATAATTTGATGTACTGTACGAGCTGAAATTTTCGCGGTGGTTTTATTTTCGCGAATTTCGCGAATCGCCTTTGAACCGCGAAAATAACAACACGCGAAAATAACAAATGTCCTCCAAGTAGCAATTCGCGAAAATATCGGTACGCAATAATTTCAGCTCGTACAGTAATAATTTGTGCTGCCCTCTTTTGTAAACAATAAAGAAATCTCTATTTTTAACAGAGCAATTTCCCCAGACAGAACATGAATAATCAATACATACATGTAGTTAACTAACAACATCATACATTAGTGTCAGTGAATTTGTATCCCGAAATTATTAGAGATGTTAGAGATTGTTAGAGATGGGGAAATGTGTAGGCCTACATAAGTGAACTTAGATGGTCTGAAGTCTGTTGTCATGTTCTCTTCTTCTCAGTTCTCAGTTGTCATGTTCTCTTTTAGGTGGCACTCTCCTCACTCTGACCTTCAACTACCTGATTGTCCTCCAGATCATCACAGTAGGTGTCCACTGTAAGCTGGGTGGCACAGTGTCACAGGTCGCCAACTCTGCTGGGTATGCTATGTAGAGACATCAGCAAGCTTTAGATCTGCGACATGAATGCTGAGATGACACTAATTAGGCCCAAAATGGTGTTCTGCACATGCACGGGACAGCCATTTCCACTGTCCAACCTGGGAGGCTGCGTGGTCTTAGTGTTAGTGTTGCAGATCTAAAGCTTGCTATTTTCACAATGTAGTCATCATCACATCATTACATAACACATGACTGGGTGAATGTAGTTCTGTTCACATCAGACACTTAATGTGGTTTGGGCAGATAGACTTGCTTTTTGAAAATTTTATTAAACGTGAGCTGGTGCACTGAGAATCACAGCATGTTTCCTGTGCATACTACAATATTGCACCAGAATCTAAGAAATCTCCTGTTTTCAAATTGAAATTGCTAGACAAGCCCCTCAATTGCCATCTTTACACAACGAGACACAACCCATCAGTAAAGATGAGATGTTGTGAATAGGTGTAATGTGGTGCTATCTAGGTAGTGTATGCATTTGGAGACATATTTGTGGAAATCTGCAAAAAGTTGTCTTAATTTCATTGATTTGTGAAATGGATTTAAGTTGCAAATTCATTTATGTTGAAAAATGAGGGCTCTGTTTTCATCGCATAATGTTAAGTTAGATTCAGGTTCAAAGTGGTTAATGTCATTGTGTACTAAGCATTCCTATCATGTCCCAGGCATAAATTTTTCTATTGTAGTTGATGCTTGAGTATTAGGAATGCACCAGAACACATGTGAATTGCCATCAAAGCAAGCAAAGTGTAAAGTGAATCGATTTTTTTTTAAGCACACAAACATAATGCTTAATGTGTTGAAGTAATGCCTTTCACAATACCTTTGCAAGCTACATATTTGGTGTCATCTGTACTTTCATGAATTTTTGCAAGTCAAATTATATTCACAACTACCAGGAACTCATGGAAATGTTGCCTCCTGTAACAAAGATTCATGGTTTATCATCTCCAAGAAATTACTCATTTCCTGAGAAGAGAACTTGTTTCTTATTCTATCAATGTGCTTCTCAATTGCATAATTTTCTTACAAGTTCCCATTTGCAATATATTTTACCCAAAGAAATTCACCCTTTCCTTTCAGCGACCTGTTATCATCAACCAACTTACTGAGCCACCTGTACCCAGGGGATGATGGGAAGGATTCTCCCAGTGCTACAAATGCCTACCAGCTGGGCAAGATAGGGTGAGAATCATATTGTAAGAAGCATTGGGGATAGTATGATTGGCTGCATCATCTGTATTTGTAGAATGGGGATTGTTTCACTGTACAGCCTGACATGTACCTGGTATGTGCTCTAGTTGCAGGAAAATACAATGTATATTACTGTCAAAGAAACAGAAAAAATGAATTTGATTATGTTTTCAAAAATTGATAGAGTAAATGTGCATGTCATCAGTAAGCAAGCCAGATCATCTATTCAAGAAGTGATATCAACTGTGTGAGATATCAAACATTCTAATCATAATCTTCCCACACTGTGTCAAAATGGTATCTCATGTATCACCACTGGGTGTTAGAAGCCATCAAACAGCTGCATAGTCTGTGTTTTGTTTTTTTCCACCTATTGATGAGATTCATCAGACCTAGCATGAACTGTGTTCTCTTCACAGGATGGAATCTCTCAGTGCCTACATCAGCCGAGTGGGACACCCTTACCGCTGGGCCCAGTGGCTAGGGGGACTGGACTTCCTACCATCTAATGATGGTCAAGCTGTGAAAGCTACATCTACAGTGAGTGCCAGTCATATGGAGGCAACGGTCAAGGCTCTCAAAGCAAGGGTCAAGGCTCGTCTGGCTCTCAACCAACAGCTTCTCTCTCTAGGTGAGAGTCCATTTTCTTTTTCTAGACCTTCTTATCTTTTCTAGACCTTTGGCTTCATGTGGCTTTGTGTTATACAGTGAATGTATTTCTTATTGTGTGTGTGCGTGTGTGTGTGTGTTTTCTCTCATTAGTGTTTACAGTATTGCGTGGTATATATATTGTTTTTTTTTTTTTTGTGGTTGTCTTTTCTTGAGTTGTGTAAGTCGACCAATGTTCCTGAAGTAAAATACTCAGAAAAGATATTGCCTCTGGTAATGCAAAGTCATTTTATGTTGTATCCAGGGTGGGAAATCTGTAATTTTTCTCTTGCAAAGTGATTACATTTCCCACTCCATCAATTTGGTGCTCAATCATTATTTGAAACACTGGTGAATTTTCTGTCCCTACTCACAAAATATGTGGCATATACAGTAAATGTTGAAATGGAGAGATGAGTGGAATAAAGTCAGGTGTTTGTGAGTCTTGGAACAAGTATTGCTTACTGTAAAAGTGGAAATTTTTGCGGTGTTTAAATTTTCTCGCATTTCGCGCTACCAGAAACTAGCGCGAAAATAAAAGCACACAAATGTTTTTGCTGGCCGTATGTTCCAGTAGTTGATGTCTTGATTCCGCGGAATTAAAAACACAGGAAACTCTTCTCGCCCAGCCGAACGTGAAAAATTAGTCATGCGAAAATATCCACTTTTACAGTATGCTTTTTACAAGAAAAAAAAAAACAATCATTGGAAGATGTAAACAAAGTGGTGTGTTGTTTTTGCATCACAGCCGATTATTGACTTACCCTAAAATGGCTGCTGTCTTGAGTCACTCCCAATATAAAGGAGACAAAGTAATGTTAGTAATTCTGTCTAAAGATTATTGATGAGTTTGGTGGGATGGCTTATAAGGTCTATTGTAGATCTCATATCAGGTCTACTTCACAAAACTTTGATATTGACACCATTCCCAGTTTTAAAAATTCCACATTATCTTCTTATGTGATAATCATAGATGATCTATATTCATACAGGAAGCATACATATGAAGCATTCTGTTGGGTCAAGCTGTAACAAGAATTATGGTGTTATCAAATGTATGAAAATTATTGCTTAAGGGAAAGAACATTTAGCAATTGTGATGTACAGCAAATTGCAAGAAATGATGAAGTGAATAAGATGGCATTGTCTTCATTTTTGTCTCTCTGCCAATGAATGGGTTAACAGAGAAACACAACTTACAGGTTCCAGCAGCATCTATTAACCTGTTTCCTACCAAGGTCTGTTCCATGCTCAAGTCTTGGACTAAACTCACTCATGATGATTTTCAGGTGAGCTAGAGAAACTTGTGAGCTGCTCGTCATTACTTGATATACTCAACAAAGTATGGGTATGCTGTGGTGA
The DNA here is from genome assembly GCF_964275005.1 of Diadema setosum. Classification (NCBI taxonomy): domain Eukaryota; kingdom Metazoa; phylum Echinodermata; class Echinoidea; order Diadematoida; family Diadematidae; genus Diadema; species Diadema setosum. The sequence continues at coordinate 612,977 of NC_092688.1, forward strand.
TGGATTATCATTAATATTGGTTATGATATCAAGAACTGAAGTATCATTCAAAATTCCCAGGTGATTTTTACCTTCACACATGTTCATAGAAAAGTCATTTGTTTTGTAAAGATGTTTTATTAAGATTGTTTATAATTCCATGTAAGATAAATGAATGGTATCAAAAGCAACTTCTGACAATGCTGTTACAAGTGTTACTGAGTGTAGCTGAAAGTTATCAGTAGTGAGATTGAGATACCTCGGTGCACTTGGAACCATACCAATGCCACTCTCTATGTCCTTTTTTCCCTAGATACCAAGCTCTCTTGGGGACCATTCTAAGTTTGTTAAAATGAAACTCATGCTTATGTTTGTTTGTTTCTTTTTTCTTAGCTGCATATTGAAATTAATTTGAGACTCAGAGTCACACAAGTTAGGATAGTTGTGATTGATTCAAGGACTACCAACCAACCATCAGTCATTGGTGGAATGCAGTTGGAAGAAAATTTGGCATGCTCTTTAAATATCCACTTGAATTAAGCAAATCTAACAGGGTCTAAGTTAAAGATAAAAGAAGTTTAGTTTAGGTCTTGTGTGCATACTGGTACTCTTTCCTGTACAGGTTTTACACAAACAGGACTCTTCTGTATAGTATTGATGAAGGAGATTGACGAAGAAGATTTGTTAATATTCTGTTGTAGGCTCTACCCTTCATGAGAGGTCATCCATCGGCCGCCCTCCTTCAGGAATCTCACTCAGTCTTCCAGACATACATGGATAGAGGATCAGGTAGGGAGAACTTATCTATCATCTCCATTCATTTCTTCTAGTCTGTGATTTTTAGATGCAAGGGTATCCATGCATGCTTTTTCGTAAGTGGGTAGCTTATTCCTTGCACTTCACATATTATTATGAGCACATGTGAAATTTCTCTGCTGACACTGAATTCCCAATCTAAAGTGAAAGTTATGATTTCCTAGGTTGTATAAATCCTGTCTTGTGCCAATGATTCCAACCTTATTGCATGTATTGCTGAATAAATGGGAAATGTCAGAGCCTAACACTGAAAGAGAATTTAACCCTATTCTAACTGGGGGGGGGGGGGGGTCAAATTGACCCCCCCCCTCAACGTTTCGCGCCATGATTTTGCAACGCGCAAAGATTTTGCCGCGTCGTTTCAAGACTTTTTTCTTTGAAGTCTCCCGCATATTTTGAGACCAAATTTGCGACGTCCGGGTACACCGTTGTGAAGTTACGTAATGTTTTGCATATGCATGTCAACCAAAAAACAGCTCAAATTCATGATATCGTGTGCAAATCCAATGCAAATTGTGTTTTTTGGTTAAATTGATATAAATTAGATTATTTCAACTTTTAACCATTGAAAGTAATCAATTCTAGTGTAGATAAGCCTGAAAAAGTGCCTGCAACAAATTTTGGCTAAAAAACAATAGAAAACAAAAGGTCGAAAAAACAATAAAATACATAAGAAATTAACAAAACAATAAAAAACAAAAGAAATTGATTTCGATTGTGCTAATTTTTTCAAAGAAAATTGTTTGATGTGTCTTGAGGAATTCTGACCCAAAAATTTAGCAATCCTCCAGTCTTTTTAATGGAGTTATAGGTGAAAATATGATTTCATGCACAAATTTGCATAATTAATTTATTAAAAATAGAAAAGCAATATTTTTCTATTGTATGACCATGTTATCTTGTAGTTTACATCCAGCTCTATCTTCAGGCAAAATTTCGCGGCGATTGCACGATCGGCGGCGGAGATCTGAAGGGGGGGTCAAATTGACCCCCCCTCAGTAAAAACTTGGTCTCAAATAGCCCAATTAGAATAGGGTTAAAGGGAATACTCCCCAGTTTGTCATAACTTGTAACTGTATAGCGTTACATTATTCATATCAAATATATTGTATGGCAATGTCCAGCATGAAACATGATAATGATCCCCTGCATATTATGATTTATTATAATGGAATGATATGTTTACATTCTGCTGCCTCAGCTCAACTGCAAGCTGTGATTCTGCTTGGGTTGGATTATCCTGCCCAGCCTGCACATTTTATCCTCAACCTAGCATGGCAAGGACAACACAATGCCACTAATAACTCTCACATACGGGTAAGTCCCACTGACAGAACCCTCTGTCTTTACTTTCCTTCCTTCACTCTGCATCACACAAAGTAAATCAAATAAAGAGGTCACCGCTCGTACTGGACAAAAAATTGATTGTATGAAAATAAAAACTAACAGAAATGTAATTTAGTCATTATTGGCAGGTTTGAATATGCTACAGCAGATGTCCAAATAGTGTATTGGTCAAAGTCAGGCTGGTATTTTACTGACAGTCGGTGTTCTCTGTCTTGTGCTAGGCCTCAAAGTTATTTTTCTCCCTATAACCTGTTAAAGACGAGTCCCAAGTATACTCGGACAGGTGTTTATGGGACATACATGTTATAGGGAAATCAGTTTGTCCTCAACGGGTTAAAGGAACATATCGTCTCTGGGTGTCAAGACCTTGTATCTCAAATTTGGTGAAAGTCACCTCATGTTTGTATCGATTATCACATAATCAGCTTAATGTATCTGTCTTGTCTCTCCCTACCCCCCCCCCCCCCCCAAAAAAAAAAAAAAAGAAAGCCACCAGCGCATTATCAAAGAAAAGGAGATCCCATATGTAATATTTCTTTGGCTGTCTTTTTTTTTTTTTTTTTTTTTTTGCTCACTGGAACATATGACGGGAGGTTTTGTTGTCCAAACAGCAATATACATAAAGTCAGTTTGCTGTAAAGCTACAATCTATCCCTTTTTCATTTGTCTTTCTTGATATCACAAATTAGAGATTGCGTTAAATTAAATTAAATTAGAGATTATGAATAAAATATTAGTAATTAGCATGACAGAATCATGTTTTGATAGTTATTTTCATGTCTGTGTAAATGTTTTGCATTGTTAGGTCCTCTTTCATTCAGTCAAGAAGGAGAGCAATTTCTACAGCTCTCGTTTGTGATGATTTCCCCAAACATTGTGGCTTAACATCTCTCCATGTCACATGTCTAACTCCAGGATATGGAGGCTGAGGTGAACATCCACTTTGGTGAGCTGATTGGCAAAAACACGGTCAACCATCTCTTGACCAACCAGCTCCAGCGGCTTCTCATGTGTCTGGACGTCTTCCTGGAGACACAGGGAGGCCGGAGACGGGACCAGACCGCATCCCATCAACAAGGAGAATTTGTAGCAGAAAAGATGTACACCAGGATGACCAGGTAATTATCTACCTGTTTCTCAACCTGTTGGTTTCTTAATTTAATGGATTTGTATCCTTTAAGTAGTACCCTGTAGCCATTTGTGTAGGACATAACATGAATTGTTAGTACAAAGCAAGTATTAAGAGCACAAAAGCACTCCATAGTCATGTTATTCATAGAATGATTACCATTTACTCCTGAAAACTCAGTGTTGTGAGAACAAAGTGTAGCAGACTTAATTCTTCCTCTAGTTTTGTTTGCTTTGTTTTTCAAATGTCTATTTGCTGGTTAAACTTATTATTAGTCATTGCATGAATCAGCAATGCATTATTATGCCTCCCTTAAAAATACAGGAATAACATGTATAAGTGATTTGTTATAGAGGATGGTTTGCTTTTGAATGTGTTTTCTTGTTAACTATTTACACTGTCATCTGTTCATACTTTCAGAGGGAGGAACCGATCCAAGCCATACAAGTATAATTCACTGCAGGGATACTTCATGCAGCGCCGATGATGATGATGAGCCGTCTCTTCCATGGCCAAGCAGCAAATCATCTTATCACACTCCTCTTCAACATGTATCAACCAGAAGCCTTTGAAACTGAAGATCTCTTCGCCATTTGCAGGGTTTTATTACAGATGTGACTGCATCAGTGTTAAATGCTTCAAGACGTCATTAGGATGAGATGATGCCAAGACACAAAAAATCACTTGATCCATTGGGTAATTTAAGAGGTGCTGCCTTCAAATAATCAGTCATCAGCTTAGAAATACATTGTAGTGAATTGTTAAAGTGGACATTTTCATGCATATCAGGCAACCTGAAGCTATAACGAAAATAAAAGCGTGTAAATATTTTAACATGCCATAATATGTTCCAGTTAACAATGTTGTGATTCCATGGAATTAAAAAGATGGGAAGTCATCTTACCCGGCCAAGTGAAAAAAAAAAAATAAATAAATTACTCGCACAAAAATATCCACTTTTACAGTATGAACTTTCAGTGAACTCAACCTGTGTTGCAGTGTGGACACTGAGGATCATCAACTACAGTACATCCAAGAACTCTGTTCATATATTTTGGGTGTTATGGTTGTCTGTCATATTCATTCAATGTTTTCTATCAGCTATACTTTGGTATACAGTGATGAGCAGTTGACTTAAGAGAATTCCTGCAACAGGTTAATCAGGAGTACATACTGATGATTTTATCATAGAATCAAGAGCAGTTGTTTTATCTAACTACTTTGTTATGCTGATTTTATAAAATATGACAGTTTAGATACTCCACATCTCTCAGCACGTTTGGAAAAAAGATATGCAGCGATCAAGAGAGTAAACATCATTAACATGATGTAGGAATAAATGAAGGGCGATTGGAGTCGAATGTAGTGAAAGTGGTGGATTTATCAATTGGTTTCCTGCTTTACTTGTTCATTGTGTGTGTGTTTTTTTGTTTTTGTTTTGTTAAGTAATGTTACTGTGTTGATATTAAAAAAAAAAACCAATATTACCATGAAAGGAAAGTCAACTTTCTTGTCAAAGTGTACTGCCACTGGAGACCTCTTTGACAGTGAGTCCAGCCTTTGATACTAGTTTTCTTCTCTTTGTTGATTTATTTGGGCTGAAGGCCAGAGATCTCCAACCGAACTTGGTCTGGTACTACAGCTGTATATCCAGGGATAGACTATAGCGAAAAGGTTATCTCTTGATAGATTTGGCTGCTAAGATTCAAGGAATTTTTTGTTTTGTTTTGTTTTTTGGGTTTTTTTTTTGGGGGTGGTGGGCAATTCATTTCTATTTTGAGCCATCAAAATTATAAATTTCAAAGATTTTAATGGCCCGGCCACCAGAGATAAAAAGTAAGGCACGAATTCACGAAGGTGGTTCAAATTTAGGCCATGGCTTATGCAAATTCCTTATGCATAAATACAATCGACAGATTGCGTACACCAACAGACGTCCAGTAACAAACGCGCATTGATACACGTATGCTTTAGTATTTCAAGACCATTGTCTAAATTTGTACCATGGTCGAGGTTTAAACCAGGATTAATTCACCTTTGTGGATTCAGGCCTTAGTGTTTAACCCTCCTGTATCAGTGTTCCTTTGTAAAATATACCTAGTACAGTGTATATGTTTGTTTGGGTTTTTTTTTTTTTTTTTTCAGTCACACTCATCTGATAATACTCTAAATCAGGTGTTTTCTCAGTCTAAATTAAACACTACAAAATTGCACTTACAGAAAGTACATTGTGTTTGAGGTTTGTTTGTTTGTTTTTATTTTATTATGAACCAGAAATAAGGGAATATTCCAGTACATGTATGACTGCTGCTCCCACAATTTTGTGGGTTGTGGAATGCAGTGGGAATAGTATGTGACACATATCCAGTATTCTGTTCCTGCAGCAACATTTTAATGTGCTTGTCAAGTTACCATTCCTTCATACACAGTTTGCAGCCTTGAGTGTTTCAGTCTGTTATCATTGACAGGCCACATCACTTTGCACATACATGTTGAATGACACTTTAAAAAAAAATTCTTGAAAAGAAATGCTGACACCTTTCTCATTTCTCACAATGTGTCATGTGTAAATGACAACGGATTACATGTTCAATAAAATGCATTGCTTCATACTGTAAATACTGTAAACCCTGAGGCTTGAGTGTTGTTCATTAATGTGTATAGAACAATATGCCATATTTACTTGTTTATCATGTAATAACACATGTACCACAAGTAGGTTCTTTGCATAAGAGACCAAAAAAAAAAAACCCAAATACAAGACAGACACTGCTGCCACTCTTAACATGTTAAATAACAAAAATTATCTTAACCCTAAAGGGGCTGGGCTTTTTTGGCTATGCTCAGACCGGGGGGGGGGGGGGGCGGGGTGGTGCGATCGCGATGAAATTTTGCATGCGTGAGACCCGCGTCATAATCTACAAGATTGTGTTATAAGATTTTTTGAAACAATCAATTTCTAATTTTAATTAATTAATTATGCAAATTAAGCTCAAGGTGATATTTTAGCTTAATTAAAAGCATTGAGAGTCTAATTTTTGATCTGTAAATCTGTTTTAGCATATTCAACAATTGTACATCACAAAAACTTCCAAAACTCATTTCAATTCTTATGTATTTTATTGTTTTCAGAATTTCTTATGTATTTCTTTGTTTTTCAACTTTTGTTTTTTCTTTGTTTTTTCATTGGAAATTGTCACTGACCACTTTTCTACCATAATTAGCACAAAATTAATCAATGAAAGTGATTAATTGTAAAAATAATCAGGTTTTTATGCCTTTCATGACAGAGCACTGTTTTCCATAGGAAATGTACACAAAATCACAAAATTGTGCCCGTTTTGGAGCGACATTCCGTAACAAAAATGGGCGTGGCTTCGCAAAAGTATGCGCGGACGTTGCAAATTTGGTCTCAGAAGTTGCGTGAGACTTGAACGAAGAAAGTCAAGAAGCCTCGCGATGAGGCCTTTCGCGTTACAGAATTATAGCGCGAAACGTCGAGGGGGGCAATCCGCGCCCCCCCCCGGCCCTTTTAGGGTTAAATTGCTATGACTGAAGCGCATATTTTCTGATGATAATAGCAAGACCCTTGCCATAGGGTCTTGTTACACTCGACATCTTCAGTCTAGAGGCAGGTTGTTACTGCACTAATGAGTGTTAGGGTCTTTCAGCCTCTTCATGTTGTGCAGTCAGGCATGAACTAAATTATTCCAGTAACACGTCAAATTGTACAGGGAAACCAAGTGAAAACAAGGTACATGTAGCAAGGGCTAACCAGTACACTTGTACTTGGTAAAGGTATATATAGAAAACAAAGGCCAGCTACATACAATAATGGAAAATATGGACAGCCAAATTCACCTTGTCAAGTTATACCTTTGTAGGTAGTAAGCAAGCTTGCTTAACCCCGTTCACTTTTACATGCACATGTACAGTGTACTACTAAATGCAGACCCCCAATCATCCAGAATTTGGAGGAAAGAATCTGAGTTTTGACCATTCTTAGCTTATGTTACGATAGGAATTTCCTATTTTGATGATAATGTTACTACATGTACTGTACACACTTCTATAAGAAGTGCTCTTTCTTTCTTTTGAGCCAAATCATCCCTATTGAGGTCTGCCAAACACACTGCAGTCCACAGCACCTTTTCATTCTCTTATCTGTTCTTATCGCTCATTACTTCAGTAACACTTAGCACCTGATACCTTTCCCTTACAAGTTGTAAATCGCAGATGTCCAAATTGTTCATATTGTTTTTACAATATGTACGTACTTTAATATTGCTGCAATTGTCATCAATAACACCAAGAAGTTGTGGGTGGGTTTTACATATGATCACCTTTTTATCTCTTCATTTAGAACAGTCTATAATCAACATCATTTACTGAATTTTGAATTTCTATAATATCACGAGTTTCCATTCAAAAGAAAATCTTTCCAGGAAAGTGCAATTACATGTACAGTAGTTGCACCTCCCCTACATGAACAAGCCCTCTCTGTCTGTATTGTAACACTGAAAAATCCAAACAATTCAGGATAACAAGCTTGGTCTACAAGCTTGTAACAGCTCATCCCATGGGTAAGTCATGTACATTGGAATTGTTCATGTAAACTGCTACTCATTACATAAATGTAAATGCTCTATAATGAGTGGATTTACCTTACTCCAAACTCAACAGATTCTGAAATGAGGTAATGCCCACAGAATCAAAATCACCTCTACATTGTACCCTAAGATAATTTGTACTCTCAATATACACCCTGTATGACATAGCAGAGTAGAAATTATCATAACATCTGAGATTTCACAAAACAATGACATACCACTACCAGTGAAAAAATCATAATGACCGAGATTTCACAACACAATCTTTAGATTTCTATCTGTCCCTTTAATTACATTAGGTTTTAATAGCAAACAAGTTCTTGCTTCCTCTGAGCAGCTGAAGGTTTGACACAGTCTTACAAGTAACAACATCATCACTCCTGTATCTGGGGAAAGCTTATTCCAGTGTGTAATTACTGACATGCACAACTTTGCAACAATTCCTCGATCAACTCGTGGTCAAAATGTCTCTCCTCTTTGAGTATAGAGTTGGAGTTCCAACTGGCTGTAATTATTCAAACAGTTGTCAGATTTCTATTGATGTACAAAAGAATTTAACAGGTGCATTTGTGCCTTTGATGATTGAGGTTCGACGCCACCGCCTTGCCGAGCAATCTGAAGATTCATTTTGAATATTAAATGTTGGCCATATTTTGCTTATTTATTTATTGAATGAAATGAAATTTCACTTAATAAAGCATGTAAAACAAAATTCAATCCTGTCCAGCAATTTGTGCAAAAGTGTAAATCAGAGCTGTATCATGAGAATGTACCATCCTGAAAAGCCAGTTTTATCACTTTTCCACTTAGGAGTATTTCCATAAATAAAACTAATATGGAACACTAAGTATAATTCTTTATTGATGATATATCAGATTAGTGCCCGGGTATGCCCAGTCAAGTAATTTTCATCTTTATTTCAGCATTTTTTTTTTTGCGCAACTTCTATTCGCACATCCTTGTGTCTGTACCACCTACCTTTTATAAGAAGGGATAGCAAAAAAATAATTAACATCACAAAGACATATCTTCCTTAGAAAGTGGCTGGTGACTATGCAATGAGACACAAGTCAATTGTTTTCCGATCTGCGTGGCAGATCCTGTTTGGCTCATGCTAAAATATTTTTGTGTGGCAGCATCGAACATCTAGCAAAGGAAATGGCCTGGTTGTGACTCCATTCTCTTGAACCTCCTTGGTATAATGGTACAGAGGAATTTCTGTGTTTAAATATCACCAAAGGCTGACACAAATATGAAAATTGGCCCCATTGATTTACGCCAATACCAGGATTATCACAGTATCTGACCTCATCATTATATCAAGACTCCTCTCTTGGTAATAATAGCAAGCTTTAGATCTGTGTCACTCGTGTTTATCACATGCATCCTCCCAAGCTGGACAAAGGGAACAGCAGCTGACTGGTGCATGTGCAGGACATTTTTTTTTTTGCCCGAATAGCTGTGCCATAGGCTTACTTTAGTGTCACAAATCTAAAGCTCACTAATATTTCATAGAAGTTGACTGCAAGCAAACCTTGGTTAGTCTAGAAACTAGAAAGATTTTTGGATAGCAATTAGAACAGTGAACAACTGAACAAAAGCTCTTTTGATGCATGTCACAATCTCCTTTAGAAAGAAAGTGGAGAAATAAAGGGACTTTGACGATATGCACCCTGTACAAAGTCATCTTACAAGGAATACCTCTCTTCCACTTGGAAGATAACCTTTGTCTTGGCATTTAATGCCATATTTTAGCTAAAACTGGAACTAGCCTAAGCAGGCATTTGAAACTCTTGAATTTGAGTTCACTCAATTTAATCTGTGTTCCAGTTGACTTCAGTAAAATCAAATCAAAACAAAAACAGAATCAGCAAAGTTTCATACAAAATTGAACCCAAGTAAGATAGTCGTAGAAGTTTCTAAGTTGGTCACAATCACATACAAAAATAACCAGGCAAAATGGCATTGTCTTTCCCTCATCTATACATATTTTACTGTTGTTGTTTTAATCCAGTGTTGTCTTTCAGACGAGCATTACCACACCAGTCTGCTGACCTCAGATATCTCTTTGGACCGGTCAAAATTAAGAACTGTTCCTTACGTAGTGGACATGTATTTTTTATGCAATCTTTTGATTATCGTGTGCCAATGCTTTGAGAAGGCCAATATTGCTAAATCAGTGAAGACATCTGGCAAATCATGATTAATGCTACAAATATCTCAAAGGAAGTGCCCTTAGAGTTACCTATCTACAATATAATACAGACTTTACAGGCCCAGGACAAAAAGGAGACCTGGGGGATTATGTGGATCGTTTCCTGATCTTATATTTCCCTTTCTGCATTTGAGTCACATAGATGCGCATCTTCTGGTTGTCCAAGGTTTTCTTCACCCAGATCTACAGATAGAAGAGACAAAACAAGATGATGGGTTTAACTTATGTCACAAATGTACACACAAGTAGTTATGTACATGTTTAAGGTATCAAGGCTGTATGCATGGTTGTTTTAATGTGTACATTGTATGTACACAGGGTGACCAGATTAATGGAGAACATTCTATATGATATAGATATAGTACATACAGGCTGACCAGATCAGTGGAGAATTTTCTATGTGGTATACAATGTAGCTACAGTACATGTACAATGTATGCATGTGACAGGAAATACATTACAGCTCACTCAATCTAGAATGATTTCACCCATTCCAGAAAATTCTGGGAAGTGCTTGCATGTTTGGCCGAGTGAGGCACTGTCCCTGTAGCCCAATGTGATTGGTAGTTAATTTTGGCAATGATGTTATGCACATAGTTAGGCAGTGAGTCATCCAGGATTCCTGGAACTTGGGCTTGCTAGTATGTTCAGGTATGTGGCCCCAGGTTGGAGAAAATTACAGAATGTACTAGAAAGGGGTGAATGGATAGTATATAAGCAGGAGAAATTCTGAGGTAGGCAGAGTACCCAACACCTCTGCTCTGAGAGTTACGTCACTTCTGGCTCTGAAGCGACTTGTTATAGTCAGTCCTGTGTTACCTGCTGACCTACGATACAACCTGTGTTTGTGGAGATAAGGCCTGGGAGACATTTTGCCTGCAGAGAATTAATTTGCCTACGTTGGAGATAGACTCCATATGTTAGTGTCAACGGACATTATTATGGCAAAGCTGTGACGGGCTGGATTCCTTGCTGGACATTATAAAGTGAATCATCATTCAACGCATCAACTGGACGTGGTCGTCATAACATTTGGATTCTGCACGTTTCGCCGTGGACATATTTCGTGGACTTTACCCCGGATTTATACCGTGGATTATTGCAACCAGTGCCTCTGGAGTTACGTTGGAGGAATCATTCATCGGTGCGTCAAGGATCACTCATCTGTGCATCGAACATCGTATCTGGACACTGTCAAAGGATTACTTGCTTTCAAATTTGGCTGTAAGTGATTTCATTACCGATTTATAATTGTTTTTATTGATCATTATTGTACTGATGTGAAAACCGATTACGAGTCTGTACCCACAATATCACTGTTAATAAACCGCCTGAACATTAGTTGATTGTTTCTTTTGTGCGATCATTCTCAGAGTGATTTTGGTCGTAACACTTACAATTACAGAAGTCACACAATGGAAGACATGTGAATGATGTACAACATCCAGGACTGAATTTCAAACATGCAAATAACTCTACGACAAACCTGGCAGTAACTTGTTTCATCCAAGGATGTCGATGTGTATGGATTTCCTACCCTATGTTCATACTCTGACTGCTAACCCCATTTCAATACCTCTATCAAACCTGGTTTGGTGGAGAATGACAACAAGTGTGAAAAAGACAAAAATTGGTGCTTAGTAACTTCAGAAGGATTGGTCTTCATATGATGTACAGTATTTAAGCCAGCACATACCTAGGCTGCCTATCTAGTCATTCTCACCTCAATCTGACCGATGGACGTGATGATTGCGCTAACTTTTCCCATGTCCTTGGACTCCACATACACATTCTGGCCTCGATGGAACCACCGCTTCTCATAGAACAGCTTTCCATCCTCAATGCGCACGTTGTATTTATGGTTGCTGCCACTTCCGGCTCCACTGTTACTGCTGGAGGTTGTGGTGGTATTGGTGCTGCCAGTAGTGGACGTTGTAATGCCTGAAGTGTTTGTGGTGCTGGTTGTGTTGCCTGAAGTTGCAGAGTTGTTGCTGTGGCTGTGTGAGCCATGGTTGGAATGGGATTTCATGCCTGTCTTGGGTTTCCATGCTAAAAAATATGACAAGCAAACAAATACATAAAAAAGAATTACCATGACATATCTTATTTGTGTTACTCTGTTGGGGTTATTTTTTTTTTTTTTTTCTAGCTGTCCGGTTGTCTTTTGCCTTACATAACAACTAAATGTACAAGCAAAAGGTATTCAGTATTGTTGTGACAAACAAATTGACTGGAATCTGCCTGTATTGATTTGTGATACAAAAAGATATTTGCAGGATAAAATTCTGATTGCATCTGGGACAGCATTTTGTCAACACACTCAACTCATTTAATACTAGCTTCAAGCAGTCAGTTGCATGTCCATTCATTGGTCTGTACATGTATATATATATATATTTTTTTTTTTTTTTTTTCATTTAAAGATTAGAGTTTTGTACATATGGTAGATCTTGAAAAACCTAAAAGAGTTCTGACTACATTAACTGCTTACATTTGGGATCATTCATCCATAATGTAATTTGCACTGTGCTGACCCTTTATCATACCTAGTCTGATTGTGTTTCCCATGATACCATGAAATGATCTCGAGCAATTTAAAATCTATCACTTGATCACTGTTGTTGAATGTTTTTCTTTTAGCCGGCATCTTAGCTTGAGAGTGAGGCAGTGATGTCCACTCAGCAAATGTTTTAGGACACCTATGTTTGTCTGCACGTACTTATACCCTTGACACTGGATAATGTTTCAACATAGTTTCTATTTTTGCTATAATCAGCAGGAATGGTGGCAGGCCATAGTAGCTGGTCACAGAGCCAAATACGATCAAGTATGCAGTACAGTACTACAGAAAAAAATCAGTCACTTACAGGCTTTGGGCTTCCATGTTTGTGTCTTCTCTGCTGACTTACGAATGTTTCCTGCATCAAGAACAATGGCAGAGTTGAGTTTTCATGATTTTCAATGATTCCCTTCATCTATGTTTTCATCTATGCCACTGATACACTTGTATTTGTTGGATTTTTATTTTTCTTTCATCCTTTTTGAAAAAAAAAAATAATACTGTCACTTGGATTAAGATACTGAAAGAAAAAAAAAATCAAAGAGTGGGAGAGTGATATCAGTCAACCACATTCTACACATGGTGTTCTATAAACTAATCACATACAAAACATGTTTTCACAATATACCAGCATGTCTGACCATTGACTTCATTCAATATTCAGTGCAATAGGACATACAGTCAAACCTGTCTTAGTGGCCGACTGTCGTACACGGCCACTAGAAACAATATTCCCTCTGAGAAAAAAAGGCATGTTAAAGAAACTGTCTATAGTGGCCACCTGTCTATACATTGTAACAGCTATTTTTTCTTCCTTGGGTGGCCGCTATAGACAGGTTTGAATGTAGTTGTAGTACATACACTGTAACTAGACCTACTACTTCAGCTACATCATTAAGCACCTGAATATCTTCTGTGTAGACACAGAGGTGTGTTGCATTGAATGCTATCTTTTGCCTTGTTTGTAAAGATATGAACAAAGACATGCCATTATATGAGGAAATGGACAAAGTGTGTGAACAGAGTGAAATTCAATCTTAGATACAAAATTACCTGATTTCTTGGTTGTTCCACTTTTACTCTGTGAAATAAATCAGAAGTGAAAAGTTTACAAAAAATATATATCATTAGGTAACGGGTGCTAAGATACGAGCGAAGCTATAGCTCAGTCGGTAGAGGACCGGGTTAGCTATCCGGATTTGCTCATTTTTCCACCAAATCTTATTTACATACAAAACTGAAATCGAAATTGTGATCTAGAAAGACTTGTTCTTTGCTTCCTCTGGTCTTCAGTAATGGTTACCAATACATTAGGAAATGAAACCAACTATTTATTCTTATACAACATTGCACAGGGTTCCAGCATCAAAGTATGCCTCACTATACCTTCTGTTACATTTCAAAAGGCAAACTGATCTGACCATTGACAATATATCATCACGGGTCTTGAGGCCAAGCTACACATGTAAGATGCTGTGCAACTGGGCCTCTTAGGGTGGGGGTTGTCAGAGCCTTTAAATGCTAGTCTATGTTCTTTATATTTACTATCTATGTGCTTGTAAATATCTGCAAATAAACTGTATCATAATGTAAATAACTACTGAATTAATGTGAATTACAGTAAACACATACAGTCTGCAAGAATCTTCAGCTAACTGAAGACTTAACCAGAAGAAGAAGAAAAAGAAATGTCACCTCTACTAATTGCAGCATACTATATATCAGTCATCATATAGTGCACTCCTGTTATAACGAAATGCTCGGGACCAGCAGTTTTCTTTCGTTATAACCGAACAAATACAATATAACGAAAATAAGCAAACCACGCATTCTGTTTGTTGAATACTCATCATACACTGGAAAGCTATGTGAGGTGGGATACTATTTTTAATTTTACTGAATGTTACACTTAAAAGAGAACATATAAAATTGTTTTTTTTTTTTGGTATTGTCACACCCGTATAGAAAATGACAATTCGCTATGCCAACCGTTTGTTTTTTTTACAAAAGTTTGTTACTTTGAAGGCCCGTATTCCGAAGTTTCGCCATTCCCGGGATTCCGAAGGTTTGTTCATTTGAAGCTTCGCTCTTCCGAAGATTCGTTCTTCCGAAAGTTCATAATTTAGATATTAGTATATTGTTCGTTTTCCGAAGGTTCGTTGATTGGAAAATGAAATGATGTTCTTCATTTGAAGGTTTGTAAATCATAAAATATGAAAAGTTCACTTTTCCGAAGGTTCGTTGTTCCGAAGGTTTTTCAATCCAAACATGAAAATAAAAGGTTCGTTATTCCGAAGGTTTGTTAATCACAAAAATGGGAAAGGTTAGTTATTTTGAAGTTTTGGTTATCTTTTAAAGACGATTATAAGGTTTGCAATTCCTAAGTTTTGTTAGTGGAGTCACCTTTTTCACTTTTGGATTAACGAAACTTTTTTTTAATGTTCTGATTAACGAACGTTTGGAATTCCTATGTCACTCGGATTAACGAATCGTCATAATAAGAACCCTATTTCATTGTCGGATTAACGAACCTTATGAACAACGAACCTTTGGTATAACGCCAACATGTTCGTAATAACAAACTCTATTACATTTCCGAACTGACGGACATTGAGGTGTATCAGAACCTTTTTTTTTTGTTGTTTCGTTTTGTTTTGTTTTTTGTAATAAGAGCCTTCAGAACAATTAAACAAACCTTATTCAATTTCATATTATTGTATTACAATAATGCAAGTTACGGAGCGAACACACAGTACAGATGTAATTGAATCGTTTGCCCATAGATGCTGGAAATGCTTGTTCCACTCCGCATTTACGAAAGCGATCCGCATTTCATTATAACGGAGCACATTTCTTTTGTTTTTCTTTGTTGGTGGTGCTCGGAAAAAACTTCGTTATATCGAAAATTTCGCTATAATCATGTTTGTTATAAGCAAATTTTTGACCATAGACTTATGTGGCAATAATTTTGGGACCAGAAGTTTTACTTCGTTATAACGAAATTTTGTTATAACCGTGTTTGTTATAACGGGAGTGCACTGTATATCCCATATGATGCCTGGTAGTGTTGAAATGAAGTACAGTGTGTGACAAAGTCCTTAACTAAAATACAGTGAGATGACAGGGCCCTGACACACACACACACACAAATCAATCAATCAATCAATAAAAAATAATAATGATAAAATACACAAGTCCTTTTGTTTAGCTCTTGGGAAAAGCACACTCAAAATTATTTTGCACATTCTACAAAAACATGAACAGAACATAACACACTGTAAGGAAGAATTAGAGGGAAGTCCATTTTTACTAAAGGACTTGATAAGGACTTCAGCAAAGAGAGTATTTGATGCTTTATCAGTCACTACTGTGTACAGTGTAGAGAAGTCTTCAATAAGCAGGCAGGCACTGAAAGCTAAGAGATGAATTACCTTGGTGAGGGCTTTAATGTCAGCTGTAATGTCCTCATCATTCAGCAAATAGCAAAACTGAGGTGCATCTTGGTCAAGTCAAATATTCAAAAGTTATGAAAAAGCAAATATAAATCATTTTTTTTTTCTGTCTCTTCATGCATTCTTATATCTTGAACAGTGAAGTCATTGAATGGATCTCACATGGAAAGCAATTTCAACTTTTTAGTTTGTGCATATCCACTAATAAAAATGCTTGTATCAAGTGCTATATAAATGTTATCTACTACTATTATCATCATCATTAACACTGCACTGATAAGGAGAATGAACAACAGAAGTGTGGTGCTACTAGCCATAAGCTAGACTGCTACTAGTAGTACAGTTGTAGTTTTGATACAACAGAGATGCCTGTCTATAAATCACAGTGGGTCTATTCTCCTCTTAGCAAGATTTTGCTTGATTGGGGCCAACACAGACCCATGAGAACGAGGCAACATTAAACATTAGGCTTCCATTAGACAATGTAACATTCATACCATTGTATCAGGTATCAGAGGTATAAGGGTGCGTTCGAGCAATCTCCTAAAGCAAACCGTACTGTACCCGCACCAGAGGAGCGCTTGAACGCTCCTAAAGTGTACTGTACCGAGCCAAAAGTGGACCACTTCCCGATGTGCTCCAAAAGCGTACCAAAAGCGTACCAAAAGTTCGCATGTGAGAATGCACGTATCATGCACATACGTCACAATGTAAAGACATCATTCTCTTTGTTCGGGAAAGCTGTAAGTAGTTCAAGCGCCAGGTGAATGACATTCTTGCTACAAAAATGTGTGACCTTTTCTAAAAATAACTTGTGAGGTACGCTTTCTCAACAGAGCTCTCGAACGCTTCAAATCTGACACAGTTCAGTACGGTACATTTTGGTTCAGTTCGCTTTGGTTCGCTATAGAGCGCTCGAACGCACCCATAGTCTCTACACCTGGCCAGATATACAATGTACTAGTCTATGGCTGCGTTTATCAACTTTCCCCTGTTTAAACGGCTTTCGATAGCCCTTTCGATAGCCCTTTCGAAAGCCCTTTCGAGAGCCCTTTCCAAAGCCCTGACTGCCTGTACTATTAATGTGCCGCTTGTTTTCTAAGAAGGGACGGCGAAAAGCAATTACCATCATAAAGACATATCTTCCTTTGAGAGTGACGAGTCATGATGCAATGTCACATGAATCAATTGTCTTCCTATCTGTGAGGCAGCTCCAGTTTAGCACATACTTCAAATATTTTTGAGTGGCGGCATGAGACTTTGGCTGCGTTTATCAACTTTCCCCTGTTTAAACGGCTTTCGATAGCCCTTTCCAAAGCCCTTTAGAAACGGCTTTCAAAATAGTTGCTTTTATCAACTCTCTTCGCGAACACGATTTTTTAACTGGCCTGTCACTGCACAGCTGCATTGCGCCATTCGACCCGAGGAGAAGTACAAGTACTGAAGTACAAGACTACAAAGCCGTTTCAAAACAGCTTTGCGTTTATCAACTTCCAAAAGGCTTTTACAAACAGGTTTCTGAAAACCTGTTTAGGAAACCTGTTTGGATAGCCACAAATTTGGGGCTTTCGAAAAGGCTTTCCTAAAGGGCTTTCAAAACAGCTTTGCGTTTATCAACTCGTAAAAATTCCTTGAAAGCTGTTTGGATAACCTGTTTCTGCCGAGAAAGGAGAGTTGATAAACGCACCCTTTTGTAAAGGCTTTCCTAAAGGTCTTTCAAAACAGCTTTGCGTTTATCAACTCATAAAAATTCCTTGAAAGCTGTTTGGATAACCTGTTTCTGCCGAGAATAGGAGTTGATAAACGCACCCTATGTAAGATCACCATCATCACCACAGAGATTAGTGTACTGTTTCCAATCAATGTACCATCTACACATAATATCTTTGCCTGCTATATACATGCATTAACCCACTAAAGACTAGTCCTGAATATACTTGGGGCAGGTGTTCATGAGAAACGTATTTTATAGCAAAATCAGCTCACCCTCAATAGCTCCATGTATTACTACCTAAGGCCCTTAGTAAGGGTGACAAAAGAAATCTTTGAAGGTCTTGCTAATTCTGAATTCTCTGGAAAAATCACATGAAACAGCCTAAAAAAAAAGGGAGTGAGGGACAGTTAAAATAAATGAAAAATCTGCATTTTTGGTTTCTCTTTCATTTATTACAAAATTGTTCTTATAAATCAGAGCCTGCAATCCTGACGAAATGTGTTCTGCTCCACTAGTGTTCCCAAGTCTGTGATTCATTGGTGTAACCTGAGCGACATACAGTCTCTACAAAACCAGTGATAAACTAGTATCGAAGTTATGATGTTGTCTGTTACTGATAGTACTACTTCACTCTTTTCTAATTCATATAATGAAAAATAGAAATTGAAGAATGAATAGCCATGCTTACCATAAAGCTGCTTAAATATCCTTAAGCCCGCTGCACACTATACGACTTTCGGTCGCACAACTGACAGACTTTGGATCCGAAATAAATCACAATAGCCTCAGCATAAACATGCTTGTTTATTTCAGATCCAACATTGCTTAGTCGTGCAACCAAAAGTTGTATAGTGTGCGGTGGGCTTTACTTCAATCTTCATATGTACAATTTCACAACATTTTAACCCTATTCTAACGGGGGGGGGGGGGGGGGGGGGTGTCAAATTGACCCCCCTCAACGTTTCTTGCCACGATTTCGCAACGCGCAAAGATTTTGCCGCATCGTTTCACGACTTTTTTCATTGAAGTCTCCCGCATATTTTGAGACCAAATTTGCGACGTCCGGGTACACCGTTTCGAAGTTACGTAATGTTTTGCATATGCATGTCAACCAAAAAACAGCTCAAATTCATGGTATCGTGTGTAAATCCAATGCAAATTGTGTTTTTTGGTTAAATTGATATAAATTAGATTATTTCAACTTTTAACCATTGAAATTAATCAATTCTAGTGTAGATAAGCCTGAAAAAGTGCCTGCAACAAATTTTGGCAAAAAAACAAGAGAAAACAAAAGGTCGAAAAAACAATAAAATACATAAGAAATTAACAAAACAATAAAAAACAAAAGAAATTGATTTCGATTGTGCTAATTTTTTTCAAGAAAATTGCTTGATGTGTCTTGAGGAATTCTGACACAAAAATTTAGCAATCCTCCAGTCTTTTTAATGAAGTTATAGGTGAAAATATGATTTCATGCACAAATTTGCATAATTCATTTATCAAAAATAGAAAGGCAATATTCTTCTATTGTATGACCATGTTATCTTGTAGCTTACATCCAGCTCTATCTTCAGGCAAAATTTTGCGGCGATTGCACGATCGGCAGCCGAGATCTGAAGGGGGGGTCAAATTGACCCCCCCTCAGTAAAAACTTGGTCTCAAATAGCCCAGTTAGAATAGGGTTAAGCTGAAATGACCCTAAACCTCATACTGCCCAGAAAAAACTAGAAATGTCGCTACAGCGACTGGTTATACCCCCGCCAAACAACATTTCATAAGCTTTGGTCAAAACAACATTTCATAAGCTTTGGTCAAAAAACTGAGGAAGTAGTTAAATCCGCAAGATCTTTCCTTGATCTTCTGCCATTAATATGCCGTTACCATGGCAACGTACTTTCGGGTACTGTCGAAAAATGCGTCTTGCACATCTACAACCAAAGGCACACATCTGTACCAAGTTTCATGGAAATTGGGCAAAAACTGAGGAAGTAATTTGCAACTCAAAATTTTCCATCATTTTGGCTCATAATATGTGAGCGTGTTACCATGGCAACATACTTTTTGTAACTGTCAAGAAATGTGTCATGCTGACCTATATCCTAAGACAAACATTCAATATGAATTCCATGAGAATTGGAAGAACACTGATGAAGCAGTTTTGCCATGAAGCATTTTGCCCTATATTTTACCAATAACATGCCGTTACCATGGCAACGCACTTTTTGCCACTGCGGAAATATGTGTCTTGCACATTAACATATTCAGATGAACATCTGTACCTAATTTCATATAAATTGATCAAAAACTGTGGGAGGACTTCGCGACGCAAGATTTGTACCCATTTTTGCCCATAATATGCCGTTACCATGGCAACGTACTTTTGGGTACTGTCAAAAAATACGTCTTGCACATCTACAACCCAAGGCACACATCTGTGCCAAGTTTTATGGGAATCGGTTGAAAACTGAGGAAGTAGTTCGCGACGCAAGATTTGCAACGGACCGACCGCCCGACCGCCCGACCGACCGACCGACCGCCCGACTGTCCGCTGATTCCTATATACCCCCTTCAAACTTCGTTTGGCGGGGGTATAAATAGCCCTCTTTGTAGAATCCACAAATCAAGTGGAAAGATGTCAATAGAGGACATACTGTACATGTATTCAGCTAGACAAATAGACGACAGCAGCGAACTTGATTCAGTGTGAAATGATAGCTCAGCAAAGGATATCAGGTGATGGTTTCCGTCTCTTTTCAGGCAATGGAATGGGATCATTGGGTCTCCTTCTCAGCTTCCTCGTGATAGCTGGCTTGATCTCCATGGAGTCTAACACACAAGACATAGATTCATGGCAACATAGCTCAGTAGCAACTCACAATTTTCAGACTTCATACAAGCTTGTGAACTTTATATCAGTCACATTACTACCAACAGTTGCTACTATCAGCATCTGGCAAGCAAGTATTAAGACTTTCCTCGGTTGATCTTCCTACGGTCTATACTTCAGAAAAACTTGAGTACAAAAACATAGACTCCATTTCTTCTCACGTCAATTCATACTGAGAGTGTAGTATACAAGATGGCATAGTATAAAATACTTTACAGAACAGGAGAATAAAACAGTGGAGTAAGTAACATGATGCCATTAAATGTGTGAAGCATATGAAAATACACCAATGCACCCATGAGGAGCACACTCGCTTTGTTACGCTACTGACTGTCAGGCTACAGTCAAATTATGGAATATACCTCTATTTGTCCTGGACAGAAAGTAGCCTTTGTTGAAGAAACAAAGTGATGTAAATCAAATCATATGCTCCAAAGTCAAACTATTTGACATATTATTGTCTTACCACTTACTAAAAAATTGTTCCTGTAAATTCATAACAACTAACAAATGACCATTACCCACACTAACCCACCACCTTCATGTGCAATGCATCATCTTTTGGTGTGGAGTCTTTGTGGGGCAACAGAAATTTATAACACTAACAGAGAAGAAAATAATTTACAACATGAATATCAGCAAAAATCATAATTTTTCACTTTAAATGCCGAGTCGAGTAACCTGCCATACAACGATAATGTTGTACATGCGTAAGTGTTTGTTTGTGTGTGTGTGTACGTAGGGCACAAGGCAATGAAATATAACTCTAAAAAGGAGGATTTTTTTTTTTTGGCCGCCCTCCCACCCACCCAATTACTGCGCCCTCCTTGTAATCAGTACTAGCATGTAGTTATCTTCAGCAGAATCTTCAGTAGAGCTTGGAGTAATGTTTAATACTCTGCTCACTACTCCAAAGGTCTATGTAGAGAGAGAGAGAGAGAGAGAGAGAAGTACAGCTTACCTCCTGTGAGTTCCATTGATTGGTGTTCTATCTCAATCATTCTCTTTCTGTCATCTAGTTCTATCAACAATGACTCCATCAGGTCCATCTTCTTGGTCTGCAGAAGACAGAAGGAGAAAACAAAAGTGTTCCTTTTTTTTTCCCGGTGCCATGGAATCATTGCCTACAAGTAAACAGTCTATCTTGTCTTATGATGTTAGTTGGTATCATGCTATATCATGACATCCCCCAAGGAGGTTAAGTTTTTGTCAGTGTTGGTTTGCTTGTCTGTCTGTCTGTTTGCAAAATAACTAAAAGATATGAGAATGGATTTGGATTTAACTTACAGGAAAAGTTGAAAAAGACATTAGGAACAGATACCCATAATGCCTATTTGGTAGTGATCTGGATCCACAAGCATCTGGAGCCAGGATACTTTTCAATTTTATTTGGAAAAATTATAATTGACAAATAGGGCCAACAAAAGAGCTAGTTTAAGCTGCGCGTATTCAAGGTGTGCACACACAATGTACGAGCACTGAGAGCGTGCTCAAGGCATCACATGCAGTAAGCTGATGAGGTAAATACAATAGAATTGGGGAAGAGGGCAATTCTCAGCATGCGTGTATGGGTGGAAATGAGCTGCCTGGTGGATGTCTGCACCCACAGAGTGCTTAAATCACAGTTTTCTCTTCTTCTTTTTTCAACTTAAAACATACAGAATTCAAGAAGTGAAAGAGGAAAAACAACTGATGTTTACTGCCAACTTCATTTGATGGGACACATGCACACATCTTTGTGTTCACAGTCAAAGAGAATGTTTGACACTTAAGATCAGTCCTTATCTTAACTATACACAGCCCAGTCGCTGTACATGGTACGTCGCGACAGGGCTGTACGCGCGCGACCACCAACCACTAGGAGAGCGACGTAATCGTATCACGATAGCTTTGAATTTTGATACTTAACATCATTTTTGTCACCTCAAACTCATCGAGTATACACTTCAATATTTACTCTACATCTGATGCTATCAGTATTCAAATGTACGCAATGAAACTTACCGAAATTGATCATCATATCCAGCATGTCCACACGGTACACAATACTTCACGCCAGGCCTAACTATACACAGCCCAGTCGCTGTACACGGTACGTCGCGACGTACCGTGTACAGCGACTGGGCTAGTGTTCAAGTGTATAGTTAGGCCTGGCGTGAAAGATTGTGTACCGTGTGGACATGCTGGATATGATGATCAATTTCGGTAAGTTTCATTGCGTACATTTGAATACTGATAGCATAACTCAGATGTAGAGTAAATATTGAAGTGTATACTCGATGAGTTTGAGGTGACAAAAATGATGTTAAGTATCAAAATTCAAAGCTATCGTGATACGATTACGTCGCTCTCCTAGTGGTTGGTGGTCGCGCGTACAGCCCTGTCGCGACGTACCATGTACAGCGACTGGGCTGTGTATAGTTATCCTTATCTGTACATCTGTATACATTATGATTTTTTTTCACATCTTTTTTTTATGGTTGTTGATGTAGCAAGGATAAAGAAAACCTAAATCAGTTGCAAAAGGACGGTTACATCTGATATTGATTTTCAATGTGACATTACAGCTGTAAGCAGTATGCAAAATTACTTTGCTCAATTACTCAATATCATGACATCCTTGAACATTTTTCTTTCATGCATAGTTTAATGTTTGCTCAGAGCCAAGAATGCAGTTTGTTCACGTAATATGAGCATATTACAAAAATGAATAAACAGTAATATAGGAACATTAAAACACACTCATGCCACACCAACATGTACATATCTTCTTTATACAAGAGACCCGCGGGTCTAGCACTCACCTGAGTATCGCAAGTTCACTTTTCACGCAGTCACTAATCTAAATTATTCACAGCTCTACTAAAATTTGACCAGGCATTCTCAAGTAGAAGATGAAAATGTACAATAAGGGTCCAAATTCTTTAAGATTCCTTAATTTGGGGGATTGGGGCCCCCTGGGGCCCTCTGGGTGGAGCACGGTGCCCATTTTGATAAAATTGAGATCCTGACCCCCTAGGGATGCTACCTGCCAAGTTTGACGAAAATCCATCATGAGGTTTTCAGGAAGAAGATGAAAATGTACAATTCAGGCCCCCATTTGGACCTTCCCAAGCCCCCACTCCCCCCCCCCCCCCCCCCCAAGAGGGGCATCCCTGGATCTGCAATGAACAAACTTGAAACTACAGTCATTAATGTACTCACTCATAGTATTATCTTACATGTACATGTGTAGCTCTATAACTTCTGATTCTAGAGAAGATTTTTAAATATTCCTTCATTTTTTTTTTTTGGGGGGGGGGGGGGGGGTTTGGCCCCCCCTGGGGACCCTCTGGGTGGGGCATGGTGCCCATTTTAACAAATTGAGATCCTAACCCCCCAGGGATGCTACCTGTCAAGTTTGGTGAAAATGGGTCATGGGGTTCTCAAGAAGAAGATGAACATGTACAATTTAGGCCCCATTAGGACCCCTCCCCATCCCCCTCCCCTTGGTCCCAAGGGGGGGCACCCCTGATTCTGCCATGAACAAACTTGAAACTACAGTCATCAATGTACTAACTCATAGTATTAACTTAGCTCTATCACTTCTGGTTCTAGAGAAGAAGATTTTTTATAGATTCCTTAATTTTGGAGGGTTTGGGCCCCCTGGGGGCCCCCTGGGTGGGGCATGGTGCCCATTTTAAAGACCTAATAAAATGCTTGCAAAATGTTTTAATATGCAAAAGAAATGTAAAATATATGTCATGATTATCAATGTAAATATGTTGTCAGTGTCGTTCCGGTTTTTATCGCTTCTAGAAACTCCCTTAAATATCACATTTTTGGAGGACCTCGTTGCAGCTTTTGCGAAAAAGATAGTCACGTGACGAACACCCCTGAACCGATTGATGACGTATAAGCACGGAGTCATGCTCAGCTAGCAGACGCCGCTCAGCACAAGCACTTAGATTACTAGCTTGGTACACGCGCGTACACGTTAGCTAGCCTGGCCAGGCCCGGGCCCCGCGGGATGTGCGCTCCCAGTCGACCCACAGACTGTCGACATGTACGCATTTAGTACCACGTACATTATCACTAATTTAGCTTGCACAAATTCCTGGTACCTCGAGCATGATGTCTTCCCCTATATGGGTAAACTTCGACATTGATGATGATGATGATGATGATGATGAAGACTGCAGCTCTGACAATAGCGGAGAAGAAGAGGAGGCATATGAAGTTGAAGGGGAAGATGGGGAGGGAGAGGCAGCCTATGAACCAGAATGTTATCGTGGGGCTGCATCTCACCCACTCTGCCAGTGCAATTATTGAGCGTATGAACATGGCACCCAGTCCAGTCCAAGAATAGACCTCACGGAAACGATCGCCTGGGAAATACAGAGTGGTATGTCTAGTATGCCCCCATATAGTTTAACGTTAGAAAGGATATACTGTATTCTACATGATTGACATTGTAAGTTGTAACTGTGTGTCTAGTAAGTACAACTGTAGTAGGAAGAACAGACCCAGCTCGCTCACTAAGTGAGCGGCTACTCCGGCCGCAGCAAGCGGGAGCGTCCCGGCCGTGGCCTGGCCCGTCGCTAACAGTAACAAGTTAAACTACTAGTAGTAGTCTAGTAGTAGATCTAGTAGCAGTCTACTAGTAGTAGTAGTCTACTACTAGTACTACTATTAGTAGCAGTACTATTATCACTAGGTCTAGTAGACTAGTAAGTAGTAATAGCAGAATCTTTGGTAGTAGTACAGAGGCTACACTCTAGGGGGATATGTTAGTTACAGGGTGGGTCGTGGCTCAAAAAAGAAAAAGAAAAAAAAAAAGGCCTAGATATCTAACCAGTTTCCCATGGTCAGTTTCTGCAATATTTGTTATCAGTAATTTAGATGCGCCATATTCTAAGAAAAACGATACCAAGAATGATCGTCAATTTTGGTCGAGTAGTTTTTGTTCTACAAATCATACTGTGGAAGAAAGCCCCAACGCCGTGCTTATCTACCGATGAACGCCTTGGTGGGGCTGAATTCAAGAGTAGGTCTAACATAGGCCTATAAAGCAGGCGAGTTGCCGTAGTATTAGTACAGACACGCAGTGGTGATGGGGCTATCGTGAAATAGGCCCCACCGCAGTGCGCGTGCACCGTACCCGTGCGTTTATAGCAAGCAAGGGTAGGTCCTCCTAGGGTTTAGGGTTTATAGGTAGGGTTGTTTTTATGGTTAAATTGGCCGTTAAATTAGTCGAGGGACATATTAGGAAGTCATTTTCGCCGCATTCACGAGTATTCAAACTGTGGAAGGCAGCCCCACCGCCGTGCTTACCTACCGATGAACGCCACACGGTGGGGCTGAATTCACGAGTATTCAAACAGGCGAGTCGCCGAAGTATTTATAGTACAGAGTACCGGTACAGACACGCAGTGATGGGGCCCATTTCACGAGTTTGCCGAAAATAATGGATATCCAAGCGTACCACAGTTGTAATCTGTATTATTGGCAGTATTAAATCCGATACAATTCATTAAACATTCTTTTGTCTAAAGGCTTAGCCAATGACAAAAGTGCAGCGCAGCACATGCGCTCGCTAGCTCGCTCCCCCGCCAGCGCTAGCCGCCGGCCGGCGCGGCTGTCGCTACGCTGCAGCTGCGCTGCGCTAGCATAGCCTTGCCAGCTCGGCTATGGCTAGGCTGGTCGGACAATCAATATCAACGACTCCGTTCTTAGACGTCATCACAATTTAGAAGTGATAGTGCGCCGCATGCGGCGAAAGTATAGCAAGTTTTCCAAAACCGAGGAAATTGCATCCATTATGTTAACAAATATAGAGCAAAATTCAGAACAGTAAAAAACCCCGCACAACCATAGAATTACTTAGAATTTAACATGTAATAATGTTACATCTTTGAGAAAAAAATGTCTAAACCATTTTATTAGGTCTTTAACAAATTGAGTTCCTAACCCCCTAGGGATGCTACCTGCCAAGTTTGATGAAAATCGGTGATGGGGTTTTCAAGAAGAAGATGAAAATGTAAAAAGTTTACGCACGACGCACGACGGACGACGGACGCCGGACGAAGGACGATCGCAATAGCTCACTTGAGCCTTTGGCTCAGGTGAGCTAATAATGTATCTAGCATGTATCTTTATTTACTTTCAACACTCTAACCTGGAATTCAAGAGGTTCTCAAAGATAAAGACAAACAAGTATACAGTGTGTAAGTTTACTGACCTCATAGTCTTTTCCTGCATTCTTTTGGTCTTTGACATATTCTCTTTCAACAAGTTCCATCTGAAAAAAAAAAATACATAAGGTAATGACATTAAGAGATATAGCAAGTAACTTGCATGAAGTGTAAAGACACAGTCAGTGGGAAATCAAAGGCAAAACATTGATAGATTTTTTGTCCAACGGTTTCAAACAAAGATCCCCATGCATTTAATCAGCCCTGTTTCCTACAAAACTGTGCCTCATTTCCTGCCTCATGATATTAGTTGGCATCATGCTATATCTTTTTCTTTATATACCACTTAGTACTAGTATTTTTTCTTTCTTTTTTAAGTGAAACATAGTGCTCAAAAAGTGGAAGAAGAAACATGTGATCAAAGTCAAGGATGATCTGAAGTGTAAGCATCAAGTGATACATTGTAGATGTTATGGGTAACAAACATTACATATCTGCAAATCTAAAGCATGAAGTGAAAGGCAGTCTCTTGGTCTGTGGTACAAAAGCAAAATGTCAGATATGAATTAAGTTCTGTTAACATGAAATGAAAAACAAACACAAAATGTGTGCATGCATGGGTCCTGAAACAAGTCTCAAGTACATGTACATCCATATAATGTCAGATGTCCTATTCCACTGTTTCAGAGGTATGAAATGCAGAAAATCAACTGATTTTTACCAGGCATACCATATCATGCAATAACATTGAAATGTGTCTTCAATATATCATCTTGAAGTAAGAATCAAAAGAACATTCTCTTGGTCTGCCTGGAAAAGGAGAATGTAATGGATTTGACCAGCATAACGGAAATGGTGTTGTCACCTCTAACTGCTTGGAAACTTCGGCCATCCTGAGGCGTTCTTTGTATTGCTGTTCCATTTTTTTCAGCTTTTTGTTCAGCTCAGGGTGGCTACCGTCCATGACTTGCTGGAGCTGTTTCTTCAACGTTGCCAGTTTTTCTTTGTAGATCCTGGACACACAAATGCAGAGTACAACGTACATTCATTCCAGCCTGAAATATGAGCTATGCAATACACATTCATAATTTTTTTCTGAAGTAAAGCTGTCTGATCTCTGACATACATGTATGTAGCTTGAAGTATATCCAATGCAATTTACATTTAATTCATACTTGGTATAAACCCATTCATCAGTGTTACATTCACAAACTCTATCATAGTCAATCAATTTACTAATTACGAATATCAACATCATGCCATGAATGAATTCATGCAATTACTCCTCAGTTTCTAGAAAATGAGGGTGAATAGCAGTCACAACATTTATGTAAGGGCATCTTATTTGCATAACTTTGCTTTTCAGTTTCAAATCCATAAACTTTGTTAGAATGTACTAGTACACAGTTACTGTACCTGCTATATTTTGTATGTGACATCAAAGTCTCTGCGATAGCACTCCAGTGTGGAAGTCATTGACATGCCTAAGTTTTAAACAACAAAGAATTCTTCTGTGCTCATTAGATGCAATGTTAACGTGGTTCGTTATTTAGAAAGATAGCTTGAGAGTGTCCTCATTCACCACCATGATAAATTCATGCATTGCAAACTCATCTCAGCTCAATTTCTACAATTGCCATCTGATTGATTCACCATACACATTTTTAATGTGAACTCGAATGGAGAGTTTTTACACAGGTACATGAGAGAATCAAGTGGCATACATCTCTTTCATTTCAGTGTACTCCTCTTCCAGTTTGGCTGCATCCGTCTCACTGGCATCCTCAGTATCTGTAAGCAAGCATAAAAGTAATTAGACATCTAGTCATGTTTGAGGTTAATATAGATCTAGACATATTTTTAAAAACTTGTAACAAAAACCATCCAATTCTCCAGACATCAAATATGTTACACAGAAGAGGTGCATCGTAGAAACGGAAAATTGTTGACAACTTTCTGACATGTCTGAATGTGAAGAGTAAGGTATACATACGAACCCCATGAATACGATTTACATGGCCTGTAGTAATTTAAAGTGCTTTACCAAAAGAAGAAGAATGGAAAATAATGTTAGTGTTGGTCAAGATCACATGCTAATGGCATGCAATGGTTAACCAGAGACGCAGTGTAACATGGAATGGATGGTAAACCGAACAGTTGTCTTGTGACGCTGAAACTGAGATAGGTCTAGGGTTTATGGTAAATATGCAATATGAAATTATTACCAATAAGTATGCTTATGTCATACTCATAGATTCTAGTTGGTATGATTGAGAGTACCACCTCTTAACCTTTAGGATCTGCAGCTCGTTTATCCCAGAAGTATAAAACAAATTCTTCTACTTCCTCAAATATGCTGTAGTTTCGAATCTCGTGAACGTCCTGCTGATTCTGAATTTCCGCTGTCAAATAACGCAATTTTAGTTCATGTGATGCATTTTCTTCGCACGGCTAAAAAGGATACCTCACGATCGGCACCCCCTCCCTCCATATAGGTAATACACGAGAATTTCACAGTCGTGCGTCGTTACCTAGCGGATGTGTAATCTTCTTCTTCTTCTTCTTCCAGGTAGAGTGCAGCTTCAAGTTTTGAAGATTATCGCACTGTGAAATGTGTGTGTGTGTGGACCCTCACACACGTCTAAGATAGGATAGCTTTTGTGCAAGTGCGTACATGTATATATACAACGTGTAAGTAAAAATTTGTGTCCTCTGGAGACAAAACTATTTCTTCTTCCCACTCAAGACAAGCCGGAAGGCGTCGAGAGAAGAAGAAGAAGCTGGGTCCTCTTGGAGGCTGTTCCAGTCCTTACAGGTCCTTGGGAAGAAGGAAGAAGCGTATGCCTGATTGCTACATTGGATCGTCTGCAGTCGAGAGCCGTGTCCTCTAGTGGCTGATGTCCGTTCGCTGAGGTAGGACTGCCAAGCGATGTCAACAAGGTTGAAGCGGATGCGATACAACATAGCCAGGCGGCTGTGAAGGCGTCTGTCCCTTAAGGAATGCCACTGCAGGTTGTTAAGCATGGTTGTCACACTGGATGTTTGGTTGAAGTCACCTGTCACATAGCGGGCACACCTTCGCTGGACCATCTCGATCTTGTTGATGTTCCGCTGAGTGTGTGGGTCCCATGCTGTTGCAGCATATTCCACCACTGGTCTGACATATGTGAAGTAAGTGGCCTGCTTGATGTGACGGCTACAGTGTTTGAAGTTGCGACGTAAGAAGCCAGTAACAGAGTTAGCCTTCTTCACTGTGGTATCAACGTGAGAGTTGAAGTTAAGCTTGCAGTCGATGTGGAGGCCGAGGTATTTTGCGGAACTCACCACTTCGAGATCATGCCCATGGATGTTATACTGGCCAGTAACTTGCTTCCTCTTGTTGGTCACGCGGAGGATCTGGCATTTAGAAGGGTGAAATTCCATCTTCTATTTGCTCTCCCATTCCTGTAGCCGGTCTAAGTCTTCCTGAAGATTGGTACAATCTTGGGCTGACCTATTACGCCTGTAGAGCAGGCAGTCATCAGCGAAAAGGCGTGTTGTCGAGTGCTCAACGCTGTCTGGTAGATCGTTGATGTAGATCAAGAAAAATCATTGGTAATTGAAACATGTTTAGTTTGGTTTGTTAGTTTGTTTAGGAGTTTGATTTTCGTCTTTTCGTTTTCTAATGGCACTTAAAATTAATCCCAAGCGTACCTTTTCGTTCTAGATCTATACGTAAACAGTCCTGATATGCAGTGTGCCGATAGGTGGTAGATATCTAGGGCCTTACCATACTCTTACTAAACTAGAATCTAAGTTATGACATGTGTCACATGCAACAAACGTTCACAACCACACAGGATCAGCCGTGATCAGGACAGGAGGGACAGCTCCTGTCCGTCACTGGCGTCAGGCAGGAAAGCTGCGGCTTTCCTGCCTGAACTGCAGCATACATACAGCTATAATTTTACAGAGCGTTGATCTACATATTATACGTTATAGATAAACTCTAATTTACTTGCTTGGCATTGGCTTGGTTGGGCCATCTAACCATGCTAACGTTAAACATTACTTCACTTACCCTCATCGGACTCATGTTGCACTGTTGTTATTCCCTTGTCGCGGTGATCCTCGCTGTCGCTGAATTCGTATTCTCTCGCGGGATCGACGCCATTTGGCAGGGATTTGTTTCCAAACAATGTACTCATTCTTGTTTGAAGCCAACCAAGTGAGTTTGTCTAACCAAGCTAACGTTAGTTTGAACTCAAAATGAAATCCTGCTTACCACGGCACCAGTCCATATGATATAACGATGTAAATTTAACGTTTGAGCGCGGCTTGAATGAACCGTGTGTAGCTCATGCAAGATGATGGGAAAATAATGCACACTCGCACTCGTTCTAACGCCAGAGAACGAATTCATAAACAACTGCGGCGCGGCGGCGACCAGGGTCACAGGTCAACTGGTGAGTTTTCTGTCTTTATTTGACGTCTAAGTCGCCCAATTATCGTTCAGGACCATGAGATAATATCCCAAGCAAAAGGGCATGCGCCCGACATCTTGGGCGTTATTTGGGCTATTCTATGATGAATTACTAACTCACGAGAAGCACAAAATTGAATGATGACATCGACGTGATACAAAGACTGTTCATCCATCATGAACCAACCTCTGAGTCTATAAGCCATGCCAGCGTCCAAATAATGAAGAGCTTCACATCGTATGAAGGCAGCATCTAGAACTTTTACGAGAGGTATGTTTACTATTGTTGTGAAGCCGACGGAGCTACCGACGGAGCTTATGCGACTACAGTGATCCCCGAGCGGTGCATCGTGGCGTGGAGAGTAGCGGCCTCTTCTATCGGTACCACTCCGGCCGCCCGCGCCGGTCCACCCCGATACGAGCTCAGCTGATGACCCGCTGCACTGACGAGGTGGTGTGAAAGTAAATTCACTGCCTAGCGCGCGCTAGCGGAGCCAGCGCTGAAGTAGAAAGGTCAACTTTTTAGGTAGGCATTTTAACCAACACACGTAGACAGTGTGCACGAACTTAACTAGCGATGGGCTAGTAAAAATCTACAGTCTAGATCCTATAACAGTTTGGTTAGTGTAAATTAAATCGCTGGTATTTTAATCAGTAGAATTAGAATAAACTATAATACTAAGATGTCATGATGTGTGTCACAACTCACATGACGTGATGACGCAGCGCAGAGTAGTTTATATGAGTAGCTAGGTTTCAACAAGTTGAATGCTAACTAGTGTGAACCTCAAACGTAGTTTTTAGATGAGCTGAGAGTGAGACTGGTAATCTACTTATCTAGTCTGGGGGGTGTTTCACAAAGCCGTTCTTAAAGTTAAGAAGGACTTAAGTGCGACTGGTGATCAGTTCTTGTGCTGCCGAATTATTGAGATTCTGATAAGTATAGCACACAAGAACTGATCACCAGTCGCACTTCAGTCCTTCTTAACTTTAAGAACGGCTTTGTGAAACACCTCCCAGTAGTAATGTAGTCAAAGTGTAGACTTTCTAATGGGTGTTAGTGGTAGAAGTCTAAGTGGTCACAGTGGTGTGGTAGAAAGCACGGCAATCCTTGACCTTGGTTTTAGGGGGCCAAATACAGTAGGGTAACATCCCCAGTATTCGGTCAATATTTTTCAAACTAAAATGATACATACATACATACATCATATCTACAGCAATGCAATGCATGTGAAATATATCAAATTTCTTCAATCTCAACTTTTATTTTGTTAAATATCTCACAGAATTGCACAAAATCCCGAAATATTTCACCTTGAAAATTCAAAGTCGATGTGTGTTCAAGGCAGCTGAAAAATGCATGCGCGCTACCTTGTTGGCGCAAAATTGCATCGGGGACGTTGCTGTGACCGTTGGTGACCGAATACTGGGGCCTCGGCACTTGCATTCAACCCTTGTACATTGGGACACTGTATCAGCACGTACGGAAATTTTGTTTTTCTTTTGAGTTTTTGAGGATACCATTACACTCCAAGCTTGCGATAAGCGAAAAATCCAGCGAGAGAACGGTGTATTTCTCGATTTTTAGCGCTTTTTCTGCGACCCGTACTCTTAAAACTGGGCCTTATCCGAGCGCGCTTTTGGAAAGTAGAACCGATTCTGCACTTTTGACGGTAAAATTTGGGATTTTGGATGGATTTTTGGAGGGGGCTAAGGGAGTTTTCCTGTTGTGAATGCGTGCAGTGCAAGTATGTGAATTAATGTGATTTGCGTGTGTTGTGACAGTTGAACTTATTGGCTGGTGACTAGTGATAAGTCAAGTGACCGAATACCGGGGGCTGACCGAATACTGGTGCCCTTACCCTAATATTAATAAAATTTAGGCTTCTGACTTCAGCACAGCCATACGTATGGACGAAAAATCAATGTTACCATAACCTAACCCTAACTTTCTAACTCTAACTAACCTAACCCTATTAAACCCTGGGCCTTTGGGCCTGAAGCCACATAGACCTAGATGTAATCATATCTTGATTCATATCAGTATTAATTATTCTTTTATTCAATTTTAGCTGGGGTGCATTATGGTTTATCTTCGTATTTTGTGAAGTGAATGTTACATTCTAAATGATCTTAAAATTCATATCAATATCATTCATTCCCCATGCCATGAACATGAAAACATGAAAGAATGAATTGATCCCATCCCAAGTCTATCTAGATTCTACATACTACTTAGTCATTTTCTTTTTAATGAAAGTGATGTTGAATTTCAATTACAAAAATTTTTGGAGCAAAAAAGTAATTCAGTTAATACTGCCTCAGTCCTAGCGTCCTTGTAGCAATTTTTCCAGCATCCAGATAAGGCTCCACTAAAATCTCTTTACGACAGACAAAATCAAACTGTCTTTGGTCTTGTCCATTTTTGCGAATGAGATTATGACAATAAGCCAGTTCGGAGTTCCACTTTGCGCATGAGCAGAAACAAGGTCATTCGGACCAACATGCATGTTGGTTTTTAAATTCACTCGGATAAGCATCTGTGATGTAATGATTATTCATGTAATCCTTGTAAATGCCGCTTGCCAGCACATCTACCTGACAGCAAAAGTGGTATTTGGCAATATCAATAGAAAGAGGTTGTTAATACTTTCAACGCAAAATAATGAAATGGATGCTTTCCCATGTGCTACGTGACAGATCATTCTGGTCATCTGGTGTATACAAGTTCATTCTTTGTTTGAACAGGATCAATGTATTCCATAAATTGTTACGTAAAGCTTATGCATTATGTCGCTCTCAAAACGAATGAAGTGCCCCTAACCGACTGAGAAAAAAGAAAGGTCATTCGGACCAATGTGCCCATGAGCTAACTCCGAACTGGCTTATCCATTATTTATGAGATAGAGCCAGATCTGAATTATAGGCTAGGTTCTACCCTTAGTCTTAGTTGAATTGCAGTTCTGTGCATGTTAGTGAACATTAGACTATCTACAATTATGTTATCGGGTTTCTTTTGCAGACCTACACTGTATTGCAGACCCTTTTGTTCCCAATTGATTCATTCCTAGCTTCCTCTTGTCAGAGTCTCTTTTTTGCAGCCCTTTTCCACCTACACACTTACACACACACACACATGTATCAGGGCTGCCAACTCTCACGCATTGAGCGTTAGACTCACGCAATTCAACCAATTTTGACTGTCTCACTCTGATAAACGAAATCTCACACTAAACCCCTAAAATGGAATGTACATGACTACAAAAATATATCTCTAAATTCTCTGATATTCCGAATATCAAAATTTGGAGATTTTCCCGCGCGGGTGTAAAGCTTAACCAATCGTTTTCGGTTCGCGTGCAAAGACAAGCTATTGGATTACGATTGGTTTCTACCTATACCACGTGAGCGTAGCTTGTACTTTTGGCAAATTACAGTACATGTATGACTATGACGTGTGCTTTACATCGCTTTACATACACTGACTGTTTATGTACATACGACCGCACAGCAGGCCGCCAGGCGCTAGCCAGGAGGTCGCTCTGCTCCCTCGCAGTGTCTCACGCCAATCTCTCACTCAAGGTTGGCAGCCCTGATGTATTTGTTTGTGTTTACTATGCATATTCATGCTCGCATATCAACATATTTTTTTTTTTCTCTCTCTCCCTTGGATTTTGTACCCCCCCTTTTTTTTTTCATCATGTTTATATACTGAGTATATAATATAAAATTATATATACTGCGAGAAGGGGTCTCGACCATTTACAGCACCATTGTAGCTCCTTATTTATATTCAGTGCGAAAAGAAGAGCAATCGAGGACGTAGCTAGGGTCAAGGTCCTAACGGGACCGAAAGCTCGGCAATAAACACGCACGTTGACCCTTGCTACGTCCACGATTGCTCTTCTTTTCGCACTGAATATAATATAAAATTATATTGTTTAAATGTATAAAATGTGACCCTGTACCACAAAACCAACACAAAGTCGCCAGACATGGATTTTTAGTTAAGGTCAGATTCTGAAAGAGCAGACTCTAAGCTTATGGACTCTCCTAACCTATCTAAATATTGGCAAGAAAGTACACACTCTGGATAAGTGTGAACTGAGATAAGAGGCTCTGAAGAACAGGGACTATTCAAGCACTTAATCTATACCAAGCCGCGCTACCTGTGCGATGAATGGAACAAATAACAGGATAATAACCACCAGAGCAACAACAATGACGAGATTATCAGATTACGCTGAATTTTTGCATGCTTTATTAACACATTCTGTTGATGATCAATGCCAGCTTTCAAAGCAGTAGCGTCATCCCTTCTAAAGTTATTGGAGTCGAAAGTGATGAGCATAGACAGGGTTTTTAAGAAATGAAAAGAGGACTCTTTGAGAAACACCTAATCACACTATTCTACCAAAAGGTGTTCCAGAAAAACTGCCAAAATCCCAATTTCCTTTTCGTTTTATGATCCCAAACTGACGTATAATGTAGAAGACGACTAGCTCTTTCAGAAAATATGAAAAAGTAAAGATTGGCCAGGTTGACCTATTTCACCTATTTTCAGCTCTCACACAAAATCAGTGTGTGCGACTTTTTATTCGTTTTGTGATGCACGGTCACATATGTTTGTTATATATATTTTTAATTATTATTATCATTTTCATTTCTATTATCAATATCATTAGTGTTATTATTATCATTGTTTTATGTATATGCTTTGATATGTTTGATAACTGGCATTTGTTGGTTTACTCTCACTTTCATTTCATTGCCTCCTCTTGGTACCCGGTACACCTTATTACGGCTCGCTGCTTGCTCAGCCCCCCCCCCCCCCCTCTTGCTGTTGCTATTTCACTCTTTTCCTTTCTTTATCCCTCTGTTGTTCCCTATCTTGTTTGATGTAGTAAGACTTTACGTCAATTTAAAAGCCTTTATAAAAATATATTTTTTATGAAATGTATCTGAAACTATAAGTATAAGTATGCATTGTTTCCACCTCTGCCTCTTTTCTTCTCTTTTCATTGTGTCTTCCACCTTTGTTTTATCAATTGAATTTGTATGATAATTGTTTAGTTGAAATGTATTAATAATTGTTTGTAGGGGATCATTTCCAACAAGCCTCGTGTGTTCTTTCTATGATCCTTCCATTCAAAATGTATAAATGTACCAAGGCAATTGTGTTTTGATATTTGTAGATGTTATGTTTTGATATGGAAATAAATGAATGAATGAATGAATGAATGAATGTTGCCTCCCTGTTCATCCTTATCCTTCAAAGGTTGCCCCCTTGATTTTCTGGATCATCACTGACCCTCCCCTGCCTTTTGTCCTCCTCCTGCTCTGTAAATCTCCCTCCTTTACCTGTTGGGCTCCTTGCCCATGACCTCCTACCCTCCCCTTTTGTTTTCATTTTTTTCTGTGTCCCTAGCCTGTCCCTGACTGTTCTTGTTGTGTGAAGTCCTTATATGTGATTGCTTTCCCTGCCTGTTTGTCATTTTGCCTGTGATGAAGATTCTGCTAGGATCGAAAGCTCAGGCCCCTTATGACTCCAGGTTTTTTTGTGTTTGTTTTTCCTTTCATTGTGAATTGTGCCATTTGGACCATTTGGAACATTATATGTTGTGTTTCGATTGATCAAGTCTAACTCGGCTGTTAGATAGGAAAGTTAGTAGAATTCATCATTCATGTGTTCAGCAGCTACAATTCTATGCCACATAAAACAAGACTGCTAACATTAACGTTTTTACAATGCATTTT
Organism: Diadema setosum; assembly: GCF_964275005.1. NCBI lineage: Eukaryota > Metazoa > Echinodermata > Echinoidea > Diadematoida > Diadematidae > Diadema > Diadema setosum. The sequence continues at coordinate 650,078 of NC_092688.1, forward strand.
TTGCTCGGTAGGATGTATGTGTCGTGCATATTTATTTTGTTTCTACTCATATTTCGCAGGAGCCTGATGTGACAATCAAAGGTTAAGAATGAATTCCCCATCGGGTCCACTTGTGATTTCGGCCAAGGAAAGCGCTCCAAAGCGAATTGTTCCAGGCAAACCAAAGAAAGGTACTCCATACATTTGCAAGTACATGAAACTTTCATGAATTTAGCAAAGAGCCATTAAGATTCACAAAAGTATAATGCATGCAAAAGTTTTTGTCCGCACAATGTTGTAATTGAATGCCATTGGCAATTTGCAAAAGTTATTTTCATACCACAATAAAGGCTGTTGGCTCCAATTTGCAAAAGTTTCATGCCACGAGTGTTTCTGGTTGTACAGTAGGCCCTAAGCTATAATTGTAGATAGGGTTCCTGTCCTCATCTTTCTTTCCGAATGTCATAGCGTTTCCAAACTAAGGACATGATCATTTGGGACAAAATTTTGCATTTTCGAAATTTTGTCCATATTAGTCTGTTGAGCATGCTTGTTGTTCACTTCAGTGTTTATTCCAGACTTGAGTCAACTTTCTTTTCTCAAATCATTCTTTCTTTTTTTTTTTACAAGGACTTGGAAACTCACTGAAAGAAATAGAATGTTATGTAAGCTCAGATTATTTAAATCAAAAACGAAGGAAAGAAATTATACTGCAGCTGCCCTAATGTTACGTCCGTCCATGTCACACCAGTTTTGAAATTCATGTTTTTATTGTACAGTTGAACCTCTCGTATCCGGACAAGTCGGGACCGGGGCTCATCCGGATAAGGGATTTGGCCGGATACGGGAGACTCAATGCTTTATACATGTACATATACATACACATGTACTGATGTAGCCCATTGTAGTACCACATGTAGCAATATGTATACTGCAACCTTTTCATTGTTACACTCAGTAACAGACCCCAAAATAGAGGTGTATGTTAATGTTGAAAGTAATATGTAATTCATGTGTGTTTGTGTAGGAGTTCTCAAGGAGTTGGGAATCTCCCTTTCCTCCCGTAATTATTAAAAAAAAATCACGGCGAGATTGCGTCCGTATAATAGAGAGATCCGGATAAAGGGAGGCCGGATAAGAGAGGTTCAACTGTACTTGTAAAGTTGTATACATATATCAGTTGACTATGATTATCTTCTGTAAAAACTGTCAACTGATTGCCTTTTCAACACATGGAAAAAATATTGCATTAGGGTTTGGATCGTTCCTAAATTCATTCCTGAATTGTCTGTGAAGCAGTCAGACTCTAAGCTCTACCCTGGTCCTGCAAGAACTGTCGGTTCTCTATAATCAATTGCTGGGCAATTCCGCGGTTAGTAACGTTACATTTGAACAAATTTAGATATTTGTTTTTACCACTAAATTACCATTTATTCACTTCAAGTCAAAATTATGTCAAAAACATGTTCATCCTTCCCAGGTTTATGATACAGAAAAGAATGAACACAATCCAAGAAATATTAGAATTGCTATAGCAACTTAAAGGGCTGGTTAGTAACGTTACGAAAAAAGGACATGACAAAAAAATCAATGTCTTGTAACAAAAAGTGTGCAAAAATTCAAGTTACTTCAAACAAAGTGTTGCATTAATTTCAATTATTGCATCATGACAAATGTTCATGCAAATTTTTTTAGCAGTTCGACCAATAATTTTTAAGCTAGACCCCCAAAAGCATGGTTAGTAACGTTACGGTTAGTAACGTTACATTTGTCCGGAGTAATTCCGCAGGTCATTTCACCCTTTTGTAATTGACAAAATGTCACATGACTTCTGGAGTATTTAAATGCATTCATCTTTTACCCTTTAGCAAAACTTTGAGGAAGAAATTTCAAAGGAACCCACTGTAATTTGCATTTAAGTAAATTTCAGCGTCCCCAGTCCCACATGTACATTTTAAATGATGGTTTTAGATCTCACAAAATCAATGAATACGAAAAATAAAATCTACTGAATTTGAAAGACCCTAATGATTGGTGAACATCCATGGCATTAGTTGATACCTAGATTAAAGGGTAAGATAAAGAGGCACATTTCTTTTATCCATGTCATGTCCACCTAACTGCGGAATTGCCCTGCTCCAACTTTTTATTTGTAGCATAGCTTCGTGGTCGCATATGGGTAAAAATAAACAAGATACCTATATACACTTTAAATGTATTTATTTTGAAATATGATATTAAATGTATGAGTTTTTCTGTACCATACTGTAATTGTGAGGGGAACAAAGAAAAATCATGTACAGCTATCCGAAAATTGTGCCACTGTGTAACACCCATATTTTTTTTTTTTTTTTTTTTTTTTTTTGTTGTCCAAAAACACTGCAATCTGGAGTTTCAATGCTCACAAGCAATATGGGTTAAGTGAAGACATTTACTCCACACATGGTGTGTGACAGGAGATATACATTGTAGAGTGGTATGCATGAGAGGAAGCAGCATCGTAGCCAGTAATCGTCCTGTTTGTGTATTTTCATGTCTTTTACAGGAGGGAAGACAGTTGGACAAATACCCGAGGAACTTCTCAATGATCCCCTCTTGAAAGATGCCATGAGAAGTGTAAGATCTCTTAGTACTATGCTTCGATATTCTAATCCTTCATTTTGTTCAATCAGCCCAAAGATGAATGTTTACTTTCATTTTGACATTCGCCATAATTGAAGGAACCGAGAAGTTTCATGACAACTTATGTACATCTTATTAGTCAAGCATTCTTTGTTTTTTCAGGAAGTCAATCATTTTGATGATGCTGAGCTGTTTAAATCAAGAATGTTTATTGAAATTTATGTGAAATTGACTTTTAACATCAGAATAAATCAGTTTTTCCTGTAAAGGACATTCTTCAGTGATGGATCCAGAGGGAGGCACAACCAGTGCACGCCCCCTTTATTTATTTTTTCGTTAAAAACAAAAGAAATAAAAAGAAAAAAAATGAAATGAGACCTGGAAGTGGCACCAGAAATATTAGTTGCGCCCCCCCCCCCCTTACAGAATTCCTGGATCCGCCCCTGTTCTTGTCATCAAAGTACAGTCGTGGTAAAGTCACGCGATCTGTGCCAGAGTGTGACTGATATATATGATTCATGAATGCAATCTAGATGTAATATCTCTTTAAGCATGATCTCATTTTCTTCTTATACACCTTTTATGCAGCTTCCACAAAACTACAGTTTTGAGGTACCAAAGACAATATGGCGGACAAAGTGCATTGGAGCAAAACGAGGTATATAAGATCAAAACAAGTCATGATGTACTTTATACTTGATGAAAAACGCTCGGTTCAGATTTATGAAGTGTTGGAGTTAATGTGCATATTTCAGTTCAAGTCAATTCTTTTAATAATTGCATTATATCATAACCTTAATTGGAAGAGTGCAGGTCCAGTAAATGACATTGTTATCATTCTGCGTTCTATGACAATGTATTATTCTATTTGAACAGTTGCTCTTCAGTTTCCAGAGGGATTGCTAATGTTTGCCTGCACCATTGCAGACATCATTGAAAGGTACGATAAAAAAAACCCAAACCATGTGTGTTTCCAGCAGTTCCATGACATTCACTTTTATGATAATATCTCCCACATGTCTGCAAGCTATTAAAGCCAAACATTAAACCTACTCACAAACATAACTAACACAAATCCTAATCCTGACATCAAACTAAAACCAAAAACCCTGTCACAACCCTAACCCTAAGTCCTTGGAGAAAATAGGACTGGAGCAATTGTTGCAGGAGCAAATGTCTTGTCACCGTTTTCAGCACATTGCAGTGACTTTGATTTACCATGGATAATGTAGTCTAAGATGTGATCTAATCATTGAATTGAATTGAATTGAATTGAATTGAATTGAATTGAATTGAATTGAATTGAATTGAGGCTCCGAAGTACATTGTAATAAATGTGGTACAAAGGCACTCTTAATTTCCTTGCAAGTACTAACTGACGTTGAGGCTTAATACCTAGAATCACTTCAGTCTTTATATCATGTAATATGATTTTCTGTTTGTGTTTTATGTCTGCTTGTATTTTATGTTGAAATGCCAGATAAGTAATAATAATTACAACAATAATAAAACCATCCCATTAAGACATCCCATCCATGCTTGATTGCAAACTAAACTAAGTAAAGTTGCATTTCCCTTGTTTGGGCTTATAGCAGAGGATTAAATTCCATTCTAATCAACATCTTTGTATTCTATGGTAAGGTTCACTGATGCAGACACAGTTATCATGGGTGATGTGACGTATGGTGCCTGCTGTGTGGATGACTTCACAGCCAGGGCCTTAGGGGCCGACCTTATGGTGCACTATGGTCACAGCTGTCTGGGTAAGGGGATCTCAAACACATAAATCTAAGCATTAATATATTAAAAAACTGTACATACACCTTCATTTCTCATTAGATTTCCTCATCTGTATCAGCAATTATCTACTTCTTTGAAATATTTGTCTTATGAGGCTGGAATCCCTTGCACTGAATTTGTGATCTTACTGATATCAGTGTACAATTAACACCAGTTTGTCTATTTTGATTGGTGTAGATAAAGTAGTCTCATGATAGTTTGATGCGATGAGCTTTATGTTCTATGATTCTAGATGTATCCAGCTTTACAAAGGTACTAGATAGGCACACATACTTTTGGATGCATTTAATGATTATCATGACCACTGTACACCCATGTACCGTACATGGCTTCATACTCATCTCTCAGCTATCTTGCCTTTATGACTTATTTCTGTTTTTATTCTTACTGTCCTCATTTCTGCCATCCTTTAGGAGTGCTAAGTCCAAAATATAACATTTTTTATACCATGTACTAGGTGTTACAAAAAACATTTCCCTTTTTTGATCCTTAATAATTTGAAAACTATACATGAGATAACACTGTTATTGATATAAGTAATAGCTGAATAGTGTACGATTTAGTTGGAGGTGATTTGAATATGAGAGCATGAATCAGTTTCGTTAAATCGATGATTACTTTTAACCCTAACAGGGCCAGGGGGGGGGGGGCAGAATCCGCCCCCCTCAATGTTTTGCGCTATAATTCTGTAACGCGAGAAGGCCTTGTCGCAAGGATTCATGACTTTCTTCGTTCAAGTCTCGCACAACTTTTGACACCAAATTTGCAACCTCTGCGCATACTTTTTCGAAGCCATGCCCATTTTTGTAATGGCATGTCACCCCATAACGGGCAAAATTTTGTGGTTTTGTGTACATTTCCTATGGAAAACAGTACCCTGTCATGAAAGTCATAAAAACCTGATTATTTTTACAATTAATCACTTTTATTGATTAATTTTATGCTAAATATGGTAGAAAAGTGGTCAGTGACAATTTTTTATAAAAAAACAAAAGTTGAAAAACAAAGAAATACATAAGAAATTCTGAAAACAATAAAATATATAAGAATTGAATTGTGT